>NC_135237.1:188563927-188865527 GCF_051348905.1 Ranitomeya variabilis
CAATGGAGTTGTTCAGAAGTACAACTCGTCTCACAAAAAACAAGCCCTCACATGGCCATTTTGACTTAAAAATAAAAAAGTTATGGCTCTGGGAAGAAGGGGAGCAAAAAATGAAAATACAAAATCAAAAATACCTCTTGTCGTTAAGGGGTTGAATAGTTACACAGCATGAAAATAAGCAAATGTGTAATGGATTTTTAATTTCCATACAGCAGTTATCAGCTCACCTTCTTTTTGCCACATCCCCTCATCTTCTAGAGAAATGCAGTTTTAAATCACCAGCCCCGAAGCTTTTATAATAAGCCTCTTAATTTTGTCCCTTTGCTCTCACTGTCCAGAGATGTATGCTTGTTTAAATGTCTTGTTATCACTATGTGTAAGTATAGTCATAAGTGCACACTCTGAAATAAATTACTGATAGCTGCATGTGTTACAGCAGAACTTGTGCTGAGCTTTATAGTTTTACTAATACTACAGTTCTACTACTTGCCAGAGCTGTCACTCAAAGAGGAGAGCCAAGCATGCTAGACAACAGGATGGAAGGAGATTAAGGGGAATGCATTGTTCTGAGCTGCTCAATACACAACTCAAGAATACCACTTTAAAGGGGTTGTCCGCTTTTGAATTAAAATCTGCAGTTAATGTCAACTGCAGTCATGTTGTTATGGTCGGCGGAACACACTAAATAAGATATGATAAAGTGTGTTCGCCACCCGGGGACCACAGTGCAGAGATGGTATACTGCAGCTAAGAGGACAATGACGAAACAAGCAGTGAGCGTAACGGACTCACACTGAGTTAAATGTCACTCAGTGGAGAAGCACATGGCTATGCCAATCACACAAAGCAACATGAAAGAAACTCTGCAGCAGAGCTGTGTTTATAGGCACACAGAGTGACCGCAGAGTGATAATGGCACTAAACGCGAAACCTGTTAGCTTCACAGGCGTACGCAAGCCCCACTGGAGCAGGGGAACCAGTAGTGGATTCCAAGCACTCATAGAACTCCTCTCTGGAGAAGCTGGAATTCTAAAGGCCTGACACCAGCCCTGAATTCGTACACACAATCTCATCTCCAGAGGAGCTGGATTTCTTAAGGCCTGTGCTGAGCACATACAACCGAGTCCACAGTACCGATAGATTCCTCACACACACAGAACATAAATGATCTTAGTGCACTGATGGGTGCGCCAAAGATCCTTTTATAGATTTTGTCAGACAGGACCTTACTCACGGGCCAATCCGGAGCCGGACCAGGACCTGAACATGTGACGGCCGACGAGCAAAGAGAAGTTGCTTCACGAGCATGTCCAGGAGAGCGAAATCTGGACTTAGTCTCAGAAGAGATGGCTCTCTGCAGTCACTTATTAGTTACCATAGTTGAACCCGGAGAGGAAGCAGTAACCATCCTCACAGACTGAGTCTGAGCAAGATGCCGAGACCAACATCTTTGCTGAGCAGCATCCACTGCAGTCGGAACAGAATGGGAAACTGCAGAGGAAGATAACGCCTGGGATCTATCCTGTGCAGTGGAAGAATCCCCACTTCTAACACATGTGACCGAAAGTGTGCTATATGCACGCTACCGGAACCAATCCGACTATACTGTTTCCAGCCTCAATCTGTACACTTACATTCAGCAAGGTTCTGCCTATCTAGTCAGATTATGGCCATGAGTATGCATATTGCATATTTGTGGTTACATGAGCGGACACCAAAGAATCCTCACAACGTGCAGTATAGTAGTGATGTAACGTGGCACAACTGTTGCGGTGCTCAAGTAGGGTCCCAAACCAAATAGTATAATTAATAAACTTGGCACTCAGCTTGATGAAGAGAATTTTTAATGCAGTCTGAAATGTAGCACATAAATCCCAGACGTTTCGGTCATGTAATGACCTTCATCAGTATACCGACAGCTGTTTTTTAAGAGGTGCATATCTAAATCTGTTAGACACCGTATCACTCTGTGGTGTATCTGTATAGGGCTGATTAGATCCGGTCAATAATGTGATTCTTTAACCACGGAATGTTTACCTTTAAAACAGAAAAATACTCCATGTAGCGGAATAGGTAGAGCATATGCCGTGGATCTTTTGGTTGGCTATAATGGTTAAGGTCCAGAAGAATGGAGCGTATGGCCAAACGCGGTGTCTGCTGCTCGTTAGATTCAAAGGAATGGAGCACAGTCAGCAAATCATGTGGTGCAGGCTGTACTTGGGAAGAACCCAATACCAGTCAAATAAGCGAGAAAACAGCCGCACTCTCTCGGGTTATAGCTTGCAAAGTGGTGTATTTATTCACATGTGTTTGACATTCAAATATATGTACACATACAGCAGGATAAGAAAAAAAGTGACGTTTCGACCCAGTTCCGGGTCTTTCTCAAACTGCAAGTAAACATAAAATACAATTAGTGTTTATGTACATAGAGCATAATGCGTGAAATTAATATTTACAACTATATATACAACTGTAATCACTAACTGCTGCTCGTTAGAGACCATCTTAATTGAGTGCTTGTGCCTGGGCTGGACAATTTTCTTGATACACATAGCATTGCGGATTATAGTTAAATTAGTGATAAAATGTACCAAGTTCAACCTTTCTGTGAAGAAAGGTTGAACTTGATGGACCTAGGTCTTTTTACAACCTATTTAACTATGTAAGACAGAAAGTAATTATAGAGAAAAATAAATTTTGTAAAAAACACAAATCAAAGGCAGCAAGTACACTGCTCAAAAAATAAAGGGAACACTTAAACAACAGAACATAACTCCAACTAAATCAAACTTCTGTGAAATCAAGCTGTCGACTCAACACTGTTTGACAATCAATTTCACATGCTGTTGTGCAAATGGAATAGAAAACAGATGGAAATTATTGGCAATTATCAAGACACACTCAATAAAGGAGTGGTTCTGCAGGTGGAGACCACAGACCACATCTCAGTACCAATGCTTTCTAGATGGTGTTTTGGTCAGTTTTGAATGTTGGTTGTCCTTTCACACTCGTGGTAACATGAGACAGACTCTGCAACCTACACAAGTGGCTCAGGTAATGCAGCTCATCCAGAATGGCACATCAATGCGAGCTGTGGCAAGAAGGTTTGCTGTGTCTGTTAGCGTAGTGTTCAGAGGCTGGAGGCGCTACCAGGAGACAGGCCAGTACACCAGGAGATGTGGAGGGGGCTATAGGAGGGCAACAACCCAGCAGCAGGACTGCTACCTCAGCCTTTGTGCAAGGAGGAACAGGAGGAGCACTGCCAGAGCCCTGAAAAATGACCTCCAAGAGGCTACAAATGTGCATGTGCCTGCACAAACAGTTAGAAACCAACTCCATGAGGATGGTCTGAGTGCCAGACGTCCACAAATGGGGGTTGTGCTCACAGCCCAACAACGTGCAGGACACTTTCCCATTTGCACCACCAGGACTGGCAAATTCACCACTGCCACTGTGTGCTCTTCACAGATTAAAGCAGGTTCACACTGAGCACATGTGACAGACATGACAGAGTCTGGAGATGCCGTGGCGAGCGATCTGCTGCCTGCAACATCCTTCAGCATCACTGGTTTGGCAGTAGGTCAGTCATGGCGTGCGGTGGCATTTCTTTGGAGAGCCGTGCAGCCCTCCATGTACTCGCCAGAGGTAGCCTGACTGCCATTAGGTACTGAGATGAGATCCTCATACCCCTTGTGAGGGGTGATATGCAGGTGCGGTTGGCCCTGGGTTCCTCCTAATGCAGGAAAATGCCTGACCTCATGTGGCTGGAGTGTGTCAGCAGGTCCTGCAAGATGAAGGTATTAAAGCTATGGACTGGCCCGCCCATTCCCCAGACTTGAATCTGATTGAACACATCTGGGACATCAAGTCTCGAACCATCCACCAACGTCACGTTGCACCACAGACTGTCCAGGAGTTGGCAGATGCTTTAGTCCAGGTCTGGGAGGAGACCATCCGCCACTTCATCAGGAGCATGCCCAGGCATTGTAGGGAGATCAAACAGGCATGTGGAGGCCACACACACTACTGAGCATCATTTCCTTTTCTTGAAGCATTTCCAGTGAAGTTGGATCAGCCTGTAACTTTATTTTCCACTTTGATTTTGAGCATCATTCAAACTCCAGACCTCTGTGGGATATTAGTTGTGATTTACGTTGATCATTGTTCTCAACACATTCCACTTTGTAATGAATAAAGATTTACAACTGGAATATCTCATTCAGTGATATCTAGGATGTGGGATTTTAGTGGTTCCTTTATTTTTTTGAGCAGTGTATTAAAACAGCTCAATTCCAAAGATAGTAAAAAATATTCAACTGTATAAACAGTAAGAAACTCAAAAATTATAATGGTGGGCCCCTCAAAAATAATCTGTAGTGATGGAAGAGGATGAGTGAAAAGCCAATATACTAAATGCCTTCTTTTTTACAGTATTTACACATGAAAATCCCATGACACACAACATTATCAGGGTGATAAATTCTCCTTTAAGTTTCACCTGATTAACTCAGCAGGAAGTATGGTGCTGTCACAAAAACCATAAAGCAATCACATAATCTGGCCTGGATGGCATACATTCCCGAATAATGCAAGAATTAAGTACCATGATGACAGACTATAATTATAATATTCAAGTCTTCCATAATAAATGTTTTGTTTTTTACCACAGGATTGGTGCATAGCAAAAGCGGGCCAATGTAAAAAAAAAAAATTGACAAAATCTGAGCCTGGAATTTATAGGTCGGTAAATTCTACCTGTAGTGTGGGTAAAGTCTTTGAAGGTATTCTAAGAAATGCTATCCTGTATTATTGCAATAAAAATTTCCTAATATCAACATGGGTTTATTGGTCCTGTTAGACTAATCTGATCAGCTTTTATGAAGATGGAAGTTCCAGGAAAAACCAAGATAATGCTGTGGAAGTCCTGGATCTGGACACTTCAAAAGCATTTGATTCATTTATGCAGGGGTGGGATTCAAATTTTTAGCAGGTTCTGTGTTTGTGTGTAAGAAAACTACACCCATTTTTAAGCCACACCCATTTACACACACCTTTTCCTCAAACATATACAAGTAGGGGTGCAGTCAAACCATACCTCCCAACTTTTGAAGAAGGGAAAGAGGGACAAAGGATGCGGCGCGCCTTGGCAAATTTTAGGCCACGCCTCTGACCACACCCATTTCACAACTAGTCACACCCATATCCACATCCCAACCACACCTATTTAGCACTGCTGATCACACTGTTTCATAAACAATAATTATAGACTAAATAATTAAGCCACACATGATGCTTAATACTGTATAATGGCCGCACATGATGCTCCATACTGTATAATGGCCCCACATGATGCTTCATACTGTATAATGACCACACAGTGCTCCATACTGTATAATGGCCACACATGCTGCTCAATACTGTATAATGGCCCTACATGATGCTCCATACTGTATAATGGCCATATATGATGCTCCATACTGTATAATGGCCACACATGATGCTCCATACTGTATAATGGCCACACATGATGCTCAATACTGTATTGTGATGGTGTGATATGCTATGTGGGTATCATTTTTGTGTATATTTCTATTTTACTTATTTTCATGGTGTTCTCTTGTAGAAGGAGTTTTTGCTAATTGATGAATGGCTGTGGTTGCCATCTGATATCAGTACTGTATTGTTATCTTCTCACAGGGTCAGTGAATAAACCTGTTTGCTAATATGCTAATGACATATTGAACTAGCTTGTTGAAACAATGACCCCATGTAGTGCCTTATTCCCTGAGGCACCTTTGTCAGGTCTGGGAGGCCTGAAAACCACCCCAACCTGTCGTGTTCTGGACTATTTTATCCTTTGTGTGGTGGATTGTATATGGACCTTTCATATTTTTGCCTAAATAAAGGTCTTGGAATTGTTTGCTATACTTTAGCTTTGTTGATTGTGTGATATCAGAGAAAGACCCCATGACAACTGGTGGCAAGCAGTGGGATCAACAGAGCGTAACCTAATGGAGAACCACCCACAGATTGAGTACAGAAATTGGACTGTATCCAGTTTACAGGAGAGAGCCGGCCACCTCCTCCCATATGTCTGAAGGACAAGCACTGGAGACGAGGACCCCCACCCCACAAAGTCAGTGGGTGGTGTGGTACAAAGAAGAGATGGCGGTTCTGGGCCAAGCGTCTCTCAGGAGTACAAGGAGGAGGCTGCCCACCGGGCACAGCGGAGACAAGAAGCAATAGAGCTTAAGAGGGAGTAATGCAATGTGGAATGTAAACCCAATGATCCAGGAGCCTGAACGGATCATCCAGACAGAGTTTAAGCCATTAGATGAGGCTTCATGAGATTTTGAGGGGTTCTTCAAGGACTTTGAGCAGCAGTGTGCTGTGATGGAGGTGCCCCACTCAGGCTGGATGCATTTGTTAGTGGGACTCCTGAACGTTAGCCTGGCCGCACATGATGCTCCATACTGTATACTGGCCCTACATGATGCTCCATACTGTAAAATGGCCACACATGATGCTCAATACTGTATAATGGCCCCCACATGATGCTCAATACTGTATAATGGCCACACATGATGTTCCATACTGTATAATGGCCACACATGATGCTCCATACTCTACCATGACCAGACATGCTCAATACTGTATAATAGCCACACATGATGCTCAATACTGTATACTGGCCACACATGATGCTTCATACTGTATAATGGCCCCACATGATGCTCCATACTCTACCATGACCAGACATGCTCAATACTGTATAATAGCCACACATGATGCTCAATACTGTATAATGGCCACACATGATGCTCCATACTGTATAATGGCCACACAAGGTGTTCAATTCTGTTTAATGGCCACACATGATGCTACATACTGTATGATAGCAACATGTGCTCCAAACTGTATAATGGCCACACATGATACTGTGTACAGTATAATGGCCCCACATAGTGCTCCATACTGTATAATGGCCACACATGATGTTCCATACTGTATAAAGGCCACACATGATACTGCGTACAGTATAATAGCCACATGATGCTCCATACTGCATAATGGCCACGCATGATGCTCCATGCTGTATAATGGCCACACATGATACTGCATACAATATAATAAACACATGATACTCAATACTGTACAATGGCCACACATGATTCTGCGTTCAGTATAATGTCCGCACATGATGCTCAATAATGTATAATGGCCACACATGATGCTCCATACTGTACAAATGCCCTACATGTTGCTCCATACTGTATAATGGCCGCACATGATGCTCCATACTGTATAATGGCCGCACGTGATGCTCCATATTCTATAATGGCCACACATGATGCTCAATACTGTATAATGGCCACACATGATACTCAATACTGTATAATAGCCACACATGATGCTCAATACTGTATAATGGCCACACATACACACATAGAGCTCCATACTGTATAATGGCCACAGTGCTCCATACTGTATAATGGCCACACATGATACTACGTACTGTAAAATGGCCACACATGATACTGTGTACAATATAATGCCCCACAGTGCTCCATACTGTATAATGGCCACACATGATGTTCCATACTGTATAAATGCCACACATGATACTGCGTACAGTATAATAGCCACATAAGGCTCCATACTGTATAATGGCTACACATGATACTGCGTACAGTATAATAACCACATGATACTTAATACTGTAAAATGGCCACACCTGATACTGCGTACAGTATAATGGCCCTACAAGATGCTCCATACTGTATATTGGCCACACATGATGTTCCATACTGTATAATGGCCACACATGATGCTCCATACTGTATAATGGCCACACATGATGCTCAATACTGTTTAATGGCCACACATGATGCTACATACTGTATGATGGCAACACATAGTGCTCCATACTGTATAATGGCAACACATGATGCTACATATTGCACTATGGCCACACATAGTGCTCCATACTGTATAATGGCCACACAGTGCTCCATACTCTATAATGGCCACACATCATACTACATACTGTATAATGGCCACACATGATACTGTGTACAATATAATGGCCCCACATAGTGCTCTTTACTGTATAATGGCCACACATGATGCCCCATACTGTATAATGGCACCACATGATGCTCAATACTGTATAATGGCCCTACATGATGCTCCATACTGTATCATGACCACACATGATGCTCAATACTGTATAATTGCCACACATGATGCTCAATACTGTATAAAGGCCACACATGATCCTCCATACTGTATAATGGCCACACGTGATATTGCATACAGTATAATGGCCACACATAGTTACTCCTACACACCTTGCATACACGGCTCCGCTTCGTACACCTCGTACACACAGCTCAACTCCGTACACATGCGGCTCTGCTCCATACACCTTGCATGCACGGCTCAACTCCATACACCTAGTACACATGTGGCACCTCTCCGTACACCTCATACACACACGGCTCCTCTCCTTATACCTCATACACACACGGCTGTGCTCCGTACACCTCATACACACACGGCTTTGCTCTGTACACCTCATACACACATGGCTCCACTCTGTACATCTCATACACACACCTCGTACACACCTGGTACACACACACGGCTCTGCTACATCCACACTGTAAACAACTCCTGACCCCATACATAAGCTTACCATTGACCAGCACCATGACAGCACAGCAGAGTCCTGTAATACACAGAGGCCCCTGATCATGTGACTCCTGACTCCTCCCCTCCTGTGAACTCATCACAGGTCCTGTGTGCACAGAGCAGCGGCAGCCATACATGTTATGTGCGGCTCTCTATGCGGGTGGAGGGATGCAGCTCTGCAGTGCTGGACCACTCCCATATCGAAACTCCCCAGCGGGATATGGGAAGGTTGGGAGGTGTGGTACCGGATTGCGGCTCTGAATCTCCCCGTTTTGGGGAACCGGCTGCTTTTTTAACAAGCGGTTCCATCAAACCGGGGAGAACCGGCTGAATCCCACCCCTGCATTTATGTACCAATAAATTGGTGCATAAAATAAGAGCAATGGGACTTTAGGAAAATATGTGTAATTAGGTTAAAAACTGGCTCAGCGATAGGAAACAATGGGTAGTTATTAATGGATCACACTCTGACTGGGTCGCAATAGTAAGTGGGGTACCACAGTTGTCAGTATTGGACCCTCTTCTTCTTAACATATTTATTAATGACCTTGCAGAAGACATAATATTCCAATAGCGCTAAGAAAGTTTTCTGAAGTAACAGTTGATGTTTACACATGCCTATGTCAACAGATATGGACAGATAGTAAATAGCCCTAGGACTTGTCGAGATCCATGTTTATTTCTACTCTTAAATAAGGGAGATGCTACTAACTATGGAAATTATCAGACTATTGCACTCATACCTCATGCAAGTAAAATGCTACTAAAGATCCTACAAAGACAGTTACAGCCTTACATTGACAGAGATGCCAGAGGAAAAAGCAGGAGTCTGAAAAGTCAGAGGAACAAGATATGTGATTGCTAACATTAGATGGATAATTGAAAAGGCCAAGAATACAACATTGACAGATTTTTTGCTTCATCGGCTACAGCAAAGCCTTCAACTGTGCAGATACTCAGAAACTTTGGAATGCCATGAAGAATATGGGTGTATGTATGTATAAGAAGGGAGCTATGGCAGAAACTTCCCAAAGGTATATCGGGCCCAAAGAGGAGTTAAATAGGATAAACACCTAACGGAAGCAATGGTCCAGCATATTTCCAAGATACAAGTAATGTAAAAATGGCAAAAAGATTAAAAAAAAAAATGAAAAAAATGACAAAGGTAGAGCTTTATCTCAGGGAGTGTGTGTCCACGTTTATTTATCTCCTCTTTGGGCCCAATATACCTTTGGGAAGTTGCTGTAGCTCACTTCATATACATTTTTTTCATATTTGCAGGCCCTGAAGGCAACATTGTTTATTTTGGATTTCTTTGTTCAAGATTTCTCTACTACACCTCATTCATAGTAACAAGCGCAGATGAATGACAAACTTATTACTCAGTGTCAAGATGGAAAGCTTGAACATGAAACTGCTACTCAACACAAGCAAGACATATATATTGACTATTGCCAGGTATGACTGGCACACATTTGAGCTGGACGGTGATGAACTGGAAGTTGTAAAGGATGTCAACCCACTTGATGACCACTCGAAATGCAGTGACAACAATGGAAGTCAATAGAAGAATAGCTATGGGCAAAAAGGAAAAGGACTGGTCTGTCCATAGTAGATGCCTTTTTGACTATTCATGGCCCTTTTTAAATGAAGCAAAAGACATTTGAAAAGGTGAGTATCACTATAAATTGGAAAATTTCCCTACATAATGGGGTTGACTGTAATCGGCCTTAAAACACAGCCATAAGTAGTTTATAGTTGTTGATCTAGCTGTTAGGTTACCTTTAAATTGTCAAGGAGAGAAAGGACCATGTTATTGAAAATAAACTCCTCTATCTCTCAAGTTCACTATGGCAGTGCTTCTCAAACTGTTTGACACTAATAAGGTTTGCTTGACAATTTTGTCTCAAGTTGACATTTCTCTGGCTGGATCAATCTTTACATTAGAAAATAAAGTAACCATTTTCTACTTATTTTAATGTTGTACTGGGTTTGAGAATCAAATAAAACCCGAGTTTAGAAAAAAATGTTTAAGCAACTACTGGTGAGGTGCATGTGTCCTACTATATGAAAACAGGTATTCAGTAGAGATGAGCAGATTGATCCACAGAGGATCGAGTTTTAGCTTAATTTTCTTTCCCGTAGCTTAATTTTCTGACATTCATAGTTTTAATTTGAAAATAACTTTTCTGGCACCATTTCCTAGGCTGCTGAATAATCAGAGAGTTAGCCAATATGATTTGGGGTTGCTGCACTTACATTCCCATAATGCCCTGCAGCTATCACATTATTCAGATTATCATACCTTGTACAGTGGTGGTCAGTGCCTGCGCCAAATGAGATCAGGAGTCCCAAGACTGTAGATTGTATGGTAGATTTTTATTCCAACTCAAGAGTCTCTGTGTCTCTCTATCTTCTGTAGAATGTAAGCATTTATGGACAGTGGAGTCCTCCCTCTCTCTCTCATCTGTAAAATGAAAGTTCTTACGGTCAACAAATTTCTCTCTCTTCTATCAAGTGTAAGCGCTTATGGTCATTCAGATTCTACCTTTCTCCCTACTCTTCCCAAGTACAATTACGTACAAAATCCAATTTTTTTTTAGAAAAATTTAGCAAAGCTGGTGAATTCAGATTTCAAAACACTGGCTCATCTCTAGTATTCAGACAAAGTTCAGTGAAGGTTAGTATCACTGGAACTGGAATAAAGCTCTTTGGAAGCCTTAGCTGATCTGTTCTGGGTCATGCTAATTGTAAAGTGGGATTTGATGTCACTTACAGTAATCTGCACAAGTAACGTTGGACTAAGATGCTCATATTGGAGATGTGGTTTCTATGAATATGGATGGTGTTGTGTAAAGGACATAGTGAATGACAGTTGTGTCCATAACTATTTGCATGAAAAATGGATGACATCGTTTACACATTGCTTGGATGACAGTTATTTGTTTTTCAATTGTGCATGTGCTGGTATTCTAACAAACATTATTTTATTTGGGTTATGCTTAATTTACTTGCATTGAATGCTTGAAGAAAACCATAGTGGACATTTTACCACGATACTCTAAGGCTATGTTCACACGTTCAGGATTTCCATCCTTTTTTTTTCCTGACTGAAACTGCAGGTCTCTGCAGAAAACGCAGGTGCGTTTTTTGGTGCGTTTTTTGGTGCGTTTTTTAGTGCGTTTTTTAGTGCGTTTTTTGATGCAGTTTTGTCTGCAGATTGTCTGTGTTTGACAGAAATAAAGTTTACTGCAGTGGGGGGGGAAAAAAAAAAAAAGAAATGATGTCATTTCCTTGTCCAACCCTTTTCTTCTTCCATCCTCCATTTTGGGACTAAACACCAAAATGAGTGGACGTGTTTTGAATGACAGCGCTCCGCGTTTTGCGCCGCATGCGTCACTGCAGCGCACGCATCCGGGCGCAGAGGACGCAGCAAGTTGCATTTTTGCTGCGTCCAAAATCAATCAAAAAAAGGACGCATGCGGTGCAAAACGCAGCGTTGTGCATGCGTTTTGCTGCGTTTTACTTTGCGTTGTGTGTTGCGGCGCCGACGCTGCGGCGCACAACGCAAGTGTGAACATAGCCTAAGTGCCACGTGCCACGTATTTCAGTGCCACGTGCCACGTGCCACGTATTTCAGTGCCACGTGCCACGTATTTCAGTGCCACGTGCCACGTATTTAAGTGCCACGTGCCACGTATTTAAGTGCCACGTGCCACGTATTTAAGTGCCACGTGCCACGTATTTCAGTGCCACGTATTTAAGTGCCACGTGCCACGTATTTCAGTGCCACGTATTTCAGTGCCACGTGCCACGTATTTCAGTGCCACGTGCCACGTATTTCAGTGCCACGTGCCACGTATTTCAGTGCCACGTGCCACGTATTTCAGTGCCACGTGCCACAATTTAAGTGCCACGTGCCACGTATTTCAGTGCCACGTATTTCAGTGCCACGTGCCACGTATTTCAGTGCCACGTATCACGTATAAGTGACACGTGCCACGTATTTAAGTGACACGTATCACGTATTTAAGTGACACGTATCACGTATAAGTGACACGTGTCACGTATTTAAGTGACACGTATCACGTATAAGTGACACGTGTCACGTATTTAAGTGCCACGTATCCCACGAAGATTTTCCATGGAGAACAGACACATCCAGAGATATGTCTGCTCTCCACGGCTGCAGCAACACACTGACAGGAGCCATAGTTCCTGTCGGTGTGTCACTGCGCATGCGCGAGCGAGTTAACCGGCGGTCATTGACCCCGGCTCTCTCGCTTAACGGCAGTGCTGCGTGGGAAAGTTCAACGCAGCTGTACTGCCATTAACCGAGATGCCGGAGTCATTGAACTCCGGAACAGTACGCGATACACTGCTAGGAGCTTAGCTCCTGGCAGTGTATCGCCGGAGAGCAGCCGATCGGCGTGGGACACTCGTTTTATGGATTCTGCGGACAGGGAGTATGGATTTGATTTTTTATTTTGTGATTTTTTCCTGGAGGATCGAGGGCTTCGCCTACAAGTGTGCTGTTGGTGAGTATATACTCTGTGTTATGTGTTGTATGTACTGTGTGTCATGTATGTGTATTGTGTGTGTTTTGTGTAACTTTACCATTGTGCTAAGTCGCTGGACACAGGGACAACTCTCCCATCCTAATACCGGATGGGAGTAGTAGTCCCATACGGCGACTTGGCACAATGGAGGCACTATCGTCGCATGGGGACACACAGACATACCAGATCAATCAGACGCCCGACATCGATCCCCATGCGACGGTATGCCTCCATGATGACAGTCTTCAGGAACGACACTCCGCCCACGCACTTCCGGCCCCGCACTTCCGCCGGCTTCCCCGCACTTCCTGCAGCTGCGGTTCTGCACATCAAACCGCAGTAAAACCCGCAGATATATTTTTGATCTGCGTGTTTTACTGCGATTTTGACCTCACAATGGAGGTCTATGGGTGCAGAACCGCTGCGGTTCAGGAAGAAGAATTGACATGCTCCTTCTTTTTTCCGGGAGCTATTCAGCGCGGCTTTTTTTTAAAATTTCCGGACCATGTGCACAGTGTGTCCTGTTTTCCATAGGGTACAGTGTACTGTACCCTGCATGGAAAACAGCTGCGGAACCGCAGCGGCAAAACCGCCGCGGTTCCGCGGTAAAAAACGCACTGTGTGAACATGGCCTAATTGTTTTTACTGATCTGTAGGATACTTTGCTATATTTCATTCTGCAACCTGAAGTTGAACTTATTCGTGATTATATTCCAGCTGAAATGTCTTTGTATTTTACAGCCAAGTATGAATAATTACCAAACCATTGGCTAAAAGTGAAATAGATTCCACTGTTCCAGTCTAGGATACATTATTAAGTTACTCCATAGATTATAATATAAAATAATGAATTTTCTGATTTTGTATTCTGACTGGGACAAAAATTATTTTCAGGAAAGCGTTATATTCTGTACTAAATATGAACTCTCTCAAAAGTGAGGTTTAGATGGAAACAGATGATTAGACTGTCGATTCCATTATTCTGCAATGGTCTCTTCTTGGAGTTTCAATTACAGTTCTGTGCTGTGCTGGTCTGAGTGGTAAATAGTATTTGGTCCTCAGTCATCAATCAACAAAAGTCTTCAAAGTGAGTAATACCAGCCATTTATATCAATGTTTTGCTGAAATTTCAGTTTAATATGCTGTAGAAACTGAACTCAGCACAAAATAAATGTGTATGCTAGTTTTTGACTCAGTGTATGTCAAGGTAATCACATTTTACTGTAGAAAAAACCATCCTGTTCTACTTTCACAGGATATAAAAATATTTGCTATATTTTCTAAAAACTCATTACACAGAAAAGGTAATTATAATCTATTTATATAATTGCCTTGTAATGTTTTCATTTTCTGTTCTGTCCAGATGTCACCATATCCCAGAATTCCAAGCGGCGGAAGCTCACCGACCGCCATATTGGGACACCCAAGTGATGGGTGTCTCAATATGGAAACTGCTGCTGGTACCAACCTATTGCGCGGTACCACCAGCGGAACACCATCGCACCACACACACACACACACACACTGTATACGCCGTACCCACCACACACACACACACACACACACACACACTGTATACGCCATACCCACCACACACACACACACACACACATTCAAACTCACACTTTCACACTCACACTCACTCTCAGATTCACACTCACACACTCACACTCATGCAGCCTTGTGAGAGGTACCACCAGTGGAACACCGTCGCGCCACCGTCAGCATCAGCCAAATGATTCACTGGCTGCCGCCATTTTTGTACAGGAGGAGTGTGTGCCCACGTTGCGGATTTGGCTGCAGATCTACAGCGGATTGTCCGCTGTGGATTCGCAGCAGTTTTCCATGCGGTTTACAGTACCATGTAAACCTATGGAAAACCAAATCCGCAGTGCACATGCTGTGGAAAATACTACGCGGAAACGCTGCAGTGTATTTTCCATAGCATGTCAATTCTTTGTGCGGATTCCGCAGAGTTTTACACCTGCTCCTCAATAGGAATCCGCAGGCATAAAACCCCTGGTGAAATCGGCAAAAAAATTGAAGGAAATCTGCGGTAAATCCACGGGTAATCCTCAGGTAAAACGCAGTGTGTTTTACCTGTCGATTTTTCAAAAACAGTGTGGAAAAATCCGCACACGAATCCACAACGTGGGCACATAGCCTTAATGTGACCGCCACTATCTGTCTTCACAAAGATGGCAGCGGTCTGATTTACTGCGCCTGCGCGAATTACACACAGGTGCAGTGAATCATTCGGCTGATCCTTGCGGCAGATGCGTGACGTGTCTACAGGCAGAGGAAGCCGGTCACAATTAAAGGGGTTTTCCCACAAACGAAAGTTCATTTTAAAAATTGACTGTGTCTGGCCATGTACGGAGCATACCATATCTCCTGTGCAGGGGAGGAAGCAAAAGATAAACTGACCTTACAGCGGGGGATCCCAGTGGATTCATTTTGTGAGGTAAAATATTTCACTGACTGTTTTTAAAAAATATTTTACCTCACAAAATGTATCCTCTGCGATCTCCTGCTGTAATGTTAGTATTGTCTTTTGCTTCCTCCCCTGCCCAGGAGCTGTGGTATGTTCGGTACACGGTCAGACACAGACAATTTTTAAAATGAACTTTTGTTGGTGGGAATACCCCTTTAAAAAGCAAATATCAATGCCAATATGGCTCCTCATAAAAATTACGCCAATGACAGTCAAAGGAAAGCAGCAAAGGTACAATGTCGAAGGCAACAAAGGGCAAATGAGACTCTTGAAGAACAGCAGCATCGCTGGGATAAAAACAATGCATGTAAGAGTAGGCATCAAGCACATGAGTCCCCTGATGCAAAAGTCATTAGATTATCACAAGATGCCATTAGGCAACAACAGCGCCGCATGCCTGCCCCCATCGTGACATTACCGCCCTCCATCTAGTTTCCTATAAATGTCAGCATGTTAGCCTAATTGCCTCTTATCCCTTTGAACCCCTCTATGTACAATATGGCCAATTTCTACCTATCTGTATACAGGAAAGATATATATCTTGGTACCATGTTAGCCAGTAGATAGAAAAATATTTAGAATTGAGAGTCCTCAGTGGTTGATACCTTTTAATGGCTAACTGAAAAGATAGTAACAAATTGCAAGCTTTCGAGACTACTCATGCCTCTTCATCAGGCAGAGACTAATACAACATCTGAAGAATCACATATTTATACACAACACAGCACAGAACTGTCATTATGGGAGAGTGATAAGTGATGGACAGTTGTGTCCATAAATATTGGAACAGTTCCCAGATTAGGAGTGAATGTTTTTCTTGTCCTCTGATTGGGGTCTAGTTCTGTTATAATGACCCCACATGGTCTGAAGTGCAAATTCCTTAATTGATGTAAAAAGACATAAATCCATGCGACACATTCATTCCTGCACTACGTGTGTCAAAAGTTGTCATACATTTATACTCCCAAATTCTCCTGTCTCTCTGAGATTTGAAGTTACCTTTCAATGCAAGTAATTTCAGGTCCATAGTGCTATGATCAGGCATACAAAAATGTTTGGCCACAGGTAGATCCATTCTTTTTTCTCTTATTGTGCGACGATGAGAATTTATCCTTGTTCTCAGTTTCTGCCCTGTCTCCACTATATACAGACCCCCAGTTGGACATTAAGTACAAATAATTAACCCCTTCCCGACCCATGACGCCACGTAGGCGTCATGAAAACCCGTGCCAATCCGACCCATGACTCCTATGTGGTGTCATGGAATGATCGCGTCCCTGCAGATCGGGTGAAGGGGTTAACTCCTATTTTACCCGATCTGCAGGGAGAGGGGGAGTGGTACTTCAGCCCAGGGGGGGTGGCTTCACCCCCCCGTGGCTGCGATCGCTCTGATTGGCTGTTAAAAGTGAAACTGCCAATCAGAGCGATTTGTAATATTTCACCTAAAAAACTGGTGAAATATTACAATCCAGCCATGGCCGATGCTGCAATACCATCGGCCATGGCTGGAAAACCTGAAGTGACCCCCCCCCACCCCACCAATCGCCCCCCCAGTGCTCCGTTATGGGGTCCGGTCCCCTACGTCCTGTGCTCCACTCCCCCGTCCTCCTGCCCGCTCCCCCCCTGCTCCTATGTCACCCCCCGGTGCTCCGACGCCCCCCCGTGCCCCGATCTCCCCCCCCTTATACTTACCGAGGCTCCCGGTGTCCGTCCGCCTCCTCGCTGGGCGACGCCATCTTCCAAAATGGCGGGCGCATGCTCAGTGCGCCCGCCGAATCTGCCGGCCGGCAGATTCATTACAAGTACATTTTGATCGCTGTGGTAGGTTCTATCACAGCGATCAAAATAAAAAAATAATAAATAAACCCCCCCCCTTTATCACCCCCATAGGTAGGGACAATAATAAAATAAAGAAAATATTTTTTTTTCTTTTTCCACTAGGGTTAGGGTTAGAACTAGGGTTAGAACTAGGGGTAGGGTTAGGGGTACGGTTAGGGTTACGGGTAGGGTTAGGGTTAGGGGTAGGGTTATGGCATGTGCACAAAGAGCGGATCGGCCGCGGATCCGCAGCGGATCGGCAGCGGATCGGCAGCGGATCCGCAGCGGATCGGCCGCGGATCGGCAGCGGATCGGCAGCGGATCCGCAGCGGATCGGCAGCGGATCCGCAGCGGATCCGCAGCGGATCGGCCGCGGATCCGCAGCGGATCGGCAGCGGATCCGCAGCGGATCGGCCGCGGATCCGCAGCGGATCCGCAGTGGATCGGCAGCGGATCCGCAGCGGATTGCCCGCAGATCCGCAGCGGATTGGCAGCGGATTGGCCGCGGATCCGCAGCGGATTGGCCGCGGATCCGCAGCGGATTGGCCGCTGCGAATTCGAAGCAGTTTTCCATCAGGTTTACAGTACCATGTACACCTAAGGAAAACCAAATCCGCTGTGCCCATGGTGCGGAAAATTCCGTGCAGAAGCGCTGCGTTGTATTTTCCGCAGCATGCCAATTCTTTGTGCGGATTCCGCAGCGTTTTACACCTGTTCCTCAATAGGAATCCGCAGGTGAAATCCGCACAAAAAAACACTGGAAATCTGCTGTAAATCCGCAGGTAAAACGCAGTGCCTTTTACCTGCAGATTTTTCAAAAATCGTGCAGAAAAATCTCACACGAATCCGCAACGTGGGCACATAGCCTTAGGGTTAGGGTTGGAATTAGAGTTAGGGTTGGAATTAGGGCTAGGGTTTGAAATAGGGTTAAGATTAGGCTTGTGGTTAGGGTTACGGATAGGGTTAGGGGTGTGTTGGGGTTACAGTTGTGGTTAGGGTTGGGATTAGGGTTACGGTTGGGATTAGGGTTAGGATTAGGGTTGGAATTAGGGTTACGGGTGTGTTGCGGTTAGGGTTGTGGTTAGGGGTGTGTTGGGGTTAGGGTTGTGATTAGGGTTATGGCTACAGTTGTGATTAGGATTAGGGGTGTGTTGGGGTTAGTGTTGAAGTTAGAATTGAGGGGTTTCCACTGTTTAGGCACATCAGGGGTCTCCAAACGCAACATGGCGCCACCATTGATTCCAGCCAATCTTGCGTTCAAAAAGTCAAATGGTGCTCCCGCCCTTCCAAGCCCCGACGTGCGCCCAAACAGTGGTTTACCCCCACATTTGGGGTACCAGCGTACTCAGGACAAACAGGGCAACAACTGTTGGGGTCCAATTTCTCCTGTTACCCTTGCAAAAATAAAAAATTACTTGCTAAAACATAATTTTTGAGGAAAGAACAATTATTTTTTATTTTCACGGCTCTGCGTTATAAACTTCTGTGAAGCACTTGGGGGTTGAAAGTGCTCACCACACATCTAGATAAGTTCCTTCGGGGGTCTAGTTTACAAAATGGGGTCACTTGTGGGGTGTTTCTACTGTTTAGGCACATCAGGGGCTCTGCAAATGCAATGTGACGCCCGCAGACCATTCCATCAAAGTCTGCATTTCAAATGTCACTACTTCCCTTCCGAGCCCTGACGTGTGCCCAAACAGTGGTTTACCCCCACATATGGGGTATCAGCGTACTCACAACAAACTGGGCAACAAATATTGGGGTCCAAATTCTCCTGTTACCCTTGTGAAAATAAAAAATTGCTTGCTAAAACATCTTTTTTGAGGAAAGAAAAATGATTTTTTATTTTCACGGCTCTGCGTTGTAAACTTCTGTGAAGCACTTGGGGGTTGAACGTGCTCACCACACATCTAGATAAGTTCCTTGGGGGGGTCTAGTTTCCAAAATGGGGTCACTTGTGGGGGGTTTCTACTGTTTAGGCATATCAGGGGCTCTGCAAACGTAACATGATGCCCGCAGACCATTCCATCAAAGTCTGCATTCCAAAACGTCACTACTTCCCTTCCGAGCCCCGGCATGTGCCCAATCAGTGGTTTAACCCCACATATGGGGTATCAGCGTACTCAGGAGAAACTGGACAACAACTTTTGGGGTCCAAATTCTCCTGTTACTCTTGCAAAAATAAAAAATTCTGGGCTAAAAAAATATTTTTGAGGAAAGGAAACACATTTATTATTTTCACGGCTCTGCGTTATAAACTTCTGTGAAGCACTTGGGGGTTCAAAGTGCTCACCACACATCTAGATAAGTTCCCTTGGGGGTCTAGTTTCCAAAATGGAGTCACTTGTGGGGAGTTCCTACTGTTTAGGCACATCAGGGGCTCTGCAAACGCAACCTGATGCCCGCAGAGCATTCCATCAAAGTCTGCATTTCAAAACGTCACTACTTCCCTTCCGAACCCCGACGTGTGCCAAAACAGTGGTTTACCCCCACATATGGGGTATCAGCGTACTCAGGAAAAACTGGACAACAACTTTTGGGGTCCAATTTCTCCTGTTACCCTTGGGAAAATAAAAAATTGTGGGCTAAAAAATCATTTTTGAGAAAAGAAAAATTATTTTTTATTTTCATGGCTCTGCGTTATAAACTTCTGTGAAGCACTTTGGGGTTCAAAGTGCTCACCACACATCTAGATTAGTTCCTTGGGAGGTCTAGTTTCCAAAATGGGGTCACTTGTGTGGGAGCTCCAATGTTTAGGCACACAGGGGCTCTCCAAACGCGACATGGTGTCCGCTAATGATTGGAGCTAATTTTCCATTCAAAAAGCCAAATGGCGTGCCTTCCCTTCCGAGCCCTGCCGTGCGCCCAAACAGTGGTTTACCTCCACATATGGGGTATCATCGTACTCAGGACAAACTGGACAACAACACTTGGGGTCCAATTTCTCCTATTACCCTTGGGAAAATAAAAAATTCTGGGCTAAAAATCATTTTTGAGGAAAGAAAAATTATTTTTTTATTTTCACGGCTCTGCGTTATAAACTTCTGTGAAGCACCTGGGGGTTATAAGTGCTCACTATGCATCTAGATAAGTTCCTTCAGGGGTCTAGTTTCCAAAATGGGGTCACTTGTAGGGGAGCTCCAATGTTTAGGCACACAGGGGCTCTCCAAATGCGACATGGTGTCCGCTAACGATTGGAGCTAATTTTCCATTCAAAAAGTCAAATGGCACGCCTCCCCTTCCGAGCCTTGCCGTGCACCCAAACAGTGGTTTACCCCCACATATGAGGTATCGGCATACTCAGGAGAAATTGCCCAACAAATTTTAGGATCCATTTTATCCTGTTGCCCATGTGAAAATGAAAGAATTGAGGCTAAAAGAAATTTTGTGTGAAAAAAAAGTACTTTTTTTATTTTTGCGGAATCAATTTGTGAAGCACCTGGGGGTTTAAAGTGCTCACTATGCCTCTAGATGAGTTCCTTGGGGGGTCTAGTTTCCAAAATGGGGTCACTTGTGGAGGAGCTCCAATGTTTAGGCACACAGGGGCTTTCCAAACGCGACATGGTGTCCTCTAACGATGGAGATAATTTTTCACTCAAAAAGTCAAATGGCGCTTCTTCCCTTCCGAGCCTTACCATGTGCCCAAACAGTGGTTTACCCCCACATGTGAGGTATTGGTGTACTCAGGAGAAATTGCCCAACAAATTTTAGGATCCATTTTATCCTGTTGCCCATGTGAAAATGAAAAAATTGAGGCTAAAATAATTTTTTTGTGAAAAAAAAGTACTTTTTCATTTTTACGGATCAATTTGTGAAGCACCTGGGGGTTTAAAGTGCTCACTATGCTTCTAGATAAGTTCCTTGGGGGGTCTAGTTTCCAAAATGGGGTCACTTGTGGGGGAGCTCCAATGTTTAGGCACACGGGGGCTCTCCAAACGCGACATGGTGTCTGCTAAAGATTGGAGCCAATTCAAATGGCGCTCCTTCCCTTCCGAGCCCTGCCGTGCGCCCAAACAGTGGTTTACCCCCACATATGAGGTATCAGCGTACTCAGGACAAATTGGACAACAACGTCCGTGGTCCAGTTTCTCCTTTTACCCTTGGGAAAATAAAAAAATTGTTGCTAAAAGATCATTTTTGTGACTAAAAAGTTAAATGTTCATTTTTTACTTCCATGTTGCTTCTGCTGCTGTGAAACACCTGAAGGGTTAATAAACTTCTTGAATGTGGTTTTGAGCACCTTGAGGGGTGCAGTTTTTAGAATGGTGTCACTTTTGGGTATTTTCAGCCATATAGAACCCTCAAAATGACTTCAAATGTGAGGTGGTCCCTAAAAAAAATGGTTTTGTAAATTTTGTTGTAAAAATGAGAAATCACTGGTCAAATTTTAACCCTTATAACTTCCTAGCAAAAAAAAAACTTGTTTCCAAAATTGTGCTGATGTAAAGTAGACATGTGGGAAACATTATTTATTAACTATCTTGTGTCACATAACTCTCTGGTTTAACAGAATAAAAATTCAAAATGTGAAAATTGCGAAATTTTCAAAATTTTCGCCAAATTTCCGTTTTTTTCACAAATAAACTCAGAAATTATCGACCTAAATTTACCACTAACATGAAGCCCAATATGTCACGAAAAAACAATCTCAGAATCGCTAGGATCCGTTGAAGCGTTCCTGAGTTATTACCTCATAAAGGGACACTGGTCAGAATTGCAAAAAAACGGCAAGGTCATTAAGGCCAAAATAGGCTGGGTCATGAAGGGGTTAAGTACACCACATTAGAAGTGTCGCAGCTGAAAGTACCTGGTATCTTGTAGTCCTGATGTGAATTGGGGATCTTTATCGTGTCCGTAGTCGTTATAAATGGACAAGTTTTCCATTTTTTCTGGTTGCAAGGAAAGGTTCCTGCAGCTATTGAATAGGACAGGGAGCTTCGGACAATGATGCTTCTTAGATTTGGGGGCTGCCTAAAACACAGTAGTTGGGAGTCTGGAAAAATGGATTGTAAGCGGGCATCTTTTTGTAGTCAGGGGTGAACCTAGCCTTTCAGCTGCCTGAGACGAACTGCAAAACGGCGCCCCCCCCCCCCCACGTAGTCAAATCAGTACAAATAAATCTGGTTTACTCTTTACTCGCCTAACGCGAGTAAATGGGAATCACGGGAAAAACGCAGAAATTCCGCAAAATTAATGAACATGCTCAATTTTTTGACCGCGATGCATTTTTTTCACGGAAAAAAACGCATCCATGTGCACAAAACATGCAGAATGCATTCCAAATAATAGAATGCATAATGCATGCGTTTTTAATGAGTTTTTATAGCGTTTTTAGCGCAAAAAAAACGCAAAAAAACCTGAACGTGTGCACATAGCCTAAATGTACTACCTTATAATTTTTGTGTTTTGATGAATATTCATTGTGTATAATAAAGATTTGTCTGCTATTTTTAATTGAGGTCTCCAGTTTTTTTTGATAAGATGATTTAAGTATTTTGTAGGCACTGATTCTGCATCTCTTGGCAGAAAACGCAGGTGCGTTTTTGATGCATTTTTTGGCACGCTTTTAAAGCGTATTTTGATGTTTTTTTATGCGTTTTTGAAAGCTAAATAAAGATCTATTATTGAACAAAAAAGATTTGTGATGTAATTTCTTGTCCAACCTCCTCTTTTACATTTGTCCAACCCGCACTCCATTACACACACAGATAGACAGATAGATAGATGATAGATAATAGATAGAAAATAGATGGAAGGAATGAGATAGATAATAATCTTTATTTTTATATAGCGCTAACATATTCCGCAGCGCTTTACAGGTTGCACACATTATCATCGCTGTCCCCGCTGGGGCTCACAATCTAAATTTGATAGATAGATGACAGATAGATCTATAGATAGAAGGAATGAGATAGATAGATGACAGATCTATAGATAGATAGAAGGAATGGGATGGATAGATAGATAGATAGATAGATAGATAGATAGATAGATAGATAGATAGATAGATAGATAGATGGAGTGGGATAGATTGATAGATAGATGGAAGGAATTAGATAAATATATAGATAGAAGGAATGAGATAGATAGATAGATAGATAGATAGATAGATAGATAGATAGATAGATAGATAGATAGAAGGAATGGGATAGATAGAAGGAATGGGATAGATAGAAGGAATGAGATAAATATATAGATAGAAGGAATGAGATAGATAGATCTATTCATATACTGTAGCTATCTATAGATATATCTATGGACAGATGTAGATGGATATATGAATAGATATATCTATCTCATTCCTTCTATCGAAATCCATTCCTTCTATCTCGACTATCCGATGTCTATCTATCCCATTCCTTATATATATATATATATATATATATATATATATATATATATATATATAACACCCACACACAGCCCCGCTGGTTCACATAGTGTAGCTTATCTACTTCTGAGGGCTCATTTCCACATGCGAGGCACACGTCCGTATCTCGCATGTGGAAATCAAGCTGTGGAGCCTGCACTCCAGAGCGGAGCGTGCGGCCGCATAGGAACACATGGAGCTGTACGCTCCGCTCCAAAGTGCCGGCGCCAGAGCTTGGTTTCCACATGCGAGATACGGACGTGTGCCTCGCATGTGGAAATGAGCCCTAAGGCCGGGGACACACTTAACGTATAATAAAATGGTCCGTTTTTCACAGCCGTAATACGTAGAAAAGTCCCCAAAATAGTGATCCGTATGTCATCCGTAGGCAGGGTGTGTCAGCGTATTTTGCGCATGGCATCCTCCGTATGTAATCCGTATGGCATCCGTACTGCGAGATTTTCTCGCAGGCTTGCAAAACCGACATCTAATGGGATTATGTGCTCAAATGTTCGGGAAAACATATATACAGTATATATGTCATTGAGACACATATATATATATATTCTGTATTTATATTTCATTCAGCGCGATATCTGCGAAAAGCCGGTAATTCAATTGCCGGCTTCTCATTTCTCCTGCCTAAACCTGACAGGATATGAGACATGGTTTACATACAGTAAACCATCTCATATCCCCCTTTTGTTTGCATATTCCACACTACTAATGTTAGTAGTGTGTATGTGCAAAATTTGGCCGCTGTAGCTGCTCAAATAAAGGGTTAATTGGCGGAAAAAATTGGTGTGGGCTCCCGCGCAATTTTCTCCACCAGAGTAGTAAAGCCAGTGACTGAGGGCAGATATTAATAGCCTAGAGAGGGTCCATGGTTATTGGCCCCCCCGTGGCTACAAACATCTGCCCCCAGCCACCCCAGAAAAGGCACATCTGGAAGATGCGCCTATTCTGGCACTTGGCCACTCTCTTCCCACTCCCTGTAGCGGTGGGATATGTGTTGTGAATTTGCTTTTTGCTCCCTCTAGTGGTTACTAGTTTTTTGACTCTGGTTTTTCTGTCATTCCTTTTATCCGCACCTGGGTCGTTACTTAGGGGTGTTGCTATATAAGCTCCCTGGACCTTCAGTTCAATGCCTGGCAACGTAGTTATCAGAGCTAGTCTGCTGTGCTCTTGTCTACTGATCCTGGTTCCAGTTATATCAGCTAAGTCTGCCTTTTGCTTTTTGCTATTTGTTTTGGTTTTGTATTTTTGTCCAGCTTGTTCCAAATCTATATCCTGACCTTTGCTGGAAGCTCTAGGGGGGCTGGTGTTCTCCCCCCGGACCGTTAGACGGTTCGGGGGTTCTTGAATTTCCAGTGTGGATTTTAATAGGGTTTTTGTTGACCATATAAGTTACCTTTCTTTATTCTGCTATCAGTAAGCGGGCCTCTCTGTGCTAAACCTGGTTCATTTCTGTGTTTGTCATTTCCTCTTACCTCACCGTCATTATTTGTGGGGGGCTTCTATCCAGCTTTGGGGTCCCCTTCTCTGGAGGCAAGAAAGGTCTTTGTTTTCCTCTACTAGGGGTAGCTAGATTCTCCGGCTGGCGCGTGTCATCTAGAATCAACGTAGGAATGATCCCCGGCTACTTCTAGTGTTGGCGTTAGGAGTAGATATATGGTCAACCCAGTTACCACTGCCCTATGAGCTGGATTTTTGTATTCTGCAGATTTCCACGTTCCTCTGAGACCCTCGCCATTGGGGTCATAACAGTTTGCCAGGCCAGTATTAAATGTTTAATGCATTGCAGAAGAGGGATTATAAGAAAGAAGATTCTGAGTTTTTTTTTTTTTTTTCTTCTTCCCCTTTACCTCAGAGTGGCTATGCTTGCTGCAGACATGAATGTCCAGACCTTGATTACAAGTGTGGACCAGCTGGCTACTCGTGTGCAGGGCATACAAGACTATGTTATCAGAAATCCTAGGTCAGAACCTAAAATACCGATTCCTGAACTGTTTTCCGGAGACAGGTTTAAGTTTAGGAATTTCGTGAATAATTGTAAATTGTTTTTGTCCCTGAGACCCTGTTCATCTGGAGATTCTGCTCAGCAAGTAAAAATTGTTATTTCGTTCTTACGGGGCGACCCTCAGGATTGGGCTTTTTCGCTGGCGCCAGGAGATCCGGCATTGGCTGATCTTGATGCGTTTTTTCTGGCGCTCGGTTTACTTTATGAGGAACCCAATCTTGAGATTCAGGCAGAAAAGGCCTTGCTGGCTATGTCTCAGGGGCAGGACGAGGCTGAAGTGTATTGCCAAAAATTTCGGAAATGGTCCGTGCTGACACATTGGAACGAGTGTGCACTGGCCGCTAATTTTAGAAATGGCCTTTCTGAAGCCATTAAGAATGTTATGGTGGGTTTTCCCATTCCCACAGGTCTGAATGATACTATGGCACTGGCTATTCAAATTGACCGGCGGTTGCGGGAGCGCAAAACCGCAAATTCCCTCATGGTGTTGTCTGAACAGACACCTAATTCGGTGCAATGTGATAGAAAAACCGCAAATTCCCTCATGGTGTTGTCTGAACAGACACCTGATTTAATGCAATGTGATAGAATCCTGACTAGAAATGAGCGGAAAATTCATAGACGCCGGAATGGCTTGTGCTACTACTGTGGTGA
Organism: Ranitomeya variabilis; assembly: GCF_051348905.1. NCBI lineage: Eukaryota > Metazoa > Chordata > Amphibia > Anura > Dendrobatidae > Ranitomeya > Ranitomeya variabilis. The sequence continues at coordinate 188,590,540 of NC_135237.1, forward strand.
TTCTACACATGTTATCTCAGCATGCTCTAAACGTATAGCTAAGGTTGTTAGTCCTGTCACCGTTGGTAATTTGCAACCTAAATTTATTCTGTCTGTAACTTTGATTTGCTCACTGTCATCTTATCCTGTCATGGCGTTTGTAGATTCAGGTGCTGCCCTGAGTCTCATGGATCTCTCATTTGCTAAGCGCTGTGGTTTTACTCTTGAACCATTAGAAAATCCTATTCCTCTTAGGGGTATTGATGCTACACCATTGGCAGCAAATAAACCGCAGTATTGGACACAGGTTACCATGTGCATGACTCCTGAACACCGCGAGGTGATACGTTTCCTGGTTTTACATAAAATGCATGATTTGGTTGTTTTAGGGCTGCCATGGTTACAGACCCATAATCCAGTCCTGGACTGGAAGGCTATGTCAGTCTCAAGTTGGGGCTGTCGTGGTATTCATGGGGATTCCCTGCCTGTGTCTATTGCTTCTTCTACGCCTTCGGAAGTTCCGGAGTATTTGTCTGATTATCAGGATGTCTTCAGTGAGTCTGAGTCCAGTGCACTGCCTCCTCATAGGGACTGTGACTGTGCTATAGATTTGATCCCAGGCAGTAAATTTCCTAAGGGAAGACTGTTTAATCTGTCGGTACCTGAACATACCGCTATGCGTTCATATATCAAGGAGTCTCTGGAGAAAGGACATATTCGTCCGTCTTCTTCCCCTCTTGGTGCGGGATTCTTTTTTGTGGCAAAAAAGGACGGATCTTTGAGACCTTGTATTGATTATCGACTTTTAAATAAGATCACTGTCAAATTTCAGTATCCTTTACCGCTGTTGTCTGACTTGTTTGCCCGGATTAAGGGTGCCAAGTGGTTCACCAAGATAGACCTTCGTGGTGCGTACAACCTTGTGCGCATTAAGCAAGGTGATGAATGGAAAACCGCATTCAATACGCCCGAAGGTCATTTTGAGTACTTGGTGATGCCTTTTGGGCTCTCCAATGCGCCTTCAGTTTTTCAGTCCTTTATGCATGACATTTTCCGGAAGTATCTGGATAAATTTTTGATTGTTTATCTGGATGATATTTTGGTTTTTTCTGACAATTGGGATTCGCATGTGGAGCAGGTCAGGTTGGTCTTTAAAATTTTGCGTGAAAATTCTTTGTTTGTCAAGGGCTCAAAGTGTCTCTTTGGTGTGCAGAAGGTTCCCTTTTTGGGGTTCATTTTTTCCCCTTCTGCTGTGGAGATGGACCCAGTCAAGGTCCGAGCTATTCTTGATTGGACTCAGCCCTCGTCAGTTAAGAGTCTTCAGAAGTTCTTGGGCTTCGCTAACTTCTACCGTCGTTTTATCGCTAATTTTTCTAGCATTGTGAAACCTTTGACGGATATGACCAAGAAGGGCTCCGATGTAGCTAACTGGGCTCCTGCTGCCGTGGAGGCTTTCCAGGAGTTGAAACGCCGGTTTACTTCGGCGCCTGTTTTGTGCCAGCCTGACGTCTCACTTCCCTTTCAGGTTGAGGTGGATGCTTCGGAGATTGGGGCAGGGGCCGTTTTGTCGCAGAGAGGCCCTGGTTGCTCTGTTATGAAACCTTGTGCCTTTTTCTCTAGGAAGTTTTCGCCTGCCGAGCGAAATTATGATGTGGGCAATCGGGAGTTGTTGGCCATGAAATGGGCATTTGAGGAGTGGCGTCATTGGCTCGAGGGTGCTAAGCATCGTGTGGTGGTCTTGACTGATCACAAAAATCTGATGTATCTCGAGTCTGCTAAACGCCTTAATCTGAGACAGGCCCGCTGGTCATTGTTTTTCTCCCGCTTTGATTTTGTTGTCTCGTATTTACCAGGTTCAAAGAATGTGAAGGCCGATGCTCTTTCTAGGAGCTTTGTGCCTGATGCTCCTGGAGTCGCTGATCCTGTTGGTATTCTTAAAGATGGAGTTATCTTGTCAGCTATTTCTCCGGATCTGCGACGTGTGTTGCAGAGATTTCAGGCTGATAGGCCTGAGTCTTGTCCACCTGACAGACTGTTTGTCCCGGATAAGTGGACCAGCAGAGTCATTTCCGAGGTTCATTCCTCGGTGTTGGCAGGTCATCCGGGAATTTTTGGCACCAGAGATCTGGTGGCCAGGTCTTTTTGGTGGCCTTCCTTGTCAAGGGATGTGCGGTCATTTGTGCAGTCCTGTGGGACTTGTGCTCGAGCTAAGCCTTGCTGTTCTCGTGCCAGCGGTTTGCTCTTGCCCTTGCCTGTCCCGAAGAGACCTTGGACACATATCTCCATGGATTTCATTTCTGATCTTCCGCTATCTCAGGGCATGTCTGTTATCTGGGTGATATGTGATCGCTTCTCCAAGATGGTCCATTTGGTTCCTTTGCCTAAGCTGCCTTCCTCTTCCGATCTGGTTCCTGTGTTTTTCCAGAACGTGGTTCGTTTGCACGGCATCCCTGAGAATATTGTGTCAGACAGAGGATCCCAGTTCGTTTCCAGGTTCTGGCGATCCTTTTGTAGTAGGATGGGCATTGATTTGTCGTTTTCGTCTGCTTTCCATCCTCAGACTAATGGACAGACGGAGCGAACCAATCAGACTTTGGAGGCTTATTTGAGGTGTTTTGTCTCTGCTGATCAGGACGATTGGGTGACATTCTTGCCGTTGGCTGAGTTTGCCCTTAATAATCGGGCTAGTTCCGCCACCTTGGTTTCGCCTTTTTTCTGCAACTCTGGTTTCCATCCTCGCTTTTCTTCGGGTCATGTGGAGCCTTCTGACTGTCCTGGGGTGGATTCTGTGGTGGATAGGTTGCAGCAGATCTGGAATCATGTGGTGGACAACTTGAAGTTGTCACAGGAGAAGGCTCAGCGCTTTGCCAACTGCCGCCGCGGTGTGGGTCCCCGACTACGCGTTGGGGATTTGGTATGGCTTTCTTCCCGCTTTGTTCCTATGAAGGTCTCCTCTCCCAAATTTAAACCTCGTTTTATTGGGCCTTACAAGATATTGGAAATCCTTAATCCTGTATCTTTTCGTCTGGATCTTCCTGTGTCGTTTGCTATTCACAATGTATTTCATAGGTCCTTGTTGCGGCGGTACATTGTGCCTGTAGTCCCTTCTGCTGAGCCTCCTGCTCCGGTGTTGGTTGAGGGCGAGTTGGAGTACGTGGTGGAGAAGATCTTGGATTCTCGCCTCTCCAGGCGGAGGCTTCAGTACCTGGTCAAGTGGAAGGGCTATGGTCAGGAGGATAATTCCTGGGTGGTCGCCTCTGATGTTCATGCGGCCGATTTAGTTCGTGCCTTTCATGCCGCTCATCCTGATCGCCCTGGTGGTCGTGGTGAGGGTTCGGTGACCCCTCACTAAGGGGGGGGTACTGTTGTGAATTTGCTTTTTGCTCCCTCTAGTGGTTACTAGTTTTTTGACTCTGGTTTTTCTGTCATTCCTTTTATCCGCACCTGGGTCGTTACTTAGGGGTGTTGCTATATAAGCTCCCTGGACCTTCAGTTCAATGCCTGGCAACGTAGTTATCAGAGCTAGTCTGCTGTGCTCTTGTCTACTGATCCTGGTTCCAGTTATATCAGCTAAGTCTGCCTTTTGCTTTTTGCTATTTGTTTTGGTTTTGTATTTTTGTCCAGCTTGTTCCAAATCTATATCCTGACCTTTGCTGGAAGCTCTAGGGGGGCTGGTGTTCTCCCCCCGGACCGTTAGACGGTTCGGGGGTTCTTGAATTTCCAGTGTGGATTTTAATAGGGTTTTTGTTGACCATATAAGTTACCTTTCTTTATTCTGCTATCAGTAAGCGGGCCTCTCTGTGCTAAACCTGGTTCATTTCTGTGTTTGTCATTTCCTCTTACCTCACCGTCATTATTTGTGGGGGGCTTCTATCCAGCTTTGGGGTCCCCTTCTCTGGAGGCAAGAAAGGTCTTTGTTTTCCTCTACTAGGGGTAGCTAGATTCTCCGGCTGGCGCGTGTCATCTAGAATCAACGTAGGAATGATCCCCGGCTACTTCTAGTGTTGGCGTTAGGAGTAGATATATGGTCAACCCAGTTACCACTGCCCTATGAGCTGGATTTTTGTATTCTGCAGATTTCCACGTTCCTCTGAGACCCTCGCCATTGGGGTCATAACAGATATGGGGTAATGAAGGGTTAATGCCACCTTGCTATTGTAAGGTGACAGTAAGCCAGATTAATAATGGAGAGGCGTCAATTATGACACCTATCCATTATTAATCCAATTGTCTGAAAGGGTTAAAAAAGACACACACATTATTAAAAATGATTTTAATGAAATAAACACACAGGTTGTTTTAGTATTTTATTGTTCTCTCAATCCATCAGAACACCCTCGCTTGGCAAAATAATAAACCCACAATATACATACCGCCTGATGAACCGTCACGTCCCACGAGGTAATCCATCTGAAGGGGTTAATTATTTGACAGGCAGGAGCTGCGCTAATGCACTCGCTCGTATCTGTAATCCCCGGGTAATGAAAGGAAATCTGAGTGATCTGTACTTACATTGAGTCGTGGTGAGGCGCCCTCTGGTGGATGAACTCATATGAACTCGAGCGTGGGAACTTTTCCAAGGCTCCAGTTCATGAGAACATCCACCAGAGGGCGCCTCACTGAAACTCAATGTAAGTACAGATCACTCAGATTTCCTTTCATTACCCGGGGATTACAGACACGAGCGAGTGCATTAGCGCAGCTCATGGCTGTAAAATAATTAACCCCTTCAGATGGATTACCTCGTTGGACGTGAAAGATCATCGGAAGGTATGTATCTTGTGCGTTAATTATTTTGCCAAGCGCGCGTGTCCAGCCTCCCGTGACGTCACGGCTTGTGATTGGTCGCGTCGCCCATGTGACCGCGACGCGACCAATCACAAGCCAGAACGTAATTTTAAAATCCTGAAGGACCTAAAATTACGTCACGGCTTGCTGTGATTGGTCGCGTCGCGGCCACATGGGCGACGCGACCAATCACAAGCCGGGACTTCACGTAAGGAAGTAAACGCGCGAATTTTAAGCAAACAACGCTGCCGGTTCCCTCGCTGAGGTCCAGGCTGCGTCGGAGAGGTGAGTATAGCAATATTTTTTATTTTAATTCTTTCTTTTACACATTAATATGGATCCCAGGGCCTGAAGGAGAGTTTCCTCTCCTTCAGACCCTGGGAACCATCAGGGATAACGTCCGATACTTGAGTCCCATTGACTTGTATTGGTATCGGGTATCGGTATCGGATTGGATCCGATACTTTGCCGGTATCGGCCGATACTTTCCGATACCGATACTTTCAAGTATCGGACGGTATCGCTCAACACTAATCACAAGGTCTAAATAGACCAATAGGAAAGCGACATGAGCGGCGCGTGCGCGGTGCATACCCCAGGTCCCGGCATGGTAAATACCGGGCGTCACGCATCACAGCGCGTGCGGAGGGAAAAGAGGTCCCTGGGCACACGCAGGAGGCTAGAGAGACGCCAGGAACCATGCCGGATCCGGGGACAACAGCGCGCACGCGCACAGCCGCACAGAAATATATAATCAGGTGATGCATACGATACTGATATGTCTATAACAGTAAAGATCAAACATATGTACTGTATACATTACATTATAAGGACACAGTAAACAAGCGGCAATCACAATTACAGATATTAACAAAACATTTAAAGCAGTGTTGCATCCGAGCCCCCAGTAAAGCGCTGTAATTGTCCATTGTATATTATCGTTTGAAATGACATGCCAAATATCTGGAATGTTTGCGCAGTCTCCATGATGTGATGATAGAGGGAAATTCCAGAAGCAGAGCTTGACCATACATACTTATCACTAAATAGAACAAAAATAAAAATAATTAAAAACAAGCGAAAAAGTACACCATCGGGAGGGACTAATTGAGCATAAAATGGGCCGATGAGTAGTCGATGTGGGACACATATTTATAAAAATGAGGCAAAACTAAGAGACTCATTTAGACCCTTTGGGGTCATGGTGTCAAGTATTACAATCCATCTGGATTCTTTTTGGGCCAGTATCATTTTATAATTCCCACTGTGGATCCCAAGATGGGCTGGGCTTTGTGGAATGTACTCCGGGATGAGCTTATACCCCTACCCACCTTGGACATGTGGATTGAAATTGCGGAAAAATTCTGGAGTGTGTGTGATTTCCCCAACTGTTTGGGAGTGGTGGATGGAAAGCAAATCTGCATTATCAAACCAGCCAGAACAGGATCAGACTACTTCAATAATAAAAAATATTTTTCTGTTGTGCTCATGGCAATAGCCGATGTGGACTGTCGCTTAATCGCCGTGGACATTGGAGCTTTTGGCCGTGGTAACGATTCCCAGACTTTTAAGAACTCTGATATGGGCCGCCGTGTGTATGGCAAAAATGTTAATTTTCCACGGCCACGACCGCTCACCAACACTCAAGAGCCACCAATGCCATTTGTTATGGTTGGGGATGAGGCCTTTCAGATGTGTGAAAACCTACTGAAGCCATATTCCAGTAGGGACTTGAACCACACTAAAAGGATTTTTAACTACAGACTGACCAGGGCATGAAGAACAGTAGAATGTACCTTTGGGATTCTAGTCTCAAAATGGCGCATTCTGGCATCAGCCATTAATCTAAAAATGGAGACAGTCGACAAGGGGGTCAAAGCCTGTGTGGTTCTGCACAATTACATAATGGCTAAGGAGTGGCCCAACATTGAACTGGATGAACCAGTTGCACACCCACTGCTCGATTACCAACATCACCCGCTGCGGTCAACAGCTGAAGTTGGCCACATGCGGGACCAATTTGCTGCCTTTTTTGATTCGGATATTGGGCGTGTGTCATGGCAGGACAATGTTGTGTAAGTGTCCTGTTGGGATTTTGTCTGTACCAGTTCTTTTCTAAAATTTTACTAATATTTCTCGTTAATAAACTTTATTTTTTGGTGTCTTGACCATGTCTCCTATGTCTTCTACAAACCAAGGCTGTCCTCACACTAGCTGTATTTGGTCTGTATTTCATATCAGTATTTGTAATCTACAACCAGGAGTGGGTGATAATAGCTGAGGTGCTAGATATGTTATTATTATAATTTTCCTCTAATTGTTCCAATCCTTGTTTTGACTTACACATACTGATATAAAATACTGACCACATAATGTTAATGTGATGGCAGCCATGTTGTTTTAAAGGTTGCTGAGTTGCTGACGTCATTGCGTCTGGTGTTGTGAATTCTGTTCTTGGGCTCCCTCCGGTGGTTATAAGTGGTAGCGCTGCTGTCTGTCCTTCACAGCAGTTATCAGGTGTGTCCACTCTGGACTGGGCTATTTAGTCTGTCCTCACCCTTTAGTCAGTGCCAGTTGTCCATTGTATTCTGGAGGATTCACATCCCTTCATGGTTTCTCCTGCTTCCTGGTCTTTTCACCAAGATAAGTTCTGCTTGTTTTGCAGCCAACATTTTGTGGGCCTCATTGTTCAGTGCATTTCATGTTTTTTCTTGTCCAGCTTAATCTGTGTAAGGATTTATGCAGTCAAGCTGGAATCTCTGGAGAGGCAGATATACCCTCCATATCTTTAGTTAGATGTGGAGTTTTTTGTATTTTCTGTGGTGGATATTTCCTAGTATTTTAATACTGACCGCATAGTTCTCTGTCCTATATTTCCTATTTGGCTAGATTGGCCTCCTTTGCTAAATCCTGCTTTCAGCCTGTGTATGTTTTTTCCACTCCTCTCACAGTCAATATTTGTGGGGGGCTGCCTATCCTTTGGGAATTTCCTCTGAGGCGAGATAGTTTTCCCTTTTCTATCTATAGGGTTAATTAGTCCTCCGGCTGTGTTGAGGTGTCTAGGATCAGTAGGTACATCCCACGGCTACTTCTAGTTGCGGAGATAAGTTCAGGGTCCGCGGTCAGTATAGATACCACCTTCTCCAGAGTATGTCCAATGTTACTCCTGGGCCACCAGATCATAACAGTCCGGATTCTGTTCTGCAGTATCCATTGGACAAAAACTGAAGAGACAATGACTGTCATACAAAACAGATCTATACTCATCAAGTCAGGTGTCAGAAATAATGAATTCATGATGCACATATAACAGCCTCATGAATTCAGTATTTCTGACACATGTGCAGGTGAGCATAGATATGCCGTGTATTAACGCCATCGTCCCTTCACTTTGTGTGAAATAAATTACATACACAGAAGAGAAAATAGAGGTTATACAATGCACTTCTCTACTCACCAGGTCAGGTGTCCTAACTAAAGAGTTTGTGGACACCTGACCTGTTGAGTACAGTTCTGCATTTTATTTCCGCCATTGTCTCTTCACTCTGCAACACTAGTCACAGACTAAGCAGAAGGAAGAGATTATGGAGATAATACAAGTATTAATTTTTGGCCCACCTCATATCTCTATACTAAAGACACACAAAGCTGCAGTCTTTTATTTGCTAACTACTGTAGCTATGATGTGGCCAAAAAATTAAATGTTCGGCGCATGGTGTGTGTTGACGGCGGCAAAATACACAAGTAAACCACACAGAATTGGAGGCAAAAAAAAAAATTATTTATTTTGTTATACACAAAATTTTCATTTACTGCGCCTGCTTGGGGTAGAGTGATGTAAACGGGGGGCGTGAAGCTGTGAGGCCTGGTTAACTGTGGACGACGCAGAGGTGGCAGGAGAAGGGGCAATGATAATTGTGGGGTCTGGTAGTTCGGGGATAAGGCTTGACACATGAGAGGCTTGAGATGCACTGGAAGGGTGAGACAAACCTGACATTACAGACACACTGGGAGGTGAAGGGGGAGGAATACTAAGAGTCCGCTGTTTTTTTTTTTTCCTTTCTGTGGTTGCCGGGTTCTGGGAAGCCTCGTTGGGCTCATATGTCGTGGCATGGTCGTGGTGAGTGACCTGTCAGGATCCGGCTGCACTGTGCCAGAAAACATAGTGCTCGTAGAGCGTGCAGCCATGCCAGAGTCCATAGTGCTCGTAGAGCATGCAGCCATGCCAAAGTCCATAGTGCTCGTAGAGCGTGCAGCCTTGCCAGAGTCCATAGTGCTCGTAAAGCGTGCAGCCATGCCAGAGTCGATAGTGCTTGTAGAGCGTGCAGCCATGCCAGAGTCCATAGTGCTCGTAGAGCGGGCAGCCATGCCAGAGTCCATAGTGCTCATAGAGCGTGCAGCCATGCCAGAGTCCATAGTGCTCATAGAGCGGAAGGCCATGCCAGAGTCCATAGTGCTTGTAGAGCAGAAGGCCATGCCAGGGTCCTGCTGCATCGTGGTGGTGGCGGTACGGAAGGCTATGCCTGTGTCCTGCTGCATCGTGGTGGTGGCGGTACGGAAGGCCATGCCTGGGTCCTGCTGCATCGTGGTGGTGGCGGTACGGAAGGCCATGCCTTTGTCCTGCTGCATCGTGGTGTCAGTGGAGGAGGTCCAAGCAGGAGCAGTGGTTGTCATGGTGATGGCGGTGGGCTGTCCAACAGCACTCGGCATGGTGGTGGTGCTGTACTGGTGTCCGGCAGTGCTAGGAATAGAGGTGGCCGTGCAGTGGTATGCAGCAGAGGTTGGCATTGAGGTTAATTGTGACAGTGAAGGCACAGGTGGATATGCCACCACTGTCTGCTGAAAATACCGACTCTGCTGCATAGCCTGCACATAAGCAGCATTGCACGCCTGCATGACACTAAGCTGGAGATCAGGAGTAAGGTGTTCCGACATGCCTTGCTCAATTTGGTAAAAAAAATGATGTGCTGGCATCTGGAGGTCGGCTTTTACTTGGTCAAGGCTTTTGGTGACCTCCTGGATACATGTATTCATGTGGCTAAGGGAAATATCCATTCGGACAGCCAAAGCCTTGAATCCTTCTTGAAAAACCGAGCTCAAGTGCAAAAACTCGGGCATGAGGGACCTGTCCGATGCCCTCTGCCGCTGCCGGGAGGAGCCCAAAAAAAAGGGGCAGTGGCAGAGGACTGGGAAAGGGGAAGACCTGATGGACCAGCTTCCTGGTCTCCAGTTTGTGTGGCAGGCCCACTTGCTGCAGCGCTGCTGGATGGCTGAGACGGGTCCGTGGCTGTCTGATGAAGGACTGCTCCAGAACCTGGGCCAACAGTGGTGCTCCATGTGCTGTGAAAAAAGGAAAAAAAATGAATACCACAAATTAACCAGATGCCAACTCCTGTGGAATAGAAACATACAGATAATGGCAATACAACACAACCTAATGCACGGGAGAAATACTTACATTCTCTGGGCAAGGACCGGTCTTAAAAATGCCAGAACACGATGGTATTTGTACTTTCTGATTCTTGCTCCTGAACCACTGGGAACACGGCTCTCTTGACGCAGGTCCTTGTTGAAGCGGTCCTTCATCAAACGCCAATCTGTTTTGACTCTGGCCACTGTTGAAAAAACAAAACATAATGGTCACACAACTGACTTTTGGCCGTGCTCCCACAACTGTGTGTGATGAGAGAAGCTCCTGAGAGTTTATCTCATCACACACAGTTGTGTGAGCACGGCCAAGGTCTCTGCTGCTTCACACTGTATTGCAATACTTACCAAATGCATTTCAAACCCGAGTCGGGGCATTGTCCCAGCCATCCCACATCTCTTTGGCCACCTCATTCCATAGGCGCTGGATCATCACGTTGTCCGAGTGCTGTGGAACCCGAGTGTCCCACAACAGGACTTGCTCCAGGACCAGGGAGATGAGGAGGTCATGTTCTATGAGGTCTTCATCCCGTTCTGGAACCAAAAAATTAAATAAAGACATTAATGTTGGATACATTAACATAAGGAATAGAAAGAAAACAGAGGCTGACAAATGGCATTACTAAAGAAAGTCAAGATACAAAAGGATTCCAGAAGAAAAATGTAAAGAAATAGGAATGTAAAGAAAGGAAGATTCAAGAATACTAAAGTGAGGATACAGTAAACAGTCAGCCTTGTATACGTACACGCTGCCGCCTTGCCACCCGACCGTGACTCCGCTGCTCCTGCTCAGTCTCTGCCGCAGTAGAAGTGCTCTAAAAAAATGAAAAACAAAAAATTGTCATATGTGTAGATGTGACAGTGAATACTTACCAATCTGAGGAGGTGAGTACTCACTTCACTGACATGTTCGGCTTCAGAAGGCCCAGGACGCTGCTCCTCATCAGAAGAAGAAGGCATTTTGATGCATGCATGCAGAAAGAAATGGCAGAAATTAGGACATGTAGAGACAGAAAATAGAAATTAAAGGCATTGGCTAGGATATACTCACATTGTTCAGAGGCTTGTTTGCTCCAAGGTGCTGTGGTCTGTCTGCTCTGCTTGGCTGTCTGCTGAGTAGTGACCTGCAAATGTCCACTCCCTCCCTTTATCACCTTGTATGTGGGGGGTGGCTTATCAGTGTCTAGACATGTTTTTCTCTGGTGCAACACGCGTTCACGAACGCAAGCAAACGCATGTGCTTGTGAACGCATGCGTTCACATAGACAGCAATGCGTTTTTTTGTCACATTCCTTATGCAATCAACCACATACATTTCTATGCGGCAAATTAACGCCTCTAAAAATTACTACATGTAGCATTTCCGCGCCAAACCGCAGATGACGAAACGACGCATGCGTCGTCAAATGCGGCAAAAAGCAACCGATCGCAGACACATGCGTCCCTAATGTTCAATATAGGAATACACAATGCATGCGGATATTTGTGGGAGAAACGCTGCGGACACAACCGCAAATGTGAAACCGGCCTGAGGCGACCAAGGTGTTCATCCCTATCCATGGGGTTGGAACATACGATTGTATCTGATGGCTTGGCTGTAGACAATAGAGTTTTTTATGTGTTTTGGATGGAAACTGTCCCATTTAAGGTATGTTAGGCTGTTGATTTGCTTCTGATACAGGGATGTCTATATTTCATTGTTCTGCAGCTTAATGATGGCGTCCCAAAAATTAATTTCAGTGCAGGAGTAATTGAGTGTCAAGTTGATGGTGGAATGAAATTGGTTAAACTGTTCATGGAACGCTTTTAGCTGTTGCTCAGACTCCATCCAGATGATCAAAATATCATCAATGTAGCGGTACTAGGCCAGAGACCTGATGAGACATGAGGACAAAAAGTCGCTTTCAAGCTTGGCCATGATAAGATTTTCATACTGTGAAGCCATTTTACTTCCCATTGCTGTGCCAGTCTCCTGTAGATATAGCTTGTTGTCAAATTTAAAGTAATTGTGGGTGAGAATGAATTTTATACGTTTCACCACAGAATCCGCATCAGTCCCTGTGTTTTCCATGAAGAATTTGCAGGCATTTAATCCATCCTGGTGTGGGATATTAGAGTACAAAGATTCCACATCCATGGTGGCAAGGATGGTTCCTTCTGGTAGAGGACCTATTGCTGCTAGTTTATTAAATAGGTCTGTTGTGTCCTGAACGAAGCTGGGTGTATTTTTTACCAGTGGTTTAAGAACACCCTCTACCCAGCCAGATACCTGCCCAGTAAGGGTGCCCACACATGACATGGGCATGGTCTTCCTGGATTTCCAGATTTGTGGATTTTGGGAAGCATGTAGAATAGCCCTGTTCTTGGACTTTCTGGTACCAGGTCATCGGCTCTTGTGGATTCGTCAGGCAGACAAGATACCAACTTGTTTAGTTCCTTGTAATAGTCCTGTATAGGATCTAACTCCAATTTTTTGAGGTAGTATGTGTCCATAAGTTGTCTGTTTGCTTCCTTCATATAGTCTGATGTGTTCATCATGTCTATTGCACCTCTCTTGTCAGCAGGTTTTATGATGATGTCTTTGTTGGTTTTCAGAGACTGTATGGCCTTTCTCTCCTGGGCACTGATGTTGGATGCTTGTCTCCTGTTAGTTTCTAGGATGGTGGATTTTATCAAATGTCTGAAGGAGTCTATATATTTATCCAAATGAGGGTTACGTCCAGGTGGAGGTGTCCAGTCTGATATCTTCTAGGTTGTTAAGATCCCTTTTCCTTCTGTCCGAGTGTATTCTGAATCTTCTGTATAATTGAAATATTCCCTCAAGCTCAGTCTCCTGAAATAATGTTCCATATCACTGCAGAGTTCAGTCTTATCCAGGGCCTTAGTAGGACAAAATGAGAGTCCTCTAGAAAGCACAGCCAGCTCCACTTTGTTGGGTTTATAATCTGAGAGATTAATGACACAATTAGATACTTTTTGTGTCTGGAATGGAGTGGTTGTCCAAGTTGTCAGGTTTTGGCTTTGTTTTGTTTCTGTTTGTATAAAGTCCTGAATTGAGGATCAATCTGGGTAGTTTCTTTTCCTTGTTATGAATCAGAAGGGTCCGTAGTTTGTTGTAGTATTGATGTAATTTTTGCTCTGTGTCTTCTGTAAGTGTCTTCCTCAGAGTTTCAAATTGCCCTTGGAATTTACTCTTTATGCTGTAGCAAACATGCAAAGGTGATTCCTTAATCTCTCAGAAGTCCTGTGACAAAGGTTTTGTGCATAATGGGTATTGTAGGTATGAAGAATTAGGTTTGTAAACCAGAGTCATTCTAGTATCCTCCATTTTGATACAGGAAAGATATATATTTTGGTACCATGTTAGCCAGTATATAGAAAAATATTTAGCTTTCGAGACTACTCAGATCTCTTCATCAGGCATAGACTAATGCAACATCTGAAGAATCACATTTTTATACACAACACAGCACAGAACTGTCATTATGGGAGAGTGATAAGTGATAAACAGTTATGTCCATAAATATTGCAACAGTTCCTAGATAAGGAGTGAATGTTTTGCTGTTCTCTGATTGGGGTCTGGTTCTGTTATAATGACCCCACATGGTCTGAAGTGCAAATTCCTTAATTCATGTAAAAAGACATAAATCCATGCGACACATTCATTCCTGCACTAAGTGTGTAAAAGGTTGTCATAAATTTTTACTCCCAAATTCTCCTGTCTCTCTGATATTTGAAATTACCTTTCAATACAAGTAATTTCAGGTCCATAGTGCTATGATCAGGCATACAAAAAATGTTTGGCCACAGGTAGATCCATTCTTTTTTCTCTTATTGTGTGGCGGTGAGAATTAATCTTTGTTCTCAGTTTCTGCCCTGTATATCGTCCACTTTTTCAAGCATGAATCTTAGTTACATGCTTCGGGCTTCATACGTTGAGATTTTCTACATTTTTTCTCATCTTCTAAATAGCTAGAGCATATTTTCATTGTGACAGAAAGAGATTTAATTTGTATGGCAAAAGCAGACAAGATTTCAACCATAAAGGTGCAATCTTTATGACTGCAATCTTGTTACATTGCATATATATCTGTTACATATGTAATGTCATATAGAAGGCAGCAATCCAGACAAAACAAAATTTTAATTGAAAAAATGCACTTTATTGAGCCCAAATGGCAATGTTTCGGTTCATAGAATCTTTCTCAAGCCTATTAAATAAGTTACTCATTTTGACATTCAATCTTTAGAAAGTAAACCTTCACTACCTAGAAGTAACAAAGGCAAGTGAGTAGTTAAAGAATTGCATATTAACACTTGGACTTGCACTGTGGTAGGTCTAACACAATGATGATTATTACTCTAATTATTCTAAAGAACCAAGGTTGTACTTTAACTTATCACAAGTTGTTTAAATGTCTTCTACACTTCCTTGTCTGCCTCGGAGCTTTAACATTCCGAGAAATGATCTACTCACATCATGAAGTTCATTTCGTCTAACCTTTCATGGACTTGAACTCACAAACCTCAGTTGATTATTTTACAAATTGTGTAATAAATTGCCCAAAGAGATAGAAAATCACATTTTGAACACAGTTTAAAGGTACCGTCACATTAAGTGACGCTGCAGCGATATCGACTACGATGCCGATCGCTGCAGCGTCGCTGTGTGGTCGCTGGAGAGCTGTCACACAGACAGCTCTCCAGCGACCAACGATGCCGAAGTCCCCGGGTAACCAGGGTAAACATCGGGTTACTAAGCGCAGGGCCGCGCTTAGTAACCCGATATTTACCCTGGTTACCATTGTAAAACATTGCTGGCATCGTTGCTTTTGCTGTCAAACACGCCGATACACGCCGATCTGACAACCAAATAAAGTTCTGGACTTTCAGCAACGACCAGCGATATCACAGCAGGATCCACATCGCTGCTGCGTGTCAAACACAACGATATCGCTATCCAGGACGCTGCAACGTCACGGATCGCTATCGTTATCGTTGCAAAGTCGTTTAGTGTGAAGGTACCTTTAGACTGTAAGTCATCCTGTAATTTAGAATCAGTAGAAGTAAAGCAATTATCTTCATGAAAAGAGAATTAGTCTTATGAATCAGTAAATGGTTATCAGTGGTAAGCATTCGTTATATGTAAGTAATTAATGCAACTTCTGTTCGTAATAAAACACTATGCAGCTCCAGGCTGGACAGTCAAACATTTTTATTCACATATAGTAAATCTAACTGTATCTAACCTTATCTTTCGGAATGGATAGCATGGGAAAAATGGAATAATTACCAGAACTGACCTATTTAGACACATAATCTTAATAATTACAGTATATTTACTCCATAAGCGATAGTTGAGTAGATTTCTTCAGTGCTTGAGAACTCAGAAAAGCAAAAGATGATGGATGGCTTAAATTTACTCAAAACAAAATCCTTGCACAACTGTTAAAAAGGTCCATTGTGAAATATAGGAAAAGTATTTCTAAAAATCAGGCCAAAACTACTTTTTCTTTAGAGACAAGTCATTAAAATTGTAGGGTTCAAACTTGTATGGAAACAATTTGACATTACATATTTTCCCAAGAATAAAATAGATGAATATGATAATCCTGAATGGGCCTATATATATATATATATATATATATATATATATATATATATACTAGATTGTGGTCCGATTCTAACACATCGGGTATTCTAGAATATGCATGTCCCCGTAGTATACCTTTATGACACCATCATCCTTGGCAACCATTATGACATCTACGTCGATACTGTGCCCGTCGCTGATTGGTCAAGGCCTGGCGGCCTCGACCAATCAGAGACACGGGATTTCCAGGACAGACAGACAGACAGACAGAAAGACAGACAGACAGACAGAAAGACAGACAGACAGACAGACGGAAAAACCCTTAGACAATTATATATATACTAGATTGTGGCCCGATTCTAATGCATCGGGTATTCTAGAATATGCATGTCCCCGTAGTATATGGACAATGATGATTCCAGAATTCGCGGCAGACTGTGCCCGTCGCTGATTGGTCGAGGCAACCTTTATGACATCATCGTCGCCATGGCAACCATTATGGCATCTATGTCGATACTGTGCCCGTCGCTGATTGGTCGAGGCCTAGCGGCCTCGACCAATCAGAGACGCGGGATTTCCATTATGACATCATCGTTGCCAGGCCTCGACCAATCAGAGACGTGGGATTTCCAGGACAGACAGACAGACAGACAGAAAGACAGACAGACAGAAAGACAGACAGACAGACAGAAAGACAGACAGACAGACAGACAGACGGAAAAACCCTTAGACAATTATATATATAGATATATATATATATATATATATATATATATATATATATAAAATTGAAAACAACTGCAAATAATTGATTTTCTGTTAAGACTCTCATGTAAATGCTGGAGTAATAACTACTAAACATTAGCATTGAACGCTGCAAATTAATGATAATTTCAGTAGGTGAAGTGACTGGTGATGGCGCATTTGACCAGTCCAACAGCTTACTTTACAGGAATGCTTATACTTACGGTTACAAACACCATAAGCATGCTTTCCTCTGCGAGTTCTGGTCAGTTTCACAGTTTAAGTGCAGCTTTAGGCTAGGTTTCCAGAGTCTTTATGGAGCGCTAATGAGTGATATTACCTATTGAGAAAAAGTACAGAAGATTACACACAACTTTGTATTCCTTCAGACTGTTGCTCTAGATTGACAGTTAAAATCAAAAAGTCTCTGTGCAGCCTTCGTCTTAAAACATTATTTTTATCCATTACCATGTATGGATGAGACCGCGAGAACAGCATCCAAATGACAACCACAGTAGGCGAGGCTATGGAAATAGATGACACCTACAGTATTTCCAGCAAACTAGGCTGTCTCTGTAACTTCAATGTAATGGAAAAGTTCAGCTCACTGTTTCCGTAACACCATTTCTATAAGAGTTAGGGAAACAGCATAGTGCAGTCACACTCTCCTCTTTCATGAAAACCATCGGCTCTGAGTGGCAATTGGCCACTTTATTCCTTTCTGTGGCATGAAAGGCAGAGATGGAAATAACCTTTGGGGAGTGTTTTACATACCCCACTTTAAAGCAGTTTTTATTTATCCAATTTTTGGAGCCAATATATGGAAAATATTCTACTTATCTTGTTTTTTCCAGTCCATTTCCAGCTTTGGATTAAAAAATTACATAAAAATGCATCAATACAGCATGTGTGATGTGTTAATAAGAAGTGGTGAACAATCATCAGCAATGTTGAATTCATGAATAAAATACAATTAAAACTTTAATAAATATATTGCAATGATGCCAGGAGTGTAGGAAAACAAAAGCTCTAATTCTGTTGAATGGTAATTAAAAAAAAAAGAAAAACATACTGTACATGTTGAAATTCTAATTTACTTTGATTTCCTTGATGCATTGGATGGGCTGGCTTGTTACAACATCTGGTGAGAATTTCTTGTCAAAAGCGCCTTTAAAAATATATTTATATGAGTTTATACATAGTGTCACACATCTCTAACCCATCTCCCTATACATCCATCCATCCTATTACAGCAGAGCATGTGTAGCGAATAGATGATGAGTGCGGGATACATTGTATTGCCAGGGTTGGTGTATTATTGTTTTGTGTGTATCTTCTATGCATTGTATATATAAACTCTGCTGTATACATACAGATACTAGAGAGAGTTATGGAGGGAGAATTGTATTTAGGAGAATGAGAGAGCTGTGTCAGCAGCACCAAGCAAAAAGCAGTGAGCTCTTGGGAATGGAGACCTGCCTATTCATGCAGCATAAAGTCACATTCTTGTGATATTGCATCTGATAGCAGAGCCAAGAGCTCTGGAAGCATCTGACGTGACAGTAGAGTAAATCAGCGGATTCTCGGACAGGCATCATGTAACCAGGCGAGCATCTCAGTTCCATAAAGTTTTGGGAAAGCAATGTATTTAGTAAAGACATCCTCTATGTAAGTCACCAGTAGTTCATTGAAAAGCAGCACTCTGTGTGCACACCACAATTTACAGAATTGTGCACAAGTTTTAGGCTGGTATTGGAAAATGCAGAAAAGTAAGAAATTTTTCAAAAATAGAAGTGATACTAGTTTACATTTGTCAAAATGCAAAATTTTAAAGCTGCTCTTAAAACATCAATTGGGAAGAAGGGTATAGCATCACTCCGAAAATCTCTCGGGTTTCAGCAACCAAAGGCTGGTTTTCCAGTCCCTGATCACGTGATCGCCATTATTCAACAAATAATGGCAATCAAGTTAAAAAAATGTGTGGCCGCTAGTGTTGAGTGATACCGTCCGATACTTGAAAGTATCGGTATCGGATAGTATCGGCCGATACCGATACCCGATACCCGTCAGAGGGTGAGTATATCCCTATTTTTTTTTTTAATTCTTTATTTTTTACATGGATATGGATCCCAGGGCCTGAAGGAGAGTTTCCTCTCCTTCAGACCCTGGGAACCATACACTGGGAACTTCCGATTCCGATTCCCGATACCACAAAAGTATCGGATCTCGGTATCGGAATTCCGATACCGCAAGTATCGGCCGATACCCGATACTTGCGGTATCGGAATGCTCAACACTAGTGGCCGCTATTAAAATAATTTCTCTCTCTTCCGATATGATATACATGTCAGAGGAAAGAGAAAGGATGTCCCTAAGCCTCCCCCCAGAACCTCCACCATCCCTGGACCATCCTGCTCCATCTCCTGGCACATCCTCTTCATGAAAAAAATTGTCAGGTGCATGTGCAGTGTACCCCTGAGACCTGTCGGCTGACACCTGGCAACAGCAGTTTGTTTTCCCTATTAATTCCTTTTTATCACTGTTATATGTCATCCCCCCTGGGTCACCCCCTTAGTCAGACTAATTGTTTTTTATTTTAAAATTTTTATTTCTTTCATTCTTTGCCATTAGGATTGGGCTTAGGGTTAGGCTTAGGGTTAGACTTATTGTTATAGTTGGGGTTAGGGTAGGGGTTGGCCTTAGGGTTGGATTGGGCTTGGGGTTGGAGTTTGGTCTAGTTTTGGGATTGGGATTAGGACTGGGGTTAGGGTATTTATAAAAAGTAAAAAAAATGATGGTGACATGACGATTAGTGTTGAGCACAAGTGCTAATATTCAATACTAATGATTACAAAGTACTCAAAATTAATGATGACATATTCAATATGATGACCTAATGTTGTCAAATTCTATGTAGTACCTTTGGGGTCAAAATCCTCACTATACCCCTGCATTAAATACTTGATGGATGTAGGCTCCAAAATGAGTCAGTTGTGGGGGGTTTCTGCTGTTTAGGCACCTTGGGGGCCCTGTAAATGTGACATGTCACCCGCAATCTTTTTCAGACAATTTGTGTTCCAAAATTCAAATATTGCTCCTTCCATTCAGAGCCCTGCTGTTTGTCCAAACAACTTTTTCAATTCATGTGGGCTACTGCTGCACTCGAAAGAAAGTGGTTAAACTGCTGGGGTCCACTTTTTGGTGTTATATCTTGCAAAGGTGAGAAAAGTGGGGCTAAAACAACTTTTTTGCAAAAAGAAACACATTTTTCAATATGAAGGCCTAATGTTATCAAATTCTTTGTCATACATATGGGTTCAAAATGCTCAGTATGCCTCTGGATAAAATCCTTAAGGGGTATAGTTTTCAACATAGGATGGGTTGTGGGGGATTTCTGCTGTTTAGCACCATAGGCGCCCTGCAAATGTTACATGGCGCCCACCATCTCTTGCAGCCAAATTGGTGTTTCAAACTTCAAATATTGCTCCTTACGCTCAAAGTCCAGCAGTTTGTCCAAGCAGAACCTTTTTTCTACATGTGGGGAATAGCCTCACTCATAAGAAAGTGGGTAAAAAACTGTGTGGTTAACCTTTTTGGTGTTACCTTTTGAAAAATAGAGAAATTTGGGGATAATGCAAGATTTTTTTTTTTTTATTCCAATTTGCATTAATTCCTGTCTAGCAACTGAAGGGTTAAAAAATTTCCCAACAACAGTTTTAAAGCATTTCACGGGTGCGGTTTTTAAAATGGTATCACTTTTGGGGAGTTTCCAATATATAGTCCCCTCAAAGTCCAGTCTCACAGTATGTTATGGCACCCACAAACCATAACAGTAAAATTTGCACTGTAATATGGCGCTCCTTCCCTACTGAGTTTTGCACTGTGCCTCAAAAAAAGTAGTTCCCAATTCCATGTAGGGTATTGACATACTCAGGAGAAATTGCACAACAAACTGTGAGATCCATTTTTCCTTTTAGCCCTTAAAAAATAAATATTTGGGGCTAAAACAACATGTAATTATTCTTTCTTCACCATCCAATGGTATACATTTCTATGATGCACATATGTTGTCAACATGCTCATTGCACCAGTAGAAGTATTCATTGAGAGGTGTGGTTTGTAAAATGGGGTCACTTATGGGGGTTCTGCAATTCTGGTACCTCTAATGTCGCACTTCTTCCTATCTGATCTTTGCACTGTGCCTTAAAGAGTAGTTTTCGACCAAATATGGGGAATCGGTGAACACAGAAGAAATTGAACAACAAATTGTATGTTAATGTTGCTCCACTACCCTTATGAAAAATAAAAATTTGGGGCAAGACCAACATTTTTGTGGGGAAAATGTATTTTGTCATTTTCACAGTTCAACGTTATAAACTTCTGTGAAGCACCTGTGGGTTCAAGAGGTTCACCACACATCTAGATACATTCCATGAGGAGTCTAGTTTCCAAAATAAGGCTACTTGTTGGGGGTCTCTACTGTTTAGGCACATCATTGGCTCTCCGAACGTGACATGGGGTTCGTTAATGATTCCAGCAAATTTTGCATTCAAAAAGTCCAATGGTGCTCCTTTCCTACTGAGCCCTGCTGTGCGCCAAAACAGTTTTACACTACATATGGGGTATCGCCATACTCAGGAGAAATTACAAAACAAACTGCATGGTACATTTTCTCATGTTACTCTTGTGAAAATGCAAAATATAGGACTAAAAAGCAAAGAAATTGCTGATCAACTTTGAACCTTTCTAACTTCCTAACACTATTTTTATTTATTTTTTTCAAAAATTCTGCATAAGTAAAATAGATATGTGGAAAATGTTGTTTTTTAACTATTCTGTGCGGTATAACTACCTGATTTAAGGGGATAAACATGTAAAGTTTGAAAATTGCAAAATGTTAAAATTTTGTTAAATTTTCAATATCTTCATAAATATATGCAAATCATATCAACCAAAGTTTACCACTAAAATTAAGTACAATATGTCATGAAAAAACTTTATCAGAATCACTGGGATTCAAAGAAGTGTTCCCGAGTTATTACCACATAAAGAGAAACTGGTCAGATGTAGAAAATTTGGCTTTGTTATTAAAGGGAATCTGTCACCCAAAAAATCATATATGAGCTAAGACCACCGGCATCAGGGGCTTATCTACAGGATTCTGTAATGCTGTAGATAAGCCCCTGATGTAACCTGAAAGGTAAGAAAAACAGGTTAGATTATACTAACCCAGGGGCGGTCCCGGTTCGTTTCGGGTCGGATGGACGTCGCGGTCCGGGTACGGCGCCTCCTATCATACGATGACATCCTCTTCTTGTCTTCCTGCCGCGGCTCCAGCACAGGCGTACTTTGTCTGCTCTGTTGAGGGCAGAGCAAAGCACTGCAGTGCGCAGGTGCCAGGCCTCTCTGAGCTTTCCCGGCGCCTGCACCGGAGCCGCGGCAGGAAGACAAGAAGAGGACGTCATCGTATGAAGATGGGAGGCACCGGACTGCGACGCCCATCGGACCGGACCGCAGTGGAACCACCCCTGGGTGAGTAAAATCTTACCTGCTTTTCTTACCTTTCAGTTTACATTGGGGGCTTATCTACAGCATTACAGAATGCTGTAGATAAGCCCCTGATGCCGGTGGCCTTAGCTCATATACGATTTTTGGGCTGACAGTTTCCCTTTATGGTCAAAATTAGCTTTGTCGCTATATTTAATTTTTCTTGACATAACTTTTCTAGGAATTTGGTGGAAATTATAAATTATTACAACAATTTGAAGAATATATGTCTATTATAAGTTCACAGTTTATTGGGATTATTTTATCTTGTTTTATAAACTGTTAACATAGCCACTTATTAAAGTTCCTGAAGTCTTTACATTATCTTATGTAGTATATATATATATCTGGATACCAGCCAATGGTATTCTACTGCTTTCTAGCCTGTCCAGGGACATTCATTTACAGACCAAGAAAGTTAGATTATCTTTAGGAAGTATATATTTAGCAAAAGAAAACATTGTTTGTCCACACTTGTGTCATTAAGGATCAAAAGAGAAGTAAATTTAGACAAGAACAACTAAATCTGTCTTCCTGTTTCCCTCTCAATGAGTCCCAAGAGAAAGCATTTTCAGAACTTTATTTATAAATCTCTTTTCAAAATATTATTCTTCTAAAATAAAGATGATACAGAGAGAGAATTATTGGTAAATACAATTGAATGCTGAAAATTATTTTTACATGCGAGGTTTAGAAAATGCAGAGGAAAGAAAAAACAGTTTGGTTTCAGTCAAGTGCATTTGAGTGATTTCACTCAACTGTTCTCCACTAATACTGATGACATCTAGTACTAAGAAGATATTTGGTGATGACATCAAGAAACTGGAAGCTGGGATGTAATATCATCTTGAATATGCAATTTAGTTCTGGGCATCAGTTTATTAAAAGAATGCCTTGGAAAAGGTGCAAGTAAGCCATCACAATTCATAAGTGGCATGAAGAAAATCAGTGATGAGGAGAGAGTAAAACATTTTATTAAATTTAGTCTTGCTAAGAGAGGGTATGATCAAGTCATTTAAAACATGAGAGGATGATCCAGGGATTTATCCTGATTTCCATATTTGGAGTTGGGAAAAAATATTTAGAATTGAGAGTCCTCAGTGGTTGATACCTTTTAATGGCTAACTGAGAAGATGGTAACAAATTGCAAGCTTTCAAAGGAATTTATCCAATAATATAGTGTCTGTTTTGTGGTTTTTATGCCTTCTTCTGGATCAACATATTAAATTTATAAGCTTAACTCAGTGAATTTGTGTATTTTTTTACTTTCCTGCATGCAACCTCCGATCCTCACAAGATCTCCTTCTCCACTCCCCTCTTATCTCCTCTTCCCACAATCACATACAAGATTTCTCTCACGCATCACCCCTACTCTGGAACTCTCTATCGCAACATATCAGACTCTTACCTACCATCGAAACCTTCAAAAAGAACCTGAAGACCTACCTCTTCCGGCAAACCTACAGCCTGCAGTAACTACCAATTGACCAAACCACTGCACGACCAGCTCTACCCTCACCTACTGTATCCTCACCCATATCTTGTAGATTGTAAGCCCTCGCGGGCAGGATCCTCTCTCCTCCTGTACCAGTTGTGACTTGTATTGTTCAAGATTATTGTACTTGTTTTTATTATGTATACCCCTCCTCACATGTAAAGAGCCATGGAATAAATGGCGCTATAATAATAAATAATATTAATAATATATTATTGAAATTAGAAATATGCTAGGCCTCAATATTAGATTACCTTAATATACAAGTGGCTACTTATCTATCTGAATAAAACTCGTCTCAGTCTCCAGTGGGGAAACATAACATAATTCCTACTCTGGTCCAAATAATTTTATTTCCTTTTTCATGACTGGTTAGCCTAGCTTATTAGTTCATTTACCTTTCTCGTGTAAGTTTATTTTTTAAGTTCTTGATGTCTTGTTTATAAACCATCTTATGTAATTTTTCACACTTTGTAACAAAATGCTGGCTACAGACCTAAGAACGCATCACATATTGGAATCAATGAATTAATTACCAGAGAGTAATGACTGTGTTAGGCTGCATGGTTTAATGATATACCACCCCATGTACTATGTCGCCTTATCACATCTTAAAATAGTGTGCTTTCTTTTGAAATATTGATTTCTAAACCTGTCTAAAAGTTTATATATTCCTAAACCTAGCAGTTGTAAACTCTATCCAGTAATCTTTATCAAGTGATCTAGTGAAGAATATTTTTATTGTGATATTTGTGTCTTTTTGCCACAAAACTGTGAAATGTCTTGGCATCTTTTAGAACCTCATGTGTTTAACATGAGTCCTTTTTGTCAGAATGAATGCTCAACAATTTGCAAATTAGGCAGCAATTCACAGCCTTTAGATATGAAGGAGAAATATATTTTTTCAGGTTTGTAACTAGGAGAAAAATAAGTGAATTGATTCTTCCATTAATTGTATTGATTGGTTAGTATTGGTTACCGTTAGTGTTGAGCATTCCGATACTGCAAGTATCGGGTATCGGCCGATATTTGCTGTATCGGAATTTCCGATACCGAGATCCGATACTTTTGTGGTATCGGGTATCGGGTATCGCAACAACATTAATGTAATAATGTGTAAAAGAGAGAATTAAAATAAAAAATATTGCTATACTCACCTCTCCGACGCAGCCTGGACCTCAGCGAGGGAACCGGCAGCGTTGTTTGTTTAAATTTCGCGCTTTTACTTGGTTACGTGAAGTCCCGGCTTGTGATTGGTCAGGGCGGCCATGTTGCCGGGACGTGGACCAATCACAGCAAGCCGTGACGAAATTACGTCACGGCTTGCTGTGATTGGTCCGCGTCCTGGCAACATGGCCGCCATTAACCAATCACAAGCCGTGACGTCACGGGAGGCTGGACATGCGCGTATTTTAAAAAGCGCGCGTGTCCAGCCTCCAGTGACGTCCCGGCTTATGATTGGTCATGGCGCCATGTTGCCGGGACGCGGACCAATCACAGCAAGCCGTGACTAAATTACGTCACGGCTTGCTGTGATTGGTCCGCGTCCCGGCAACATGGCCGCCATTAACCAATCACAAGCCGTGACGTCACGGGAGGCTGGACATGCGCGTATTTTAAAAAGCGCGCGTGTCCAGCCTCCAGTGACGTCCCGGCTTATGATTGGTCATGGCGCCATGTTGCCGGGACACGGACCAATCACAGCAAGCCGTGACTAAATTACGTCACGGCTTGCTGTGATTGGTCCGCGTCCCGGCAACATGGCCGCCATTAACCAATCACAAGCCGTGACGTCACGGGAGGCTGGACATGCGCGTATTTTAAAAAGCGCGCGTGTCCAGCCTCCCGTGACATCACGGCTTGTGATTGGTTAATGGCGGCCATGTTGCCGGGACGCGGACCAATCACAGCAAGCCGTGACGTAATTTTGTCACGGCTTGCTGTGATTGGTCCGCGTCCCGGCAACATGGCCGCCCTGACCAATCACAAGCCGGGACTTCACGTAACCAAGTAAAAGCACGAATTTTAAACAAACAACGCTGCCGGTTCCCTCGCTGAGGTCCAGGCTGCATCGGACAGGTGAGTATAGCAATATTTTTTATTTTAATTCTTTATTTTACACATTTATATGGATCCCAGGGTCTGAAGGAGAGTCTCCTCTCCTTCAGACCCTGGGAACCATCAGGAATACCGTCCGATACTTGAGTCCCATTGACTTGTATTGGTATCGGGTATCGGTATCGGATTGGATCCGATACTTTGCCGGTATCGGCCAATACTTTCCGATACCGATACTTTCAAGTATCGGACGGTATCGCTCAACACTAGTTACCGTACAAATCTTCTTCATAATTTAATCTCAGGTCACATGATTTCGATGTCATTTCATAGTTATAAGAATTCCATAACAAGGGGACGAATAATTTATGCTAAGGTTTACTGAAGGACCCTAATTAGGAGGAAACTGTCACAGTTTTAAAGTCATCAGTCATTAATGAGTATTAATGAAAATGCTGATCTTTTAAAGGGAACCTGTCATGTCAGACTTTATTTACCAGCAGATATAGTGTAAATCTGCAGGTAAAAAGTGATTACCTCTGCTTGCAGAGATTCTGGATCCATGGTTGATGGGAGAAAATTATGTTTTCCCTACAGTTGCTTGCTTACAGTCATTGAGGCTATTAAGAAAGCTGTTAGTCACTGCTCATTAGATAGTGAGAACTGTAATCACACCCTGGCACAATGATTGACAGCCTTCTCGGCAGCATGGGTGTGCAAAGCAGCCTGTCAATCAATTTTCCGCTGATTGTGAATGCTCTCTGCAAAGCCCCCAAAAATGGATGCAAGCAGCTGCAGGGAGAATGTAACTTCATTTTCTCCTTGTTGTAGCCATGCTTACAGTAAGCCTGCAAGACATAATTTACAAGCTATTTAATTGCAAATTACAATTGCTATACCCCAATATCTGGATACGAGTTTCCATTAAAGTCATAAATATAGGGCAAGGTCAAATCTTAGCAAATGCAACAAATATTTAAGCTTTTACTAAGATAAAACAGACAGCAAACAGGTTAAATATTATCATTATCATATTATAATATCATTAAATATTTGTACTTTTTGTATCGTAAGTTATTTTTCGGAAGTCACTTGTTTTGTACTGGCCTCCCAGCACGTCTGACTGCTCCTCCTGTGTGGGTGTTGGCATACAGTGTTTCTATACAGCAGCTGGCAGAGCTAAGAACTGCTGGAGGTTAGGAATGGCAGGTGCCCGAACCCACCAATCTGATATTGATAACATATCTATGGAATAAGTCATCAATATCACACTAATGAAAGATCCCTTTACTATAGAGTTGGCTCCCCTTTTGCAGCCAGAACAGTTGTGTATTTGAGAATTTTTGCTTAGTGATTCAGAAGAGTGATTGTGAGGTCAGACTCTGATGCTGAATGAGAGAGCCTAACTTGCACATTGCATTTTTGTTTATACCAAAAGTGTTTGATGTAGTTGAGTCAAGACTGTCCACACTAAAGCAACCCAACCATACCTTAAGGAAATTTAAGGGGGAAAATTTCTCCTTGTGTGCCAAACAGTGTAAAGAGACTTATTTTATTGGCCATTCAGTGCTTTGCATATTTATGAACCGTGTTATACACACTGTGGCACAGACATGCTGGAAGAGAAGAGGGCCTAACCCAAATTTTTCACACAAAGTTGGAAGCATGTATTTTACCAAAATTGTTTTGGTATGGTGAAGAATAAAGATTTCCCTTCACTGAAACTAATGGACCTAGGCAAACCTCTGAAAAAGAACTCCATAGCATTATTTATCTTCTAACAAACTTTACAGCTGGAAAAAAGTCAGGAAGGTAATATTCTCCTTGCCTTCTCTGAAAGCAGATTCATCCATCAGACTGCCAAATCAAGAAGAGTTATTTGTAACTCCACAGAACAGGTTTCCATTGTTTCAGAGGTCAGCAGCCTGCTTTCCTCCACACCATCTGACACTTGCCATTGAGCTTGGTGATATATAGAAAGCCTGTCTGGATGGAATGTGTTGGCTGCAGCCCATTGCAGGCTGCTAATTAGCTGCAGGTGTCATGTGATATTGCTAATGCTAAGAGACCAGAGGAGGACACAGAAGCCAGAGCGGAGAACTAGAAAATGCCTTGGAGGTGAGTGCAGGTATTTTCATTTTAAATTCCCATTTACAGCAGAGATACAATAGTCTGAAAAATCTGATCTACAGCAGCTGGAGAATATTCAGACCCGGAGGGGTATAATCTGGCCTATGCCACTTTAACCCTGGGTATATTCTGGGTGGAGAGTTAATCTGGCCTGTTACACCAGGTCTGGTAGACTCTGGTCTCCCTCTACATAAAAATCACATCTCACTTTGAGATTACTTGTGTTCCCGTTTTCCGCTCCTTCTGGAATTTCCGGCAGCTCTTCAGGGTTACTTTCAGTTGCTTCAGAATAAACAGACACGCAGTCCAATTTCAATTCAAAATGGGCAACTTTACTTGACATACTTTGCAGCACATCCTTTTCAGAAACAATCTCAGCATCAAAGCTCATACAGTTCACATCCTGTACTTTTCCTGTACTCCACTCTGTGTCCTCACGTACATTACGGGGTAATAGCACCTTAGGTGGTACCACAGCATCATCCTGGTGTTGACTCACTACGTTTGAGGATTCACTTGTCTGTTTTGCCCTAGACCTTAGAGCTTCAGCCCAAGCAATGACCTGCCACATGATGAACAATCTGTGCACTGTACGTCTTTTGGATCACTTTCTCTTCTAATCTTCCCACTGCTGAAACGCTGTTGCTGGATTCAGTCCTTCTGTCCCCATAGGACTCTGAATGGCTGGGTTCTCCTCTTGAATGTTACGTGACTGTTGCTGTGTCCTGGGCCTAGAGCCTGTGTGGACACTTTGGGCGCTTAGGCCCTTTTGAGCTAACTTAACATAACACACTTTCTTATCACACAGCAGCCCCTCCTACAATTAACCCTCTACTTACATTATGTTCCTAAATACACTATGAATGCTATAGTGCCCCCATCTAATGGCCATAATTGGACACTATGCTTTCCCTATTCTATACATTACAACAATACAACAGTATAACATATACAGTATATATATTTAACAAGACACGGTAATACACGTAGGAGTGTAGCAGTACCATTGTATAAGAGTGGTAATACACTAAATCATGTAGCAGTAACAACAAACGCTAACAAATATACAAACACTGATAATATATGGCACCAGGATGAGAGGGAAAGGCATAAAGGCATTTAATTTACGGGTGTTTATCACCAGAAGCACCTGAAAACTATTCGAGCAAATTCTGTGCTCCAAAAGCCAAATAGCGCTCCCATCCCTGACATGTGACCGAACAGTAATTTCTGACAACATATGGGATAGCACCATGTATGGGAGAAATTGCTAAAAAAATTGTGGGGGTCTTCTTTCACCTATTAACACTTGTATTTCCATGTCTCAATGTTATAAAGTTCTGTGAGGCACCCATGGGTTCAAAATACTCACTACGCCCCTAGATGAATTTCTTAAGGGGTCTACTTTCCGAATTGGGGTAACTTGTGGGGATATCTGCTCATTTCACATGTCAGAGGCTCTTTAAATGTGACATGGCATTTACAATCTATCGCAGGCAAATAGCGATCTTTCATTTCCTAGCCCTGCAATGTGCCCAAGCAGAAGTTTTTGACCACATTTGGAGTATAGTCACTTACAGGACAAATAGCACAACAAATAATGGGATCTATTTTCTCATATAATATATTGTGAAAATTACAAATTTGGGGCAAAAACAACATTTTTGTGAAAAAAATCTAATTTTTCAATATGACGACCTAATGTTATCAAATTCTGTGTTGCACCTGTGAGTTAAAAATTCTCACTATACCCTTGGATAAAATCCTTGAGGGGTCTAGTTTAGAAAATGGTGTCACTTGTGAGGGGTCTCCACTGTTAAGGCACATCAGGGGCTCTCCAAACACGATATGGCATCTGCTCTCGATTCCAGCCATTTTTGCATTCAAAAAGTCAAACGTGTTCCCTCTCTTCCGAGACCTGCCATGCGCCCAAATAGTGGTATTCCCCCCACATATAGGGTATCAGCATATTCAAGGGAACTTGCTCAATACATTTTCGGGTTTATTTTCTTCTGTTACTCTTGTGAAAATAAAGAAAATTAGAGCTAGAAGTACATTTTTGTTGGTAAAATATTATTTTTTTATTTTCACAGCTCGACGTTATAAACTTCTGTAAAGTATCTGGGGGTTCAAGGTGATAACCACAGATCTAAATACATTCCTTAAGGGGTCTCATTTCAAAAGAGTTGTCACTTGTGTGGTGGTTTCTACTGATTAGACACATCAGGGACTCTCCAAATGCGACATGGCGTCTGCTCTTGATTCCATCCATTTTTGTGTTCAAAGAGTCAAACTATGCTCCTTCCCTTCCCGAGACCTGCCATGTGCCCAAATAGTAGTATTCCCCCATATGTGGGGTATCGACATACTCAGGAGACATTTCAAAACAAACTTTTAAGTCCATTTTTTGCTTTTACCCTTATGAAAATAAAAAATTGGGGCTAAAATGCATTTTTGTGGGTAAAATGTGATTTTTTTTATTTTCACAGCTCTACGTTATAAACTTCTGTGAAACACCTGGGGGTTCAAGGTGCTAACCACCCATCTAGATACATTTCTTAAGGGGTCTGGTTTAAAAAATGGTGTCACTTGTGGGGAGTTTCCACTGTTTAGTCACATCAGGGGCTCTAAAAATGCGACAAGGTGTCTTCTCTCGATTCCAGCTATTTTTGTGTTCCGAAAGTTAAACATCTGCTGTATGCCCAAACAGGGGATTTTTCCCACATTTTAAGGTCCATTTTCTCCTGATTCCCTTGTGAAAATAACAGATTTGGAGCTAAAGTAACATTTTGTGAAAAAGTTAAAATTTTCATTTTTTGTTTCCACATTGCTTTAGTTCCTGTGAAGCACTAGAAGGGTTAATAAACTTCTTGAATGTAGTTTTGAGTGCATTAAGGGGTGAAGTTTTTAGAATGGTGTCACTTCTGGGTATTTTCTGTCATATAGCCCCCCCAAAGTCACTTTAAATGTGATGTGATCCCTTCAAAAATGGTTTTGTAAATTTTGTTGGAAAAATTAGAAATTGCTGATCAATTTTTAACCCTTCTAACTTCCTAATAAAAAAAATTATTTAAAAAATGATGCAGATGTAAAGTAGACATGTGGGAAATGGTATTTATTAATTATTTTGTGATATAACTTTCTCATTTAAGGGGATAAGAATTAAAAGTTTGAAAATTGGAAAAATGTTTAAATATTTGCCAAATTTCCATTTTTTTCACAAATAAGCGCAAGTCATGTCAAACAAATGTTACAAGTGTTATGAAGTACAATATGTCATGAGAACACAATCTCAGAATCAGTGGGATCCGTTGAAACGTTCCAGAGCTATTATCAGATTTAAAAAATGTATCCTGCTCATTAAGGTCAAAATTGACTCGGTTACTAAGAGGCTAATTTAGAGTCTCACAAACTTTGCCCACGGTTACTAAGACTGGTTTTCTTTGCTATTTATCTTAATAATATTCAGATCTTGAGAAATGATAAAGCTTTGTCGTTTTTTACATAAAAAGTCTAATTGTCATATATATTATTATGTAATTATCAAAAAGAATAATTGCTCTGCATTTATATTAATTCACAAAAAGTATGATACTTTTAGTACTGCAATATAAGTATCTCCTGAAAACACTCAGGATCTTTTTCCTTTCACTGTTTCTGTCAGATAAAAGGGCTTAGTTATTATTACATTGAAACGATGATTTATTTATAGATTGGAAGCTGCATAAAGCATGAATTTATCATGATGACTAATAGGTATAGCAGTCAAAGTGTACTCTTGTTAAAGTTTACTTTGTGGTAGATTAAACGGATTTATCACTAAGTTATATCTACCTAAATGACCTTTGTGTTCTATCTATCTATCATCCATCTTTTTATTGGTAAGCTGCTCATATGGTTGGAAGTTAGGGTGAGAACAATTTCTGTCCTCTGTGAATAAAAATGAACATTAATTTTAAAGGGATGTTAGTTTTAGACAATCATTTTTTTTTATTATGCAGGCTATAAGCTGCTTGGAGACTCCAACATGAAGTGTCCTATTTTCATGCAGAGCCATTTTCGGTAAAATGAAATATTACACAGTTCCATTTAAATCCCTGGTGGTCTAGGTAGTGTATGGATATAATTGGTCCTTCACAGAGGAAAACCTTTATAAAGCTATCTAATGATATAACACTTACATACTAAGGTAATTGCAAATTAATTTCTTTATCTGGAAAACAAATTAAACTGGGAAAACAGCAAAGTAACTAGATAGATAGATAGATAGATAGATAGATAGATAGATAGATAAATAGATACTTATGTCATGATCTCAGAAAGGGATGACTGCACACAGAAGGTAGCAAGCATTATATCAGATAATTATACACATTGCAAAATGATTCCGGTACCCTGCTATTACTATCAATTATCAGCAATATCACATCATACAGTGCTGTGAAACATATAAGGGGTGGGTGGAAAAAATGCTACAAAGTAGAACTGCTTTCAAAAATAGAATGTGTTAATTGTTTATTATATGTTACTTGCTAAGTGTTAATAGTTTATTTTTAAAATGAATGAGCAAAGAAGAAAGTTAAATGAAATCAGTATTTATTGTGACAGCTCTTTACACTGAAAACAGCATCAAAAAACAATTCTTATAGATGCCCTGGCACAAACTTTTTGAAGGAACTCGACAAAAAGATTGTTCCAAACATCTTGGAGAACTAACCATAGATCTTCTGTGGATGTAGGTGTTGAGTTCCTGCCTCTGCACAGGGGGAATCTCGAACCATCTCCGCTGCGGTCTCCCATTCTTCTCCAGTCTCAGTGGAGTCTGCTCAGTGGAGACATCGGTCCCTACGTCTTGCTCGGTGTGACTCTGTGCAAAGGTTTACTGCTGCCTTTCCAGCTTCTGCCATTGTAGCCAGTACTGGGCAGCGGCGAGCAGATGTTTTTGGGACTAACTCCTGCTTTTCCCCTTCTGAGCATGCCCAGGGCAAGATCTCTCGTTGGAGATCAAGAGTCACATGCTTAGATACTGTAGCAAATCCCACTGGTCCTCTAGGAAGGTCCTGAAGGTGCTCAACTTCTGTGGCAACCTCCCATTGGTCCTTCTGGGAAGGTCCTGTACTTGCTGCAGCTATAAAAGGTTTGCATGGCCGCATGGCCATGCGCTAGTGTACACTTGTAAACGTGTGTGTGTTGATGTGCGAAAGTCATTCATTAATTATCCCCTCCCTTGTGTATGACTGCTCGCATAAGGTGGATGATTGCTATCTAGCACGCGAATTAGCCATCAGCATGTGACACACAATACAGCGTCAGATTGCTGTGACCATCAGTGCGGCGCCATGCGCTTTTACAGCTCTTTCCTTACCCAAGCCTGGGTGGTTAGTGGCGACCGCCAGAGTGGCACCACACGCACTCCCATGCATCTAAATTATTATTTTGGTTACGCTGACACCTCAGTTGCGGTATCAAGCGCAAGAGGTCTAGTTGTACTCTAATCCCGAGTCTAGTGGTAGAGTTCTGAGACTCCTTGCTTGCGGTCTTTGTGCGGTACCGCGGCCCTGTGATGCAACGAGTTTGCTTTCTTCATACTGGGTGAAGGTAACCCGTGTGTGAATCCATATTGTACCACCATATAGTCTGTCATTACTTAGCAGCAGGTTCTATCTCTGCACGGTGGACCCCGGGCTGCAAACACACCTTACTCTATCTTTCTAATTATTTGGTGCGTTCCGCTAGCCCTAACAGTAGGCTTGTGCAACTCTTTTTGTCTCTTCATGTAAGCCAACATACAGTAGACTTGATGATGTTGAGAGCAGGACTATGTAGAGAACATATTATCATTTCCAGGACTCTTTGTTCTTCTTTATGCTCAAGATAGTTCTTAAAGACATTGACAATATGTTTGGGGTTGTTGTCCAGCTGAAAAATAAATTTTGAGCCAATCAGATGCCACCTTAATGGTATTGTATGATGGTTAAGTAGCTTCTTTTTTTCATTGGAGACACCAATAAATTGGAAAAAATTGAGAACCATCAATGCAATGGTCAGCCAAAGCAGGTGAAAGATACATTTTGCATAGTTCCCTTCGAAATATGAAAATTACCATCAGCGCCATCAACTCAGAACTGCTAGCAACCAATCGGATCCAGCTACATCCATTTACTATTTTTAGATGTCAGACAAAAGAGGTCTTCATTTAATAAATGTAGCCAAAAACCATACCATTGACTTGGTTGTAATTGAAGACATTAAGGCATTTTGTACCGTGAATGCAGTATAATAATGATTGTCTGCAGGCAACAGTGAAGAATGGTAGATGTTCCTTGTAGTTTAGTGCTGCATTACAGCAAATTAAGTTGGAGATTTGTTCAGGATAAATGGTGTCCTCAAAGCTGAAAAATACAGGCAGTTATTGATCCATCAAGTAGTACCAACAAGGAGGTATCTCATTGGCTTCAAAATTATTCTGCAGCAGGACAACAAACCCAAACATACAGTGAATGCCATTAAGATCTATCTTCATCATGAAGAAGAACAATAAGTCCTGGAAGTGATAATGTAGTCCCCACGAAAAAGCCCTTAGCTCAACATCATCCAGTCTGTCTAGGATTAAATAAAGATACTGAAGGATTTGTATAAGCCTACATGCATAGAAGATCTGGAGTCAGTTCTAGATGTTTGACATATTTTACCTGTTGAGTTCCTTCAAAAACTGTGTGTTAGGAGAACTGATATGCTGATACTGTTTTGAATGCAAAGGGTAGTCAGCCCAAATATGGATTTGATTTAGATTTTTATTTTGTTAATTCACTTTGCATATTGTTAATTGATGAAAATAAACTATTAAAAGTTTTAAAAACTATTTTTTTTTAAAGTGCCTTCTTTGCAGCATTTTTTCTTTTGCCTCAATCTTTTATTCATTACTTAGGCTACGTTCACATTTGCGTTGTGCGCCGCAGCGTCGGCGCCGCAACGCACAACGCAAACAAAAACGCAGCAAAACGCATGCACAACGCTGCGTTTTGCACCGCATGCGTCCTTTTTTTCATTGATTTTGGACGCAGCAAAAATGCAACTTGCTGCGTCCTCTGCGCCCGGACGCGGGCACCGCAGGGACGCATGCGGCGCAAAACGCAAGTGCGACGCATGTCCATGCACCCCCATGTTAAATATAGGGGCGCATGACGCATGCGGCGACACTGCGGCACCGACCGCAAATGTGAACGTAGCCTTACTGAATAATACTGCATGATTCAACAAAAATTACAGGGATTGTGCGAGCTTATAACATTAACGACTTAGTCACCATAATTAGATGGTGGTGGTCTGACACCTGGCACCCCAACTGACCAGCTGTTATCAGCTCCGGTGATGGCCGGATGTAAAGAGATAACAGCTCCCTTCAGAGCTCTGCTCGCAGGGTAGTGGTCTTTGCTGAGAACTGCAGCTCAGCTCATATGGTATTGAACACAGACAAAAAGAAGACATACATGAAAAACACAAATATTGGTGTGTTTGGCCTAGTCTACTATGATTCTGGCATTGAAATATATCACTAAGTAGAAAAATCACTTGTTCGGTTGTAATAATGAAATACTGTAAAATGAAGATGCTGCAGTAATCTTTAAATATCATTTGATGCCAGCTGTAGTAAATTATGAATAAAGGATAGCAACATTAACTGTCCGTATATTTCATTTTATTATTGCTGTTTGTTCTGTGCCAATGCCTTTACCTGCTATTTATATTACGGCTCCATTTATATTGGGCATTATGAATTGCTCTCTCAGTCTGTCCATAGCCAATCATTATATTGTTTATAATTGACTTTTAATATTTTTTATGGCTGTTTTTAATGAGACGATGTATTATTTAATTGGTCGCTCAGAAAGGTCATGCTTATGGTGTTGTCAATATTTTGTACATGTTAATGATGTTAATGAATTCTAGTGTTTTTGGAAAATAACATTTATTAATCATCAAGATGGTTGCTTTAGGGCTTGTGCACACGCTGCGGATTCCATTGCGGAATTTTCCGCAGCGGAATTGATAAATTTGCAGTGCAAAACCGCTGCGGTTTCTACTGCGGATTTATCGCGGTTTCTAGTGTGGTTTCCGCTGCGGGTTTACACCTACAGTTTTCTATTGGAGCAGGTGTAAACCCGCAGTGGAATCCGCACAAAGAATTGACATGCTGCGGAATATAAACCACTGCGTTTCCGCGCGTTTTTTTCCGCAGCATGTGCACTGGGGATTTCGTTTCCCATAGGTTTACATTGTAAACCTATTTTTGTTACTATTTGCATTTGGTATTTCTGCTATTTTGCTCCATCATAGTTGCTTTCCATCAAGGCCAAAAATCTATTTGGTCAATATGGATTAAATAACTAGAAAATGGTCAGAACCTCCTCAAAATCTAGGACTGGATACAAAGTAAGACCTTAATTATAGGAATTTTTCAAAAATGAATAATACAAGCAAAGCAAAGAAACTTGTTAACACATTTTATTACAGAAAAATGCAACACTTATCAGATTCCTCTCCTCCTCGCCCTGCTGCCTGCCCCAGTCACTGGCTTTTAATGTATACCTCAGGCATAAAGGAGATAGAGCTTTAACTTCTATGAGAGATTATATTTCCATGAAAGTCTTTAGATAGAAATGAATAGGAGGAGGATCGAGCAACCACAAAGATATAAATGCAGACAAACACGGCGATAATGCTGCTGCTTCTGTGAATATGAGAAAAAGGAGAGAACAGTCTGCTCCCTCTCTGAGTGCAATGTGTCAGCAGCATGAGCGGCTTTATATGGCTGTACTGGTCATTTTTCTGGGAAATAAGCACTAGGGTAAGATGCAACAGATAGAGAAGCATAAGTGTGTGTGTGTGTGTGTTTTCCTCTATCATGCACTCCTTCT
This sequence comes from Ranitomeya variabilis, assembly GCF_051348905.1. Classification (NCBI taxonomy): domain Eukaryota; kingdom Metazoa; phylum Chordata; class Amphibia; order Anura; family Dendrobatidae; genus Ranitomeya; species Ranitomeya variabilis. The sequence continues at coordinate 188,627,219 of NC_135237.1, forward strand.
TCCTTTCTTTTCCCATTCCTACACTGCTCAAAAATATAAAGGGAACACTAAAATCCCACATCCTAGATATCACTGAATGAAATATTCCAGTTGTAAATTTTTATTCATTACATAGTGGAAAGTGTTGAGAATAATGAAACCTAAAAATTATCAACGTAAATCACAACTAATATCCCACGGAGGTCTGGAGTTGGAATGATGCTCAAAATCAAAGTGGAAAATGATGATGTTACAGGCTGATCCAACTTCAGTGGAAATGCCTCAAGACAAGGAAATTGTCACGATCCATGTTTGGATCTGTGGCAGATCTGGTTTTCCTTTGATTAAAACCTTTTTTCCTTTCTGGTCATCGGGGGTTAATGCAGTTTTTCTCCTCAGTGGCCGCTGGTGTTATTGCATTGCATTTCATTGCTGCTGGGTCAGCTGATGTTGGTGGTTACCACTCCCACCATCCTTTATAAGGTCACCTGGTGCATCAGCTGACTGTTGGTTATACAGGTCCTTTGGATACCAACCTTGCTGGAAAAGGAGCTTGCCGAGTGTGGTTGTTCTTCAGTTGAATTCTCATACCTGGTGCATTACTAGAAAGCTAAGTGTGGAGTTATTGTTTCTTTGTCCCTTTGTTGTGTAACTTTCCCTGTGTTGTATTAGTGCAGCAGTGGGACCAGTGCTCTTACCTGCCAATTCCCTACATAGGGTTAAGAGCAGGGCAAGTGAGGGACAAGGTATCCTGGTCGACGACGGGTTGAAAAGAACCCGTATAGGGATGGTAGCAAGATCAGGGCACAGCCTCAGGTGAGTGCAGGAGGTGCCCATTCCCCGTTCCCTACCGACAGGGCCCACCGTTGTTAAAGTATCCCTGGTGTACCCTTGTGTGTTTCGACGTTTTGTAACCAACCACCCGTCAGATCGTGTCACACCAGGACAGTCACATCATGACATTATAACCATGCAACTCATTTTTTCTGGTGAGCCATGGCTCAAATGCAGGCCTTTGCCCAACTGCTTCAGACCCTCACCGAGGAGTTTAAGGTGCTGCGTGGTGAGGTGGTGCAGCAGCTGCAGCAGATGGTGGGGTTTTGGGCTTCGGGGAAGGTGTAGGCTCAACCAGAACCCAAGATATCTATCCCAGACAGGTCCTCTGGAGGGAGAGATAATTTTTTGGTTTTTTAGGAAGCCTGTAAGCTATATTTCAGGCTCTGCCCTCGCTCATCAGGGAGGAACAGCGTGTGAGGATTATAATCTCCCTTCTTAAGGGTGATCCCCAATCCTGGGCTTTCTCCCTGCTGGCTGGTTCTCCATCTTTAAGGTCGGTGGACACGTTTTTGTGGCTATGGCACTTGTGTATGGGGATCCTGATGGCATCTCCCTGGCAAAATACCGACTACGTAAAATCAAGCAGGGGGGTCGGCCGGCTGAGAAGTACTGCTCAGAGTTCAGGAGGTGGGCCACTGACACACAGTGGAATGACCCTGCCCTTAGGAGCCATTTTAGGCAGGGTCTGTCTCCAAGGTTGCAGGATACTCTTGTGCAGTATGCCACCCCCAGGTCGTTGGAGGCCGCCATGTCCCTTGCCATCCGGGTAGATAGACGATTGAGGGAGAGACATACACCTAATGTGCCTCCAATAGTCCTTGTTAGGGAGGAGGACACACCTGAGCAGGTGGAAGAACCCATGCATGTCGGAGGAGTTGTTTCCCAAATGGGGTTGCCTGCGGTTCGCCGTGGTGTGGGGGCATGTTTTTACTGTGGGCAGACTGGTCATTTTATCGGTGTCTGCCCAGCTCAGGCCAAAATAACTGTATCACCTAAGAAGCCGCATCCCCCTGGTCATGTGGAGGGAGGTGACCAGGGAGTGCATATTTCCTCCATATCTTCTCCTTAGTGTACCCTGCCAGCTGAAGTGGTGGTTAGTGGGGTAACTGAGTGTATACCGGTGCTTGTGGACAGTGGAGCAGGTGTCAATCTGATGGATGCTCATTTTGTCCAGACCCATGGCCTGAGGTGTAGAACACTAGCTAAACCCCTAAGCGTCCAGGCCATTGACTCCGCACCACTCAGCCAGGGGTGGGTGACCAAAGTCGTGGATGATATACACCTGCGTATAGGGACTCATCATGAGAAGTTCCTGTCGTGTTATGTCTTGGGGGGAATACCAACACCCATCGTTTTAGGACTCCCTTGGTTGAAAAAAAAAACCCAGTCATAGATTGGCGGTCAAGGGAAGTGGTCAGCTGGGATCAGTTGTGTGAGGGCTACTGCCCAGGGGCAACTGTCTCTGCTGTCCTTCTACAACCTACCCCTTCATCTCCAGTGGGGGCAGCAGAGGTGCTGCCAGAGAGTAGGGGCAAGACTCTACCCTCACCACATGCTAACCCAGTGTGTCAGAGACCTCTTAGGAGGAGGGGTCAGAGGAGGGTGGTGGTTCCCTCTGAGGATAATGGGGGTGTGAGTTTGGTGACACAGGGGGACGCCTCTGTTGTCAATTCCTCTAAGAATTCACCATCTTGTGGCAGACGCATGCATGAAAATAAACGTTCAGGTCCGGACCTGTGTGTGAATGAGTACGTATGGGTTTCCACCAAAAACATCAGGTGGAAGTGTGCAACTGGGTCCTGGAGTTCCAGGGTGATTGGGCCACATCGGGTGTCGGCCATTCTCAGCCTGGGGACTTTTCAGTTGGAGTTACCCCCAGTTATGCATGTACAGTACACAACTCATTCCCCAGGTCGGCCCTCTGGAGGTATGTGGCATCTCCGGAGCCTACATTGGTGGCATTTTCATCAGGTCATGCTTGCCATTAACCTGAGAGTCAGGTGACTGCCGAGGTGAACTTTGGTGGATCGAGGCGTCCTCACCGTAGGTTGTTATCTGGTGAGGCCCGGTGTTGAGTGTCCAGAGGCCCCTCATTGAAAGAGGGGGTACTGTCACGATCCATGTTTGGATCTGTGGCAGATCTGGTTTTCCATTGATTAAAACCTTTTTTCCTTTCTGGTCATCGGTGGTTAATGCAGTTTTTCCCCCCGGTGGCCGCTGGTGTTATTGCATTGCATTGCATTGCTGCTGGGTCAGCTGATATTGGTGGTTACCACTCCCACCAGCCTTCATAAGGTCACCTGGTGCATCAGCTGACTGTTGGTTATACAGGTCTTTTGGATACCAACCTTGCTGGAAAAGGAGCTTGCCGAGTGCGGTTGTTCTTCAGTTGAATTCTCATACCTGGTGCATTACTCTGCTGTACGGTGCATTGCAGCAGAGAAAGCTAAGTGTGGTGTTATTGTTTCTTTGTCCCTTTGTTGTGTAACTTTCCCTGTATTGTATTAGTGCAGCGGTGGGACCAGTGCTCTTACCTGTCAATTCCCTACATAGGGATAAGAGCAGGGCAAGTGAAGGACAAGGTGTCCTGGTTGACGACAGGTTAAAAGAACCCATATGGGGATGGTAGCAAGATCAGGGCACAGCCTCAGGTGAGTGCAGGAGGTGCCCATTCCCCGTTCCCTACTGACAGGGCCCACCATTGTTAAAGTGTCCCCGGTGTACTCTTGTGTGTTTCGCCGTTTTGTGACCGACCACACGTCAGATCGTGTCACACTAGGACAGTCACATAATGACAGAAATGATGCTCAGTAGTGTGTGTGGCCTCCATGTGCCTGAATGACCTCTCAATAACACCTGGGCATGGTCCTGATGAGGCGGCGGACGGTCTCCTGAGGGATCTCCTCCCAGACCTGAGAATCCGCCAACTCCTGGACAGTTTGTGGTGCAATGTGACATTGGTGGATGGTGTGAGACATGATGTCCCAGATGTGTTCATTTGGATTCAGGGCTGGGGAATAGGTGGGCCAGTCCATAGCTTCAATGCCTTCATGTTGCAGGAACTGCTGACACACCCCAGCCACATTAGGTCTGGCATTGTCCTGCATTTCGAGGAACTCAGGGCCAACCGCACCAGTATATGGTCTCACAAGGGGTCTGAGGATCTCATCTCGGTACCTAATGGCAGTCAGGCTACCTCTGGTGAGCACATGGAGGGCTGTGCGGCCCTCCAACAAAATGCCACCCCACACCATTAGTAACCCACTGCCAAACCGGTAATGCTGAAGGTTGTTGCAGGCAGCAGATCACTCTTCACGGTGTCTCCAGACTCTGTCAGGTCTGTCACATGTGCTTAGTGTGAACCTGCTTTCATCTGTGAAGAGCACAGGGTGCCAGTGGCGAATTTGCCAATCCTGGTGTTCTGTGGCAAATGCCAAGTTTCCTGCATGGTGTTGGGCTATGAGCACAACACCCATCTGTGGCCGTCGGGCACTCAGACCATCCTCATGGAGTCGGTTTCTAACAGTTTGTGCTGACACATGTACATTTGTGGCCTGCTGGAGGTCATTTTGCAGGGCTCTGGCAGTGCTCCTCCTGTTACTCCTTGCACAAAGGCTGAGGTAGCAGTCCTGCTTCTGGGTTGTTGCCCTTTTACTGCCCCATCTGTTGTGAATTCCGTTCTCGGACTCCCTCCTGTGGTCATGAATGGTACTTTGGTTAGTTCTGCTCTTGGGCTCCCTCTGGTGGCTTCGAGCAGAACTGCTGGTCACTAGGTTGACTTTATCAGCTGCTCTCGTTATGTTGCTATGCTGGCTTCCCTATTTAACTCCACTCAGATCGTTACCTGATGCCAGCTGTCAATGTATCAGAATTGGTTCAGATCTCTCTTGGACTTCTCTGAGGACCTGTCTACTCCAGCAGAAGCTAAGTCCCTGCTCGTTAATTTGATGTTACTGCTGCCTGAATATATTTCTTAGCACTGCTAAATTCTAGTCCAGCTTGCATTCATGATGTTTCCTTGCTAGCTGGAAGCTCTGGGGTGCAGTGTTGCACCTCCACACCGTGAGTCGGTGCGGGGGTCTTTTTGCATACTCTGCGTGGTTTTGTAGTTTTTTTATGCTGACCGCATAGTATTCTTTTCTATCCTCTGACTATTTAGTAAGTCTGGCCTCCTATGCTAAAACCTGTTTCATTCCTGTGTTTGTGACTTTCCTCTTAACTCACAGTCAATATATGTGGGGGGCTGCCTTTACCTTTGGGGAATTTCTCTGAGGCAAGGTTAGGCTTCTATTTCTATCTTTAGGGGTAGTTAGCTCTTAGGCTGTGAAGAGGCGTCTAGGGAGAGTTAGGTACGCTCCACGGCTATTTCTAGTGTGTGCCATAGGAGTAGAGTTTGCGGTCAGCAGAGTTCCCACTTCCCCAGAGCTAGTTCCGTTTTTTGAGTTTACTCATCAGGTCATTCCAGGTGCTCCTAACCACCAGGTCCATAACAGTACAGCTGGCCAGTAAAGTGTTAATGCATCTCAAAAGAGGGATAAGAGAAGTTCTGAACCCATTTTTTTTTCTTTGCAGTGTGTTTTGTCTCTCTTTTCCCCTTAACCCCTGGGTGGTTCAGGACACAGGTGTAGATATGGATATTCAAGGTCTGTCCTCTTGTGTGGATCATCTCACTGCAAGGGTACAAAGCATTCAAGATTATGCAGTTCAGAATCCGATGTTAGAGCCTAGAATTCCAATTCCTGATTTGTTTTCTGGGGATAGATCTAAGTTTCTGAATTTCAAAAATAATTGTAAACTGTTTCTTGCTTTGAAACCCTGCTCCTCTGGTGACCCCATTCAGCAAGTAAAAATTATTATTTCTTTGTTGCGTGGTGACCCTCAAGACTGGGCATTCTCCCTTGCGCCAGGAGATCCTGCATTGCTTAATGTAGATGCGTTTTTTCTGGCGCTTGGATTGCTTTACGACAAACCGAATTCAGTGGATCAGGCAGAGAAAATTTTGCTAGCTTTGTGTCAGGGTCAGGATGAAGCGGAGATATATTGTCAGAAGTTTAGAAAATGGTCTGTGCTTACTCAATGGAATGAGTGTGCCCTGGCAGCAATTTTTAGAAAGGGTCTTTCTGAAGCCCTTAAGGATGTTATGGTGGGATTCCCCACGCCTGCTGGTCTGAATGAGTCAATGTCCTTGACCATCCAAATTGATCGGCGCTTGCGTGAGCGCAAAATTGTGCACAGTTTGGCGGTGTCCTCTGAGCAGAGGCCTGAGCTTATGCAATGTGATAGAACTTTGACCAGAACTGAATGGCAAGAACACAGACGTCAGAATAGGCTGTGTTTTTACTGTGGTGACCCCACTCATGCTATCTCTGATTGTCCTAAGCGCACTAAGCGGTTCGCTAGGTCTGTCACCTTTGGTACTGTACAGCCTAAATTTCTTTTGTCTGTTACTCTGATTTGCTCTTTGTCATCCTACTCAGTTATGGCATTTGTGGATTCAGGCGCTGCCCTGAATTTGATGGACTTGGAGTTTGCCAGGCGCTGTGGTTTTTTCTTGGAGCCTTTCCAGTATCCTATTCCATTAAGGGGAATTGATGCCACGCCGTTGGCCAAGAATAAACCTCAGTACTGGACTCAGTTGACCATGTGCATGGCTCCTGCACATCGGGAAGATGTTCGCTTTTTGGGGTTGCATAATTTGCATGATGTGGTCGTGTTGGGTTTGCCATGGCTACAGGTTCATAATCCAGTATTGGATTGGAAATCAATGTCTGTGTCTAGTTGGGGTTGTCAAGGGGTACATGGTGATGTTCCATTGGTGTCAATTTCTGCTTCCACTCCTTCTGAAGTCCCTGAGTTTCTGTCGGATTACCAGGATGTATTTGATGAGCCCAAATCCAGTGTCCTACCCCCTCATAGGGATTGTGATTGTGCTATTAATTTGATTCCTGGTAGTAAGTTTCCTAAGGGCCGACTTTTCAATTTATCCGTGCCAGAGCACGCCGCTATGCGGACTTATGTGAAGGAGTCCTTGGAGAAAGGGCATATTCGCCCGTCTTCATCACCGTTGGGAGCAGGGTTCTTTTTTGTGACCAAGAAGGATGGTTCTCTGAGACCCTGTATAGATTACCGCCTTCTCAATAAAATCACGGTCAAATTTCAGTACCCTTTGCCTCTGCTGTCTGATTTGTTTGCTCGGATTAAGGGGGCTAGTTGGTTCACTAAGATAGATCTTCGAGGGGTGTATAACCTTGTGCGTATTAAACAGGGCGATGAATGGAAAACAGCATTTAATACGCCCGAGGGCCATTTTGAGTACCTGGTAATGCCATTCGGGCTTTCAAATGCTCCATCTGTGTTTCAGTCCTTTATGCATGACATCTTCCAAAAGTATCTGGATAGATTCATGATTGTATATTTGGATGATATTTTGGTCTTTTCGGATGATTGGGAGTCTCATGTGAAACAGGTCAGAATGGTATTCCAGGTCCTTCGTGCTAATTCCTTGTTTGTGAAGGGGTCTAAATGTCTCTTCGGAGTTCAGAAGGTTTCCTTTTTGGGCTTCATTTTTTCCCCTTCTACTATCGAGATGGATCCTGTTAAAGTTCAGGCCATTTATGATTGGACTCAACCTACATCTGTGAAGAGCCTCCAGAAATTCCTGGGCTTTGCTAATTTTTACCGTCGCTTCATCGCTAATTTTTCTAGTGTGGTTAAACCTTTGACTGATTTGACAAAGAAAGGTGCTGATGTGGTGAATTGGTCCTCTGCGGCCGTTGAGGCTTTTCAGGAGCTGAAACGTCGTTTTTCTTCGGCCCCTGTGTTGCGTCAGCAAGATGTTTCGCTCCCTTTTCAGGTCGAGGTTGATGCTTCTGAGATTGGAGCAGGGGCTGTTTTGTCTCAAAGAAGTTCTGATGGCTCTGTGATGAAGCCATGTGCCTTCTTTTCTAGAAAGTTTTCGCCTGCTGAACGTAATTATGATGTTGGCAATCGGGAGCTGCTGGCTATGAAGTGGGCATTCGAGGAGTGGCGACATTGGCTTGAGGGAGCCAAGCACCGCGTGGTGGTCTTGACGGATCACAAAAATCTGACTTATCTCGAGTCTGCCAAGCGGTTGAATCCTAGACAAGCTCGATGGTCGCTGTTTTTCTCCCGTTTCGATTTTGTGGTCTCATACCTTCCAGGTTCTAAGAATGTGAAGGCGGATGCCCTTTCTAGGAGTTTTGTGCCTGATTCTCCGGGAGTCCCTGAGCCGGCTGGTATTCTCAAAGAGGGGGTAATTCTGTCTGCCATCTCCCCTGATTTGCGGCGGGCGCTGCAGGAGTTTCAGGTTGATAGACCTGACCGTTGTCCAGCGGAGAAATTGTTCGTCCCTGATAGATGGACCAACAGAGTTATTTCTGAGGTTCATTGCTCAGTGTTGGCTGGTCATCCTGGGATTTTTGGTACCAGGGATTTGGTGGCTAGGTCCTTTTGGTGGCCTTCCTTGTCACGGGATGTGCGTTCTTTTGTGCAGTCCTGTGGGACTTGTGCTCGGGCTAAGCCCTGCTGTTCTCGTGCCAGTGGGTTGCTTTTGCCCTTGCCAGTCCCGAAAAGGCCTTGGACGCATGTTTCAATGGATTTTATTTCAGATCTTCCTATCTCTCAAAGGATGTCTGTCATCTGGGTGGTTTGTGATCGCTTTTCTAAGATGGTCCATTTGGTACCCTTGCCTAAATTACCTTCTTCCTCTGATTTGGTGCCATTATTTTTTCAACATGTGGTTCGTTTGCATGGCATTCCGGAGAACATTGTGTCGGACAGAGGTTCCCAGTTTGTCTCTAGGTTTTGGCGGTCCTTTTGTGCTAAGATGGGCATTGATTTGTCTTTTTCTTCGGCTTTCCATCCTCAAACAAATGGCCAAACCGAACGAACCAACCACACTTTGGAAACCTATCTGAGATGCTTTGTTTCTGCTGATCAGGATGATTGGGTGACCTTCTTGCCATTGGCTGAGTTCGCCCTTAATAATCGGGCTAGTTCGGCTACTTTGGTTTCGCCTTTTTTTTGCAATTCTGGTTTTCATCCTCGTTTTTCTTCGGGGCAGGTTGAGCCTTCTGACTGTCCTGGTGTGGATTCTGTGGTGGACAGGTTGCAGCAAATTTGGACTCACGTAGTGGACAATCTGACGTTGTCCCAGGAGAAGGCTCAACGTTTCGCTAACCGCCGTCATTGTGTTGGTCCCCGACTTCGTGTTGGGGATTTGGTTTGGTTGTCTTCTCGTTATGTTCCTATGAAGGTTTCTTCTCCTAAGTTTAAGCCTCGTTTCATTGGTCCTTATAAGATTTCTGAAGTTCTCAACCCTGTGTCATTTCGTTTGGTCCTTCCAGCTTCTTTTGCCATCCATAATGTGTTCCATAGGTCGTTGTTGCGGAGGTACGTGGCGCCTATGGTTCCCTCCGTTGATCCTCCTGCTCCGGTGTTGGTTGAGGGGGAGTTGGAGTATGTGGTGAAATAGATTTTGGATTCTCGTATTTCGAGACGGAAGCTTCAGTACCTGGTTAAGTGGAAGGGCTATGGTCAGGAGGATAATTCCTGGGTTGTTGCCTTCGATGTCCATGCTGCCGAATTAGCTCGTGCCTTTCATTTGGCTCGTCCTGATCGGCCTGGGGCCCTGGTGAGGGTTCGGTGACCCCTCCTCAAGGGGGGGGGTACTGTTGTGAATTCCGTTCTCGAACTCCCTCCTGTGGTCATGAATGGTACTTTGGATAGTTCTGCTCTTGGGCTCCCTCTCGTGGCTTCGAGCTGAACTGCTGGTCACTAGGTTGACTTTATCAGCTGCTCTCGTTATGTTGCTATGCTGGCTTCCCTATTTAACTCCACTCAGATCGTTACCTGATGCCAGCTGTCAATGTATCAGAATTGGTTCAGATCTCTCTTGGACTTCTCTGAGGACCTGTCTACTCCAGCAGAAGCTAAGTCCCTGCTAGTTCATTTGATGTTACTGCTGCCTGAATATATTTCTTAGCACTGCTAAATTCTAGTCCAGCTTGCTTTCATGATGTTTCCTTGCTAGCTGGAAGCTCTGGGGTGCAGTGTTGCACCTTCACACTGTGAGTCGGTGCGGGGGTCTTTTTGCATACTCTGCGTGGTTTTGTAGTTTTTTTATGCTGACCGCATAGTATTCTTTTCTATCCTCTGACTATTTAGTAAGTCTGGCCTCCTATGCTAAAACCTGTTTCATTCCTGTGTTTGTGACTTTCCTCTTAACTCACAGTCAATGTATGTGGGGGGCTGCCTTTACCTTTGGGGAATTTCTCTGAGGCAAGGTTAGGCTTCTATTTCTATCTTTAGGGGTAGTTAGCTCTTAGGCTGTGAAGAGGCGTCTAGGGAGAGTTAGGTACGCTCCACGGCTATTTCTAGTGTGTGCGATAGGAGTAGAGTTTGCGGTCAGCAGAGTTCCCACTTCCCCAGAGCTAGTTCCGTTTTTTGTTTACTCATCAGGTCATTCCAGGTGCTCCTAACCACCAGGTCCATAACACCCATCCATGTCTCCTGGTGTACTGGCTTGTCTCCTGGTATCACCTCCAGCCTCTTGTCACTACGCTGACAGACACAGCAAACCTTCTTGCCACAGCTCGCATTGATGTGCCATCCTGGATGAGCTGCACTACCTGAGCCACTTGTGTGGGTTGTAGAGTCCGTCTCATGCTACCAAGAGTGTGAAAGCACAACCCATATTCAAGTGACCTAAACACCAGCAAGAAAGCATTGGTACTGAGATGTGGTCTGTGGTCCCCAGCTGCAGAACCACTTCTTTATTGAGTGTGTCTTGATAACTGCCAATAATTTCCATCTGTTGTATATTCCATTTGCACAACAGCATGTGAAATTGATTATCAAACAGTGTTGCTTCCTAAGTGGACAGTTTGATTTCACAGAAGTTTGATTTACTTAGAATTATATTCTGTTGTATAAGTGTTCCCTTTATTTTTTTGAGCAGTGTATATTCATCTTTGGACAGCAGCTGTAACCTGAACTTTCAGTGAAGCTATAAAATCCATCTCTGCTTTGCGTCCTGTGAATGGAGTTTACTAGTAAATTCATAGAAAATAAGAGCAGAAAATAGGGAGTGCAGAAAAGGACTCTGATAAGTGGTGAAATAGGCATTTGTCTGAAATAAGATGTATTACATTTTCTGTGTCTACTTCTGCTATTGGACATGCATTTTAAATGGTCACTGTCATTTCAGCAAACTAGGCATGCATCAATTCCACAAGCAAATGTAAGAAATGTACTATATATCTTATCAAACAGATTTTTTTTATCCATTTATTAGACACTTCGCTTTTCCTCTGCCCTCTGAATTCATCACTCACACAGAAATACAGCTAAAATCCATAGTGGTCAAAACAAGACAGTTTGTCAGATCACTAAGATGTCACATTTCAGCTACCTATAGAAGTGCATAGAGAGGGAAGGGAGGAAAGGAATGAGAAGTAGAGTCGTAGAGAGGCACGGGTATACACAGATCCCTGTCATTTTGTAGTAACTGTTTTAGCTCTCCTCGGAGCTGGATTCACAGCTACACTGTTCAATATGGCTGCATAATGCCCTCCATGCTGCTGTTGGCTGCATCTGATCACATGCTGTACATATTTGAAAATATGTTCCAAAAATGTGAAATGTGAATATAAAGTACGAGAGATTCTAACAGAATTTCTAATTATAATCTATATATATAATTGTCTAAGGTCCATTTCCGTCTGTTTGTCTGTAACGGAAATCCCGCGTCGCTGATTGGTCGCGGCCGGCCGGGCGCGACCAATCAGCGACAGGCTTTACTATTGATGCTGCCTATGCAGCATCAATAGTAAAAAGATATAATGTTAAAAATAACAAAAAAAATAAAAAATCGTGCTATTCTCACCTTCTGGCAGCCCCCGAAGCCTTCCCCATCCTTGCGATGCTCTCGGCCGCTCCGTTCCCAGTAATGCTTTGTGAAATGACCCCAGATGATGTAGGATCACACTAGATTGGTACGTCATCACAGGTTATTGCTGCAAAGAATCACTGGGAATGGACCTGGCGAGAACTTCGCTAACTCCAGGGCTGGATCTGGGGGCTGCCGGAAGATGAGTATTTAATTATTTTTATTATTTTTTTAACAGGAAGATGGTGCCCACACTGCTATATACTAAGTGGGTGTTGAGTTCCTGCTTCTGCACAGGGGGAATCTCAAACCATCTCTGCTGTGGTCTCCCATTCTTCTCCGGCTGCAGTGGAGTCTGCTCAGCGGAGATGTCGGTCCCAGCGTCTTGCTCAGTCTCACTCTGTACATAGGGTTACTGCTGTTTTTCCAGCTTCTGCCATTGAAGCCAGTTCTGGGCAGCGGCGAGCAGATGCTTTTGGGACTAAGTCCTGCTTTTCCCTTTCTGAGCATGCCCAGGGCAAGATCTCCCATTGGAGATCGAGGGTCACATGCTCAGATACTGCAGCAGATCCCATTGGTCCTCCAGGAAGGTCCTGAAGGTGCTCAACTTCTGTGGCAGCTTCCCATTGGTCTTTCTGGGAAGGTCCTGTACATGCTGCAGCTATAAAAGGTTTGCATGACCGCACGACCATGCGCTAGTGTACATTTGTATATATGTGTGTGTGTGTTGATGAGTGCAAGTCGTCCTTAAATATCCCATCCCTATTGAATGACTGCTCGCGTAAGGTGGATGATTGATATCTAGTGCCCGACTTAGCCATCAGCACGTAACACACAAAACAGCGTCTATTGCTGTGACGGCCAGTGCGGCGCCGTGCGCTTTCACAGCGCTTTCCTGACCCAAGCCTGGGTGGTTAGTGGCGTCCACCAGTGCGGCACCACACGCACTCTCATGCATTTTATTAATATTATTTCTTTCTCTCTGACACCCCAGTTGTGGTGTCGAGCGCAAGAGGTCTATATGAACTCAAATCCTGTGTCTTGGGATTGAGTTCTGGGACTCCTTGCTTGCACTCTTGGTGCGGTACCGCGGCCCTGTGACGTAACAGGGTTCGCTTCCTCCACACAGGGTGAAGTTAAACCGTGCGTGTATCCACTTTGTACCGCCATATAGTCCATCATTACTTAGCAGCAGGTTCCATCTCTGCACGGTGGACCCCAGGCTGCGAACACACCTTACTCTATCTATTCTAATTATTTGGTGCATTCCGCTAGCCCTAACATTACACTAGCGCCAGGGTCTGGCTAGTAATGATGGACAAACAGCAATCCTTGCTGTACATCCAGCAGCTGGAGGGTAGGTTGGCGGCTCTCGAGCACACAACCTCAGCTGTGGATGTAACCGCAGTTGCTGTTCAGGCTGCTAGTGTGGCTGCAGCAACCTTGTCCACTGCCACCCCAGTACCGACTTTATCTCGCCTCCTGCTGCCAGAAAAATTTTCTGGTGATAGTAAGTCTTGTAGGGGTTTCGTGAGTCAGTGCTCTATACATCTCGAGCTTCTGGCCTCTCGTTTCCCTACAGAGTGGGCTAAGGTGGGGTTTATTGTGTCTCTCCTGTCGTACAGGATGTTGGAGTGGGCTACGCCGCTGTGGGAGCGTGGCTATCATGTGGTGTAGAGTGCTTCGTTGTTTCTGAGCACTCTGAAGCAGAGCTTTTTAGGACCTCGTGTCACCCATGATACGGCGCTCCAACTGTTGGCATTGACTCAGGGCTCGTCCTTGGTCAGCCATTTTGCCGTCCACTTCCGCACCCTAGCATCTGAGCTGGAGTGGTTGGATAAAGCCCTTATTCTGATATTTTGGAGGGGGCTGGCTGACCACGTGAAGGACGCCCTGGCCACTAGGGAGATTCCCGCTACACTGGAGGAGTTAATAGCAGTGTCCACTCGTATTGACCTCCGTTTTCACGGGCAGAGGTTAGAGCAAGCCCAGTGTAGGCCGACGTTTCGGCTGGCTCCCACCTTCGCCAAACCTTTGGAATCTCCAGTCCAGGCCCCTGAGTCACATGAGGCCATTGAAGTGTCACGAGCGGGATCTAAGTCCCGGACCGCTCGTGCACTCCAGGTTTGTCATGTTTGCCAGCAGTCAGGACATCTTGCCACCAGATGTCCGCAGCGGTCGAGGAAACGTCAGCGTCTAGTGGTAGTAGGTGGAGGTACACTAGGCACGGTGACGTTTGCCTCCAAATTGTCCTTTAAGGGGACAATTACAATAGGCTCATTCACTCACTCGGTAGAGCTCTGCGTGGATTCTGGAGCGGAGGGCAATTTTATGTCTTCTGCCTTCACCCAGTGTCACGCAATACCCCTGGTAATGCTAGCTCAACCAGTAACTGTACGAGTGGTGAATGGGTCAACACTGCCCTCACAGATAACACACTAAACCATCCCTTTCACTCTGTCCTTGTTGCCATCTCATCAGGAGATTATATCTCTGCTCGACATTCCTGAGGGAATTGATGAGATCCTGTTAGGGATGCCTTGGCTACGGTATCACTCTCCTCATATCGAGTGGTCCACAGGCAGAATTTTAGGATGGGGTGAATCTTGTGGGGGTAAATGTCAGAGGGAGAGCGTACAGGTTGCTACTACTGAGGTAATCGCAGATTTATCCTCTCTTCCCAAGCAATATTGGCCCTATGCGGACGTGTTCTCCAAAAGGACTGCGGAGACCCTTTCTCCTCACCGCCCCTATGACTGCCCTATTGACCTCTTGCCTGGTGCTGAGTGTCCCCGGGGTCGAGCCTATCTTTTGTCTCTCCCGGAGATGGAGGCAATGTCACAGTATATCCGAGAGAATCTGGCAAGAGGATTCATTAGGAAGTCAGTGTCACCTGCAGGGGCTGGGTTCATCTTCGTACAGAAGAAGAGTGGAGAACTGCGTCCATGCATAGACTACAGGGGTCTTAATGCCATCACCGTTAAAAATAAGTACCCACTACCCCTGATATCTGAGCTTTTTGATAGGCTATGGGGAGCAAGGGTGTTTACTAAATTAGATCTGCGGGGTGCTTACAACCTGATTCGCATCCGTGAGGGGGATGAATGGAAGACGGCTTTTAACACCAGGGATGGGCACTATGAATATCTGGTGATGCCCTTCCGGCTCTGTAATGCCCCAGCCGTTTTCAAAGACTTTGTAAACGACATCTTCCGGGATATGCTTTCCACCTCGGTCGTAATTTATCTGGATGATATTCTCATCTACTCTCCAGATATAGACTCACACCGGAGAGATGTTTGCAAGGTCTTCGACCTCCTACAGGCTAACTCCCTCTATGCCAAGTTGGAGAAGTGTGTGTTTGAGCAGGAATCCTTGCCTTTCCTTGGCTATATCATCTCTGCCCAGGGATTGGCTATGGATCCTGCCAAGCTACAGGCTGTAATGGACTGGCAGGAACCCCATTCTCTCAAAGCGGTGCATCGCTTTATGGGGTTCATTAATTACTATCGCCAGTTCATTCCCCACTTCTCAACTTTGGCAGCTCCCTTGGTTGCCCTCACCAAGAAGGGGGCAAATCCCAAGTTGTGGTCAGAGGAGGTCTCCAAGGCCTTTCTCTCGATTAAGTCACACTTCACTAGCACTCCCATCCTACATCGCCCCGCTGTAGATAGGCCATTTATTATGGAGATGGATGCCTCATCCATTGGTGCTGGAGCAGTCCTCTTCCAAAAGGATGCTAAAGGTCGGAAGCATCCTTGCTTCTTCTTCTCTAAGACCTTTTCACCAGCAGAGAGGAATTATTCCATTGGGGACAGGGAGTTGCTAGCTATGAAGTTGGCTTTCTCAGAGTGGAGACATCTTCTGAAGGGAGCTCGCTTTCCCTTCCAGGTGTTCACAGACCACAAGAACTTGGTATATTTACAGACAGCCCAGCGGCTAAATTCTCGTCAGGATAGATGGTCCCTGTTTTTCTCCCAGTTCCATTTCACCCTCCATTTTCTTTCCGGGGAGAAGAACGTTCGTGCCGACGCTCTCTGTTGTGAATTCCGCTCTTGGGCTCCCTCCGGTGGTTGTAAGTGGCACTTTTGTGAATTCTGCTCTTGGGCTCCCTCCGGTGGTTTTAAGTGGAACGGCTGCTCCTTGGATTTAGCAGTCAGCAGCTGCTTCCACTGATCGTCTATTCTGGCTCGGCTATTTAGCCTGGCTCTATCCTTCAGCCAGGGCCACTTGTCAATGGTTCCTGGTTGGATTCACATCTCTTCTTGGATTTCCCTGATATTCTGACCAGTTCAGCAAAGATAAGTCCTTGCTTTGTTCTTTTGCAGTCCACATTTTGTGGACCTTATCGTTCAGCACATTCTATGTTTTTTCTAGTCCAGCTTGTCAGTATGGATTTATTCAGTTAAGCTGGAAGCTCTGGGAAGCAGATTTACCCTCCACACCTTTAGTCAGGTGTGGAGATTTTTGTAAACTCTGTGGTGGATTTTTCTAGTTTTTTAATACTGACCGCACAGTATTCTGTCCTATTCTATCTATCTAGCTAGTGTGGCCTCCTTTGCTTCATCCTGGTTTCATTCTGCGTATGTCATTTCCCTCTCCACTCACAGTCGATATTTGTGGGGGGCTGGCTATCCTTTGGGGATTTTCTCTGAGGCAAGATAGCTTTCCTGTTTCTATCTTTAGGGGTAGTTAGTCCTCCAGCTGTGACGAGGTGTCTAGGGAGTGACAGGAACATCCCACGGCTACTTCTAGTGTTGTGTTAAGCTCAGGAACTGCGGTCAGTACAGGTTCCACCTCCTCCAGAGCTCGCCCCATGTTGCTCCTAAACCACCAGTTCATAACAGTACAAGTGGCCAAAAATGAATTAAATGCATCTCAAAAGAAGGAAAAAAAAGTTCTGAGACATTTTTTTTTTTGCAGTCTGTTTTGTCTTTTTTTTCCTCTTAATCTCTGGGTGGTTCAGGATTTTGGCATTGGCATGGATGTTCAGGGTTTGTTTTCTCGTGTGGATCAACTTGCTCCAAGAGTTCAGAGTATCCAAGATTATGTTGTCCAGACTCCGGCTTTAGAGCCTAGAATTCCTACTCCTGATTTGTTTTTTGGGGACAGATCTAAGTTTTTGAACTTTAAAAATAACTGCAAATTGTTTTTTGCTTTGAAACCCCGTTCCTCTGGTGATCCCATTCAGCAGGTTAAAATTGTCATCTCTCTGCTGCGTGGTGACCCTCAGGACTGGGCATTCTCCCTTGAATCAGGGGATCCGGCATTGCTTAATGTAGACGCATTTTTTCAAGTGCTCGGATTATTGTATGACGAACCTAATTCTGTGGATCATGCAGAAAAAACCTTGTTGGCCCTGTGTCAGGGTCAGGAAGCGGCAGAATTATACTGCCAGAAATTTAGAAAATGGCCTGTGCTCACTAAATGGAATGAGGATGCTCTGGCAGCAATTTTCAGAAAGGGTCTTTCTGAAGCCCTTAAAGATGTTATGGTGGGGTTCCCCACGCCTGCTGATTTGAGCGAATCTATGTCTCTAGCCATTCAGATTGATCGGCGCCTGCGCGAGCGCAAAGTTGTGCACCATATGGCGGTATCCTCTGAGCAGAGTCCTGAGCCTATGCAATGTGATAGGATTTTGACTAGAGCAGAACAGCAGGGATTCAGACGTCAGAATAGGTTGTGTTTTTACTGTGGTGATTCTGCTCATGTTATTTCTGTTTGCCCTAAGCGTACTAAGAGGGTCGCTAGGTCTGTTACCATGAGTACTGTTCAGCCTAAATTTCTCTTATCTGTGACCCTGATTTGCTCGTTATCGTCCTTTTCTGTCATGGCATTTGTGGATTCAGGCGCTGCCCTGAACTTAATGGACTTGGAATTCGCCAGGCGCTGTGGTTTTTCCTTGCAGCCTTTGCAGAGCCCTATTCCTTTGAGGGGCATTGATGCTACACCGTTGGCCAAGGACAAACCTCAGTATTGGACTCAGCTGACCATGTGCATGGCTCCAGCACATCAGGAAGATTGCCGTTTTCTGGTGTTGCATAATTTGCATGATGTTGTTGTACTGGGTTTTCCATGGTTACAGGTACATAATCCTGTGCTGGATTGGAAATCTATGTATGTGACTAGTTGGGATTGTCAAGGGGTACATAGTGACGTTCCTTTGATGTCAATTTCCTCTTCCCCCTCTTCTGAAGTCCCTGAGTTTTTGTCGGATTTCCAGGATGTATTTGATGAGCCCAAGTCCAGTTCCCTTCCTCCACATAGGGACTGTGCTTGTGCTATTAACTTGATTCCTGGCTGTAAGTTCCCTAAGGGTCGACTTTTCAATCTGTCTGTGCCAGAGCATGCCGCCATGCGGAGTTATGTTAAGGAGTCTTTGGAGAAAGGGCATATTCGGCCGTCTTCGTCACCATTGGGAGCGGGATTCTTTTTTGTTGCCAAGAAGGATGGCTCCTTGAGACCCTGTATTGATTATAGCCTTCTTAATAAGATCACGGTCAAATTCCAATACCCTTTACCTTTGCTTTCTGATTTGTTTGCTCGGATTAAGGGGGCTAGTTGGTTTACTAAGATTGACCTTCGAGGGCATATAATCTTGTTCGTATTAAACAGGGTGACGAATGGAAAACTGCATTTAATACGCCCGAAGGCCTTTTTGAATACCTTGTGATGCCTTTCGGGCTTTCTAATGCTCCTTCTGTATTTCAGTCCTTCATGCATGATATTTTCCGCAATTATCTTGATAAATTCATGATTGTGTATTTGGATGATATTTTGATTTTTTCCGATGATTGGGAGTCTCATGTGAAGCAGGTCAGGATGGTATTCCAGATCCTTCGTGATAATGCTTTATTTGTGAAGGGGTCTAAGTGCCTATATAGAGTTCAGAAGGTCTCTTTTTTGGGTTTTATTTTTTCTCCCTCGTCTATAGAAATGGATCCTGTTAAGGTCCAAGCCATTCATGACTGGATTCAACCCACATCTGTGAAGAGTCTTCAGAAATTTTTGGGCTTTGCTAATTTTTATCGCCGATTCATTGCCAACTTTTCCAGTGTGGTTAAGCCCCTGACCGATTTGACGAAGAAAGGCGCTGATGTGACGAATTGGTCCTCTGCGGATGTTGAGGCCTTTCAGGAGCTTAAACGCCGATTTACTTCTGCCCCTGTGTTGCGTCAGCCGGATGTTTCTCTTCCTTTTCAGGTTGAGGTTGACGCTTCTGAGATTGGGGCAGGGGCCGTTTTGTCTCAGAGGAATTCTGATGGTTCTTTGATGAAACCGTGTGCCTTTTTTTCCAGAAAGTTTTCGCCTGCGGAGCGCAATTATGACGTCGGCAATCGGGAGTTGTTGGCTATGAAGTGGGCATTTGAGGAGTGGCGACATTGGCTTGAGGGAGCCAAGCACCGCGTTGTGGTCTTGACCGATCATAAGAATCTGATTTACCTCGAGTCAGCCAAGCGGTTGAACCCTAGACAGGCTCGATGGTCCCTGTTTTTCTCCCGTTTTGATTTTGTGGTCTCGTATCTTCCGGGATCTAAGAATGTTAAGGCTGATGCCCTCTCTAGGAGTTTTTTGCCTGATTCTCCTTGAGTCCTTTAGCCGGTTGGCATTCTTAAGGAAGGGGTGATTCTTTCTGCCATCTCCCCTGATTTACGACGGGTGCTTCAGGAATTTCAGGCTGATAAACCTGACCGATGTCCAGTGGGGAAGCTGTTTGTTCCTGATAGATGGACAAGTAAGGTAATTTCTGAGGTTCATTGTTCGGTGTTGGCTGGTCATCCTGGAATTTTGGTACCATAGATTTGGTTGCTAGGTCCTTTTGGTGGCCTTCCTTGTCGCGGGATGTGCGTTCTTTTGTGCAGTCCTGTGGGACTTGTGCCCGGGCCAAGCCTTGCTGTTCCCGCGCTAGTGGGTTGCTTTTGCCTTTGCCGGTCCCTGAGAGGCCCTGGACGCATATTTCCATGGATTTTATTTCGGATCTTCCTGTTTCCCAGAAGATGTCTGTTATCTGGGTGGTTTGTGAACGGTTCTCTAAAATGGTCCATTTGGTACCTTTGCCTAAATTGCCTTCCTCCTCTGATTTGGTTCCATTGTTTTTTCCGCATGTGGTTCGTTTGCATGGCATTCCGGAGAATATTGTGTCTGACAGAGGTTCCCAGTTTGTTTCTAGGTTTTGGCGGGCCTTTTGTGCTAGGATGGGCATTGATTTGTCTTTTTCTTCGGCGTTTCATCCTCAGACAAATGGCCAAACTGAGCGAACTAATCAGACCTTGGAAACCTATTTGAGATGCTTTGTGTCTGCTGATCAGGATGATTGGGTGGCTTTCTTGCCGTTGGCCGAGTTTGCCCTTAATAATCGGGCTAGTTCGGCTACTTTGGTTTCGCCTTTCTTTTGTAATTTTGGTTTTCACCCTCGTTTTTCTTTGGGGCAGTTTGAGCCTTCTGATTGTCCTGGTGTGGATTCTGTGATGGACAGGTTGCAGCAGATTTGGACTCATGTGGTAGACAATTTGACGTTGTCTCAGGAAAAGGCTCAACGTTTTGCTAACCGCCGTCAGTGTGTTGGTCCCCAGCTTCGGGTGGGGGATTTAGTCTGGTTATCTTCTCATCATGTTCCTATGAAGGTTTCTTCCCCTAAGTTCAAGCCTCGGTTTATTGGTCCTTATAAGATTTCTGAGATTATCAATCCGGTATCTTTTCGTTTGGCCCTTCCAGCCTCTTTTGCTATCCATAATGTTTTCCATAGATCTTTGTTGCGGAGATATGTGGTGCCCGTTGTTCCCTCTGTTGATCCTCCTGCCCTGGTGTTGGTTGAGGGGGAGTTGGAATATGTGGTTGAGAAAATTTTGGATTCTCGTTTTTCGAGGCGGAGGCTTCAGTATCTTGTCAAGTGGAAGGGTTATGGCCAGGAGGATAATTCTTGGGTTGTTGCCTCCGATGTTCATGCCGCCGATTTGGTTCGTGCTTTTCACTTGGCTCGTCCTGATCGGCCTGGGGGCTCTGGTGGGGGTTCGGTGACCCCTCCTTAAGGGGGGGTACTGTTGTGAATTCCGCTCTTGGGCTCCCTCCGGTGGTTGTAAGTGGCACTTTTGTGAATTCTGCTCTTGGGCTCCCTCCGGTGGTTTTAAGTGGAACGGCTGCTCCTTGGATTTAGCAGTCAGCAGCTGCTTCCACTGATCGTCTATTCTGGCTCGGCTATTTAGCCTGGCTCTATCCTTCAGCCAGTGCCACTTGTCAATGGTTCCTGGTTGGATTCACATCTCTTCTTGGATTTCCCTGATATTCTGACCAGTTCAGCAAAGATAAGTCCTTGCTTTGTTCTTTTGCAGTCCACATTTTGTGGACCTTATCGTTCAGCACATTCTATGTTTTTTCTAGTCCAGCTTGTCAGTATGGATTTATTCAGTTAAGCTGGAATCTCTGGGAAGCAGATTTACCCTCCACACCTTTAGTCAGGTGTGGAGATTTTTGTAAACTCTGTGGTGGATTTTTCTAGTTTTTTAATACTGACCGCACAGTATTCTGTCCTATTCTATCTATCTAGCTAGCGTGGCCTCCTTTGCTTCATCCTGGTTTCATTCTGCATATGTCATTTCCCTCTCCACTCACAGTCGATATTTGTGGGGGGCTGGCTATCCTTTGGGGATTTTCTCTGAGGCAAGATAGCTTTCCTGTTTCTATCTTTAGGGGTAGTTAGTCCTCCGGCTGTGACGAGATGTCTAGGGAATGACAGGAACATCCCACGGCTACTTCTAGTGTTGTGTTAAGCTCAGGAACTGCGGTCAGTGCAGGTTCCACCTCCTCCAGAGCTCGCCCCATGTTGCTCCTAAACCACCAGTTCATAACAGCTCTCTCTCGCTCTGTAGTGTCATCAGAGGAGGAGCCTCAGCTTATGGTCCCTTCAGAGAGCCTGAGAACTGTGGCTCCAGTTTCGCTAGAGTCTGTGCCCCCAGGCAAGACTTTCGTTCCATCTAATTTGCGACCGGAGGTTCTCTCTTGGGCTCACTCGTCCAGGGTGGGTGGATATTTTGGGACCAAGAGGACATCTGAGCTCTTGTCGAGGACGTACTGGTGGCCGCATATGGCTCATGACGTCGCAGACTATGTTCTGGCGTGTGTCTCCTGGGCCAAGAACAAGTCTCCTTGGCAACGGCCAGCTGGTTTGCTTTACCCCCTGCTGGTGGCGGACAGGCCCTGGGAGATGGTCGGGATGGACTTTGTGGTGGGCTTACCCAAGTCTCAAAGCTGCACCATTATCTGGGTGATCACCGACCATTTTTCCAAAATATTGCACTTGGTGCCTCTTCCACGGCTACCTTCTGCACGTGCTCCGGCTGCGTTGTTCATCAAACATATATTTCGCCTACACGGTATGCCGGACAAAATTGTCAGTGACTGGGGTCCCCAGTTTGCGTCTCGATTCTGGAGAGAGCTTTGTCGTCTACTCAGTATTGAGTTGAATCTCTCTTCATCATATCATCAAGAGATGAATGGGTTGATAGAGAGGGCCAACCAGACCGTGTTCACATATTTATGACATTTTGTTTCTGCCAGGCAGGATTACTGGGCATCCTTTCTACCATGGGCAGAGTTTGCGCTTAACAATGCCGTAGCCGACTCCACCGGTCAGACTCCACTCCTCCTAAATTACGGCTAGCATCCGCGTGTCCCTGTGCCCATGCCGGTGTCTTCCATCGACTCCAGGGTGGCTGTTGTGAAATTGGATTCTGGGCTCCCCCGGTGGCCACTTGTGGAATTTAACTTGTGTGCATCATCCCCTCTGTTCACCTGCTCCTATCAGGATGTGGGAGTCGCTATATAACCTTGCTCCTCTGTCAGTTTCATGCCGGTCAACAATGTAATCAGTAGCCTTTCTGTGCATGTTCCTGCTACTAGACAACTCCCAGCTAAGTTGGACTTTTGTCCTTGTGTGTTTTTGCATTTTGTTCCTGTTCACAGCTGCTGTTTCGTTACTGTGTCTGGAAAGCTCTTGTGAGCGGAAATTGCCACTCTGGTGTTATGAGTTAATGCTAGAGTCTTAAAGTAATTTCTGGATGGTGTTTTGATAGGGTTTTCTGCTGACCATGAAAGTGCCCTTTCTGTCTTCATGCTATCTAGTAAGCGGACCTCGATTTTGCTAAACCTATTTTCATACTACGTTTGTCATTTCATCTTAAATCACCGCCAATATATGTGGGGGCCTCTGTCTGCCTTTTGGGAAAATTTCTCTAGAGGTGAGCCAGGACTGTCTTTTCCTCTGCTAGGATTAGGTAGTTCTCCGGCTGGCGCTGGGCATCTAGGGATAAAAAAACGTAGGCATGCTACCCGGCCACTTCTAGTTGTGCGGCAGGTTTAGTTCATGGTCAGTATAGTTTCCATCTTCCAAGAGCTAGTTCTCATATATGCTGGGCTATGTTCTCTCGCCATTGAGAATCATGACAGTTTGACCGGCCCAAAAAAGGGTTAAATTACTGGCTGAGAAAGGAGAGAAAAAAGAAGTCTGCTACAATTTTTTTTTTTTTCCCTCTAGTTCTGAGTGTGCTCTTAATTGAATCACTTGCTAGTCTGCCTATACTGCAGCCTTCCTCTCTTCCTCTCCTTCTAATCCTTGAATGGCTCTGTGTTCACCTGTTTCAAATGGATCTTCAGAGTGTAGCTACAGGTTTGAATAATCTCGCCACAAAGGTACAAAATTTGCAAGATTTTGTTGTTCATGCACCTATGTCTGAGCCTAGAATTCCTTTGCCTGAATTCTTCTCGGGGAATAGATCTCACTTTCAAAATTTTAAAAATAATTGCAAATTGTTTTTGTCCCTGAAGTCTCGCTCTGCCGGAGACCCTGCACAGCAGGTCAGGATTGTAATTTCCTTGCTCCGGGGCGACCCTCAAGACTGGGCTTTTGCATTGGCACCAGGGGATCCTGCGTTGCTCAATGTGGATGCGTTTTTTCTGGCCTTGGGGTTGCTTTATGAGGAACCTCATTTAGAGCTTCAGGCGGAAAAGGCCTTGATGTCCTTGTCTCAGGGGCAAGATGAAGCTGAAATATACTGCCAAAAATTCCGTAAATGGTCTGTGCTTACTCAGTGGAATGAGTGCGCCCTGGCGGCGATTTTCAGAGAAGGTCTCTCTGATGCCATTAAGGATGTTATGGTGGGGTTCCCTGTGCCTGCGAGTCTGAATGAGTCCATGACGATGGCTATTCAGATCGATAGGCGTCTGCGGGAGCGCAAACCTGTGCACCATTTGGCGGTGTCTACTGAGAAAACGCCAGAAAATATGCAATGTGATAGAATTCTGTCCAGAAGCGAGCGGCAGAATTTTAGACGAAAAAATGGGTTGTGCTTCTATTGTGGTGATTCAACTCATGTTATATCAGCATGCTGTAAGCGTACTAAGAAGCCTGACAAGTCTGTTTCAATTAGCACTTTACAGTCTAAGTTTATTCTATCTGTGACCCTGATTTGTTCTTTGTCATCTATTACCGCGGACGCCTATGTCGACTCTGGCGCTGCTTTGAGTCTTATGGATTGGTCCTTTGCCAAACGCTGTGGGTATGATTTGGAGCCATTGGAGGCTCCGATACCTCTGAAAGGGATTGACTCCACCCCATTGGCTAGTAATAAACCACAATACTGGACACAAGTGACTATGCGTGTTAATCCGGATCACCAGGAGGTTATTCGCTTTCTGGTGCTGTATAATCTACATGATGTTTTGGTGCTGGGATTGCCATGGCTGCAATCTCATAACCCAGTCCTCGACTGGAGAGCTATGTCTGTGTTAAGCTGGGGATGTAAAGGAACTCATGGGGACGTACCTTTGGTTTCCATTTCATCATCTATTCCCTCTGAGATTCCTGAATTCTTGTCTGACTTTCGTGACGTTTTTGAAGAACCCAAGGTTGGTTCACTACCTCCGCACCGGGAGTGCGATTGTGCCATAGACTTGATCCCGGGTAGTAAATACCCTAAGGGTCGTTTATTTAATCTGTCTGTGCCTGAACACGCTGCTATGCGAGAATATATAAAGGAGTCCTTGGAAAAGGGACATATTCGTCCTTCGTCATCTCCCTTAGGAGCCGGTTTTTTCTTTGTGTCTAAGAAAGACGGCTCTTTGAGGCCGTGTATTGATTATCGACTTTTGAATAAAATCACGGTTAAATATCAATATCCGTTACCACTGCTTACTGATTTGTTTGCTCGTATAAAGGGGGCCAAGTGGTTCTCTAAGATTGATCTCCGTGGGGCGTATAATTTGGTGCGAATCAAGCAGGGGGATGAGTGGAAAACCGCATTTAATACGCCCGAGGGCCATTTTGAGTATTTGGTGATGCCTTTTGGTCTTTCAAATGCCCCTTCAGTCTTCCAGTCCTTTATGCATGACATTTTCCGCGATTATTTGGATAAATTTATGATTGTGTATCTGGATGATATTCTGATTTTTTCGGATGACTGGGACTCTCATGTCCAGCAGGTCAGGAGGGTTTTTCAGGTTTTGCGGTCTAATTCCTTGTGTGTGAAGGGTTCTAAGTGTGTTTTTGGGGTTCAGAAGATTTCCTTCTTGGGATACATTTTTTCCCCCTCTTCCATCGAGATGGATCCTGTCAAGGTTCAGGCTATTGGTGATTGGACGCAACCCTCTTCTCTTAAGAGTCTTCAGAAATTTTTGGGCTTTGCTAACTTTTATCGTCGATTTATTGCTGGTTTTTCTGATGTTGTAAAACCATTGACTGATTTGACTAAGAAGGGTGCTGATGTTGCTGATTGGTCCCCTGATGCTGTGGAGGCCTTTCGGGAGCTCAAGCGCCGCTTTTCTTCCGCCCCAGTGTTGCGTCAGCCTGATGTTGCTCTTCCTTTTCAGGTTGAGGTCGACGCTTCTGAAATCGGAGCTGGGGCGGTGTTGTCGCAGAGAAGTTCCGACTGCTCCGTGATGAGACCTTGTGCTTTTTTTTCCCGTAAATTTTCGCCCGCCGAGCGGAATTATGATATTGGGAATCGGGAGCTTTTGGCCATGAAGTGGGCTTTTGAGGAGTGGCGTCACTGGCTTGAGGGGGCCAGACATCAGGTGGTGGTATTGACTGACCACAAAAATTTAATTTACCTTGAGTCTGCCAGGCGCCTGAATCCTAGACAAGCGCGCTGGTCGTTGTTTTTCTCTCGGTTTAATTTTGTGGTGTCTTACCTACCGGGTTCTAAGAATGTTAAGGCGGATGCCCTTTCTAGGAGTTTTGAGCCTGACTCCCCTGGTAATTCTGAGCCCACAGGTATCCTTAAAGATGGAGTGATATTGTCTGCCGTTTCTCCAGACCTGCGGCGGGCCTTGCAGGAGTTTCAGGCGGATAGACCTGATCGTTGCCCACCTGGTAGACTGTTTGTTCCTGATGATTGGACCAGTAGAGTCATCTCTGAGGTTCATTCTTCTGCGTTGGCAGGTCATCCTGGAATCTTTGGTACCAGGGATTTGGTGGCAAGGTCCTTCTGGTGGCCTTCCCTGTCACGAGATGTGCGAGGCTTTGTGCAGTCTTGTGACGTTTGTGCTCGGGCCAAGCCTTGTTGTTCTCGGGCTAGTGGATTGTTGTTACCCTTGCCTATCCCGAAGAGGCCTTGGACGCACATTTCGATGGATTTTATTTCGGATCTGCCTGTTTCTCAGAAGATGTCTGTCATCTGGGTGGTGTGTGACCGTTTCTCTAAGATGGTCCATCTGGTTCCCTTGCCTAAGTTGCCTTCTTCTTCCGAGTTGGTTCCTCTGTTTTTTCAAAATGTTGTTCGTTTGCATGGTATTCCGGAGAATATCGTTTCTGACAGAGGGACCCAATTCGTGTCTAGATTTTGGCGGGCATTCTGTGCTAGGATGGGCATAGATTTGTCTTTTTCGTCTGCTTTCCATCCTCAGACTAATGGCCAGACCGAGCGGACTAATCAGACCTTGGAGACATATTTGAGGTGTTTTGTGTCTGTGGATCAGGATGATTGGGTTGCTTTTTTGCCTTTGGCGGAGTTCGCCCTCAATAATCGGGCCAGCTCTGCCACCTTGGTGTCCCCGTTTTTCTGTAATTCGGGGTTTCATCCTCGATTTTCCTCCGGTCAAGTGGAATCTTCGGATTGTCCTGGAGTGGATGCTGTGGTGGAGAGGTTGCATCAGATTTGGGGGCAGGTGGTGGACAATTTGAAGTTGTCCCAGGAGAAGACTCAGCTTTTTGCCAACCGCCGTCGTCGTGTTGGTCCTCGGCTTTGTGTTGGGGACTTGGTGTGGTTGTCTTCTCGTTTTGTCCCTATGAGGGTTTCTTCTCCTAAGTTTAAGCCTCGGTTCATCGGCCCGTACAAGATATTGGAGATTCTTAACCCTGTGTCCTTCCGTTTGGACCTCCCTGCATCCTTTTCGATTCATAATGTTTTTCATCGGTCATTGTTGCGCAGGTATGAGGTACCAGCTGTGCCTTCCGTTGAGCCTCCTGCTCCGGTGTTGGTTGAGGGTGAGTTGGAGTACGTTGTGGAAAAGATCTTGGACTCTCGTGTTTCCAGACGGAAACTCCAGTATCTGGTCAAATGGAAGGGATACGGTCAGGAGGATAATTCTTGGGTCACTGCCTCTGATGTTCATGCCTCCGATCTTGTCCGTGCCTTTCATAGGGCTCATCCTGATCGCCCTGGTGGTTCTGGTGAGGGTTCGGTGCCCCCTCCTTGAGGGGGGGGTACTGTTGTGAAATTGGATTCTGGGCTCCCCCGGTGGCCACTTGTGGAATTTAACTTGTGTGCATCATCCCCTCTGTTCACCTGCTCCTATCAGGATGTGGGAGTCGCTATATAACCTTGCTCCTCTGTCAGTTTCATGCCGGTCAACAATGTAATCAGTAGCCTTTCTGTGCATGTTCCTGCTACTAGACAACTCCCAGCTAAGTTGGACTTTTGTCCTTGTGTGTTTTTGCATTTTGTTCCTGTTCACAGCTGCTGTTTCGTTACTGTGTCTGGAAAGCTCTTGTGAGCGGAAATTGCCACTCTGGTGTTATGAGTTAATGCTAGAGTCTTAAAGTAATTTCTGGATGGTGTTTTGATAGGGTTTTCTGCTGACCATGAAAGTGCCCTTTCTGTCTTCATGCTATCTAGTAAGCGGACCTCGATTTTGCTAAACCTATTTTCATACTACGTTTGTCATTTCATCTTAAATCACCGCCAATATATGTGGGGGCCTCTGTCTGCCTTTTGGGAAAATTTCTCTAGAGGTGAGCCAGGACTGTCTTTTCCTCTGCTAGGATTAGGTAGTTCTCCGGCTGGCGCTGGGCATCTAGGGATAAAAAACCGTAGGCATGCTACCCGGCCACTTCTAGTTGTGCGGCAGGTTTAGTTCATGGTCAGTATAGTTTCCATCTTCCAAGAGCTAGTTCTCATATATGCTGGGCTATGTTCTCTCGCCATTGAGAATCATGACAGGTGGCAGACTGGGCTGCGGAGGCACGGGACATTTGGGACCGCACTCAGGATGCCATTCGGGCCTCCAAGGAGAGAATGAGGTCCTCCGCCGATGCTCATCGGCGCCTGGCTCCAGCCTTTGCTCCTGGCGACTTAGTGTGGCTTTCCGCCCGTAACATCAGGCTGCGTGTTGAGTCCACTAAGTTTGCACCTCGCTACTTTGGTCCCTTCAAGGTCCTCAAACAGGTTAACCCTGTGGTCTACCG
The DNA here is from genome assembly GCF_051348905.1 of Ranitomeya variabilis. NCBI lineage: Eukaryota > Metazoa > Chordata > Amphibia > Anura > Dendrobatidae > Ranitomeya > Ranitomeya variabilis. The sequence goes on from NC_135237.1 coordinate 188,655,619, forward strand.
TCTGGCTCTTCCTCCACGCCTGGGTATCACCAACACCTTTCATGTGTCCCTCTTGAAGCCCGTATACATGTCCTGGTTTTCCGAGTCATCTGCCGGGACATCAGGTTCGTCTACGGACGATTACGAGGTGAACGCTATTTTGGGGTGCAAGGTGGTATGTGGCAAAAAATTCTATTTGGTGGATTGGAAGGGTTATGGCCCAGAGGACAGGTTCTGGGAGCCTGCTGAACACATTCAAGCTCCACAGCTCATTGCTGCCTTCGAGCGTAGCGAGGTCCAAGGAGGGGGGGTAATGTTAGGTGTCGAGTTCCCGCCTCTGCACTGGGGGAATCTCGAACCATCTCCTCTGCGGTCTCCCATTCTTCTCCAGCCGCAGTGGAGTCTACTCAGCGGAAACGTCGGTCCCAGCGTCTTGCTCAGTCTCACTCTGTGCATAGGGTTACTGCTGCTTTTCCAGCTTCTGCCATTGAAGCCAGTGCTGGGCAGCGGTGAGCACATGCTTTTGGGACTAAGTCCTGCTTTTTCCCTTCTAAGCATGCCCAGGGCAAGATCTCCCATTGGAGATCGAGGGTCACATGCTCAGATACTGCAGCAGATCCCATTGGTCCTCCAGGAAGGTCCTGAAGGTGCTCAACTTCTGTGGCAGCTTCCCATTGGTCTTTCTGGGAAGGTCCTGTACATGCTGCAGCTATAAAAGGTTCGCATGACCGCACGACCATGCGCTAGTGTACATTTGTATATGTGTGTGTTGATGAGTGCAAGTCGTCCTTAAATATCGCATCCCTATTGAATGACTGCTCGCGTAAGGTGGATGATTGATATCTAGCGCCCGACTTAGCCATCAGCATGTAATACACAAAACAGCGTCTATTGCTGTGACTGCCTGTGCGGCGCCGTGTGCTTTCACAGCGCTTTCCTGACCCAAGCCTGGGTGGTTAGTGGCGTCCGCCAGTGCGGCACCGCACGCCCTCTTGTGCATCTTTATTAATATTATTTCTTTCTCTCTGACACCCCAGTTGTGGTGTCGAGCGCAAGAGGTCTATATGAACTCAAATCCTGTGTCTTGGGATTGAGTTCTGGGACTCCTTGCTTGCGCTCTTGGTGCGGTACCGCGGCCCTGTGACATAACAGGATTCGTTTCCTCCACACAGGGTGAAATTAACCCGTGTGTGTATCCACATTGTACCGCCATATAGTCTGTCATTACTCTCTGCACGGTGGACCCGGGCTGCAAACGCACCTTACTCTATCTATTCTAATTATTTGGTGCGTTCCGCTAGCTCTAACAGTGGGCAGTGCTGTATACTACGTGGGCTGTGTTATATACTCTGTGCCTGTGCTATTTACTATGCGGCTGTGCTATATACCACATGCACTGTGCTATATACTACGTGGATTGTGCTATATACTATGTGGACTGTGCTATATACTATGTGGGCTGTGTTATATACTACATGGCTTCTATATACTATGTGGCTGTGCTATACACTATGTGGGCTCTGCCTGTGCTATATACTATGTGGCTGTGCTATATACTATGTGGCTGTGCTATATACTATGTGGGCTGTGCCTGTGCTATATACTACGTGACTGTGCTATATACTATGTGTACTGTGCTATAGACTACGTGGGCTGTGTTATATACTACGTGGACTGTACTGTATACTACATGGGCTGTGTTACATAGTATGTGGACTGTACTATATACTATTTGGATTAGGCTATATACTACGTGGACTGTGCTATATACTATGTGGCTGTGTTATATACTACATGGACTGTACTATATACTATGTCGACTGTATGTGGACTGTACTATATACTATGTGGATTGTGCTATATACTACGTGGACTGTACTACATACTATGTGGGCTGTGTTATATGCTACGTGGGCTGTGTTAGATACTACACAGCTGTGCTATATGCTACGTGGCTGTGCTATATACTACATGGCTGTGCTATATACTACATGGGCTGTTATATGCTACGTGGGCTGTGTTATATGCTACGTGGCTGTGCTATATGCTACGTGGCTGTGCTATATACTACATGGCTGTGCTATATACTACATGGCTGTATATACTACGTGGCTGTGCTATATACTACGTGGGCTGGTATATGCTATGTGGCTGCGCTGTATGCTATGTGGTTGTTATATGCTACGTGGCTGTGCTATATGCAACATGGCTGTGTTATATACTACGTGGCTGTGCTATATACTACGTGGCTTTGTTATATACTATGTGGCTGTGTTATATACTATGTGGCTGTGTTATATACTATGTGGCTGTGCTATATGCTGCATGGGCTTTTATATGCTACATTTACGTTTACTGAACGAGTTCTCTCATACTAGAATATTCGATGCGTTAGAATCGGGCCACCATCTAGTACATTTATAAGTGTATTAAAAAATAAATAATTATAATGAATTGCAGCCAAAGATATGACCTTTTAATAAAGCTGAATGACAGTGGCAAAGCAGCAAACAATAAAATATAGAATATTGTGACTTGAAGTTGTTTGGTTGTGACCATATGGGAGTACTTATTAAAATGGGAGTTTCAGAAATGATTGCTTATTTATCGATTGATGTGACTTTATCTTCTTGTTACACTTGCTCATAGTTAAAATGTTTCTTGTATAACTTTGCTGTCTAAAGATCAGTTTACTTTTATCCTGGAAAGTTTCTTCATGCACTTGAAAACATAGAAGAATTTATGGCTACTGATACATCAAAGTGTTCTGTGAAAAACATCTCCTGAGTATTATCTCTATTGACTTTAGCAGGTGGAGTGTCCAAATTGTATATTATGTGATTGTAATGCTGACAACTTGTGTACCTTGTTACATGCAATATATTGTGCTTGATTTTATTACGTGCTTCACCTGTGGACATTTCTTGATTTATGCAGCAGATGTTTGCGTGTTTTAGTGCATATAAATGAGCTGGTTATATTAGCCTTGTAGTAAGAGAGGATTTTTAAGAGCTGAAAATTAGTCACCCCAAAGCACCTTGTCCCATCCATTGTAGCAGAAATGTGTGTATAAAAAATAATACAATGGAAGAAATTCTGTCATGAAGATATTTTTTAAAGTAAGTTTTGTTTGTGACTGTCTTGCCTGTGTGTCAGATTCAACAAAGTGTCGCATTGTTTAATAAGTTTTTCACTTCCTTGCATATAACACTTCAGTCTAGAGATGTTTTTCCCATCTCACTATTTGCAACTTTTTATTCACATTTTAAAAAGTTGTAATTTATAAATCTGGTTTACCTCTTTTCTGCAGAGCTAGATTTGCTGGTTGCTGATAAGAGTATATCAATAACTGGGAGACAATAGAATCGTGAATCGTACTGTGTTACCATGGAGACATAGAAATATGCATAGAAGCGGTACATAAATATGTTACATTATTTCTAATCAATATTTGCAAAGTTGGTTTCATATTGGAACAAATCTGCAAAATTCTCCAGATTGGGTCATATAGTACATCATTTACCTTAAAATCATTACTTGCTTATTTGCTGGTTGTTTCCATATTTAGCACACAGTAGAAAATCTTTTTCATGATACTATGTAATCTGAGGAAAATGTAGTTTTTTACCTTGTATTGCTGGTGGCATGCATTCAAAAAAGCGGACATGCAAATCACTTTATTTAAAAATGAACTGCTACCAACTAGGGTTGAGCGACTTTCATTTTTTTAAGATCGAGTCGGGTTTTGGGAAACCCGATTTTGTCCAGAGTCGAGTCGAGTGCAGTCGGCCGATTATCGCTAAAAGTCGGGGATCGACCGAAACACGAAACCCAATGCAAGTCAATGGGGAAGCATAGTCGGCAGTGAGTGGAGGCCAGGAAAACACCTACAGTGCCCATTTTAATGCCAAAAACATCCATTCTTGTTTCTGAAGCTTGCCAATCTTAATTAACTGTATAATAATAGTTGGGCATAGGGAATTGGGGGAAAGTTGTGGGGGGAGTAGGGCTGGCTCAAGTTTTTCGTGGGCCCAGGAAATGCGGACTACGTCACGGCGGTGTTGCAGGGAAAGGTAAGTATTTAAACGTTGCAAGTGCTGTGATCCTGAGCAAGCAGGGGGGGGCCCACTCGTTCGCATTGGCACTGGCACAGGGCCCCTCAAAGTACGGCGGTGTGTTTGCATGGCGGGGGCGCCTCCCACCAGCAGCGACACTTTTGCGTACTCTGAGGGGCCCTGTGCCAGTGACGTCGCCAACGAGTATGCCCCCCCACCTGATGAAGGAACCTGCACTTTCATCTGCACCTTCCTCTTTGTCCTTGTGTAAGGTGGTATAACATGCGGGAAGGGGAACCTTACTTTCAGCAGGGTCAGATTCTGGCTGTGTAGAGTACAAGGGGAATGTAGTGGTCTAGGTCAATGTACCAGCAGACTCATTTAGCAGTGGCTGGGCAATGGGCAGGATGAGGAGGAAACAGATATAGGGCCAAAGAATAAAGTAGGCTAAATGCAGTTCAAAATTGGTAACAGGACTAAACAGGCGGCATTGCTTTGTTCAGTGGAGTAGCAAACCCAAGAGCAGCAGACACTGTTTCAAGGGCCTAACCACACTAGTAGGCCAAATGCAGTTTAATATCTGATAGTATAGGGCGAAAGCCAGAATGTGGAAGCTCAGCTTTGTTCAGTTGAGGACAACACCAGGGAGGGGCAGACACCTTTAGTAGGCCGGAAAAGCCTATTGCATTTTTTAAAATGGTAATTTGGAGCAGAAGGTTGAAGCTCAGCTTTATTTAGTTGAGGACAACACCAGGCAGGGGCACACAGACAGACACCTTTAGTAGGCCGGAAAAGCCTATTGCATTTTTTAAAATGGTAATTTGGAGCAGAAGGTTGAAGCTCAGCTTTATTTAGTTGAGGACAACACCAGGCAGGGGCACACAGACAGACACCTTTAGTAGGCCGGAAAAGCCTATTGCATTTTTTAAAATGGTAATTTGGAGCAGAAGGTTGAAGCTCAGCTTTATTTAGTTGAGGACAACACCAGGCAGGGGCACACAGACAGACACCTTTAGTAGGCCGGAAAAGCCTATTGCATTTTTTAAAATGGTAATTTGGAGCAGAAGGTTGAAGCTCAGCTTTATTTAGTTGAGGACAACACCAGGGAGGGGCAGAAGCCGTTAGTAGGCCCTAACCACCATTTTTTTTTTAAAAAACCACTTAATGAGAGCCGGAAGGTTGAAGCTCAGCTTTATTTAGTTGAGGACAACACCAGGCAGGGGCACACAGACAGACACCTTTAGTAGGCCGGAAAAGCCTATTGCATTTTTTAAAATGGTAATTTGGAGCAGAAGGTTGAAGCTCAGCTTTATTTAGTTGAGGGCAACACCAGGGAGGGGCAGAAGCCGTTAGTAGGCCCTAACCACCATTTTTTTTTTAAAAAACCACTTAATGAGAGCCGGAAGGTTGAAGCTCAGCTTTATTTAGTTGAGGACAACACCAGGCAGGGGCACACAGACAGACACCTTTAGTAGGCCGGAAAAGCCTATTGCATTTTTTAAAATGGTAATTTGGAGCAGAAGGTTGAAGCTCAGCTTTATTTAGTTGAGGGCAACACCAGGGAGGGGCAGAAGCCGTTAGTAGGCCCTAACCACCATTTTTTTTTTTAAAAACCACTTAATGAGAGCCGGAAGGTTGAAGCTCAGCTTTATTTAGTTGAGGACAACACCAGGCAGGGGCACACAGACAGACACCTTTAGTAGGCCGGAAAAGCCTATTGCATTTTTTAAAATGGTAATTTGGAGCAGAAGGTTGAAGCTCAGCTTTATTTAGTTGAGGACAACACCAGGGAGGGGCAGAAGCCGTTAGTAGGCCCTAACCACCATTTTTTTTTTAAAAAACCACTTAATGAGAGCCGGAAGGTTGAAGCTCAGCTTTATTTAGTTGAGGACAACACCAGGCAGGGGCACACAGACAGACACCTTTAGTAGGCCGGAAAAGCCTATTGCATTTTTTAAAATGGTAATTTGGAGCAGAAGGTTGAAGCTCAGCTTTATTTAGTTGAGGGCAACACCAGGGAGGGGCAGAAGCCGTTAGTAGGCCCTAACCACCATTTTTTTTTTAAAAAACCACTTAATGAGAGCCGGAAGGTTGAAGCTCAGCTTTATTTAGTTGAGGACAACACCAGGCAGGGGCACACAGACAGACACCTTTAGTAGGCCGGAAAAGCCTATTGCATTTTTTAAAATGGTAATTTGGAGCAGAAGGTTGAAGCTCAGCTTTATTTAGTTGAGGGCAACACCAGGGAGGGGCAGAAGCCGTTAGTAGGCCCTAACCACCATTTTTTTTTTTAAAAACCACTTAATGAGAGCCGGAAGGTTGAAGCTCAGCTTTATTTAGTTGAGGACAACACCAGGCAGGGGCACACAGACAGACACCTTTAGTAGGCCGGAAAAGCCTATTGCATTTTTTAAAATGGTAATTTGGAGCAGAAGGTTGAAGCTCAGCTTTATTTAGTTGAGGACAACACCAGGGAGGGGCAGAAGCCGTTAGTAGGCCCTAACCACCATTTTTTTTTTTAAAAACCACTTAATGAGAGCCGGAAGGTTGAAGCTCAGCTTTATTTAGTTGAGGACAACACCAGGCAGGGGCACACAGACAGACACCTTTAGTAGGCCGGAAAAGCCTATTGCATTTTTTAAAATGGTAATTTGGAGCAGAAGGTTGAAGCTCAGCTTTATTTAGTTGAGGACAACACCAGGCAGGGGCACACAGACAGACACCTTTAGTAGGCCGGAAAAGCCTATTGCATTTTTTAAAATGGTAATTTGGAGCAGAAGGTTGAAGCTCAGCTTTATTTAGTTGAGGGCAACACCAGGCAGGGGCACACAGACAGACACCTTTAGTAGGCCGGAAAAGCCTATTGCATTTTTTAAAATGGTAATTTGGAGCAGAAGTTTGAAGCTCAGCTTTATTTAGTTGAGGACAACACCAGGGAGGGGCAGAAGCCGTTAGTAGGCCCTAACCACCATTTTTTTTTTTAAAAACCACTTAATGAGAGCCGGAAGGTTGAAGCTCAGCTTTATTTAGTTGAGGACAACACCAGGCAGGGGCACACAGACAGACACCTTTAGTAGGCCGGAAAAGCCTATTGCATTTTTTAAAATGGTAATTTGGAGCAGAAGGTTGAAGCTCAGCTTTATTTAGTTGAGGGCAACACCAGGCAGGGGCACACAGACAGACACCTTTAGTAGGCCGGAAAAGCCTATTGCATTTTTTAAAATGGTAATTTGGAGCAGAAGGTTGAAGCTCAGCTTTATTTAGTTGAGGACAACACCAGGGAGGGGCAGAAGCCGTTAGTAGGCCCTAACCACCATTTTTTTTTTTAAAAACCACTTAATGAGAGCCGGAAGGTTGAAGCTCAGCTTTATTTAGTTGAGGACAACACCAGGCAGGGGCACACAGACAGACACCTTTAGTAGGCCGGAAAAGCCTATTGCATTTTTTAAAATGGTAATTTGGAGCAGAAGGTTGAAGCTCAGCTTTATTTAGTTGAGGACAACACCAGGCAGGGGCACACAGACAGACACCTTTAGTAGGCCGGAAAAGCCTATTGCATTTTTTAAAATGGTAATTTGGAGCAGAAGCTTGAAGCTCAGCTTTATTTAGTTGAGGGCAACACCAGGGAGGGGCAGAAGCCGTTAGTAGGCCCTAACCAAAGTTGAAGGCCAAATGAAGTTTAATTTCTGATACTATAGGCCGAAAGCCAGAAGGTGGAAGCTCCGATTTAGACAGTGGAGGACAATTTGAATTAGGGACTGCAGACAGACTTAGTAGGCTGTCCCCTGTGGACCATGCATCCACCACATTAACCCATTGCGCCGTAATGGACACGTAATCTTCCGTGGCCATGCCTACAGGTCCATGCGTCTGTTGTCAGGTGCACCTTTGTACTCACAGATTGCCAGAGTGCATGGACAATGCGGTCTTCTACATGCTGGTGGAGGGTTGGGATGGCTTTTCTCGCAAAAGAAGTGTCGACTGGTTAGCTTGTAGCGTGGTACAGCGTAGTCCATCATGGCCTTATTAATAGTAAATAAAATATATAACTAGGCTCTATGAACTTTTAAATAGGTTCCAGGGGTACACGGGCAGCATTGGTGTGGTCAGTGGAGGAGTATTGCAAGTTGGGGCCGCAGACAGGCTATCAAAGGCCTAAAATAACAAACAGTAGGCAGTCATAGCAGTTTTACATCGGTTACATGGATACACAGGCAGGCACTCCAGGCAGCATTGTGGTCAGTGGAGGAGTATTGCAAGTAGGGGCCGCAGACAGGCTATCAAAGGCCTAAAATAACAAACAGTAGGCAGTCATGGCAGTTTTACATCGGTTACATGGATACACAGGCAGGCACTCCAGGCAGCATTGTGGTCAGTGGAGGAGTATTGCAAGTAGGGGCCGCAGACAGGCTATCAAAGGCCTAAAATAACAAACAGTAGGCAGTCATGGCAGTTTTACATCGGTTACATGGATACACAGGCAGGCACTCCAGGCAGCATTGTGGTCAGTGGAGGAGTATTGCAAGTAGGGGCCGCAGACAGGCTATCAAAGGCCTAAAATAACAAACAGTAGGCAGTCATGGCAGTTTTACATCGGTTACATGGATACACAGGCAGGCACTCCAGGCAGCATTGTGGTCAGTGGAGGAGTATTGCAAGTAGGGGCCGCAGACAGGCTATCAAAGGCCTAAAATAACAAACAGTAGGCAGTCATGGCAGTTTTACATCGGTTACATGGATACACAGGCAGGCACTCCAGGCAGCATTGTGGTCAGTGGAGGAGTATTGCAAGTAGGGGCCGCAGACAGGCTATCAAAGGCCTAAAATAACAAACAGTAGGCAGTCATGGCAGTTTTGCATCGGTTACATGGATACACAGGCAGGCACTCCAGGCAGCATTGTGGTCAGTGGAGGAGTATTGCAAGTAGGGGCCGCAGACAGGCTATCAAAGGCCTAAAATAACAAACAGTAGGCAGTCATGGCAGTTTTACATCGGTTACATGGATACACAGGCAGGCACTCCAGGCAGCATTGTGGTCAGTGGAGGAGTATTGCAAGTAGGGGCCGCAGACAGGCTATCAAAGGCCTAAAATAACAAACAGTAGGCAGTCATGGCAGTTTTACATCGGTTACATGGATACACAGGCAGGCACTCCAGGCAGCATTGTGGTCAGTGGAGGAGTATTGCAAGTAGGGGCCGCAGACAGGCTATCAAAGGCCTAAAATAACAAACAATAGGCTCATTGCAGTTTTACAGCGGTTACATGGATACACAGGCAGCTAGGTGGTGAGTGGAGGAGTATTTAAAGTAAGGACCGCAGACAGGCTATCAAAGGCCTAACATAACAAACAATAGGCTCATGGCAGTTTTACAGCGGTTACATGGATAGACGGGCAGGCAGCTTGGTGGTGAGTGGAGGAGTATTTAAAGTAGGGACCGCAGACAGGCTGTCAAAGGCCTAACATAACAAACAATAGGCTCATGGCAGTTTTACAGCGGTTACATGGATACACGGGCAGGCAGCTTGGTGGTCAGTGGAGGAGTATTTAAAGTAGGGACCGCAGACAGGCTTCAAAGGCCTAACATAAGAAAATGGGCTGGCTGTAGGCACTTTATAATTGGTTCCAGGGGTACACGGGCAGCAGTGGTCTGGCCAGTGGAGGACTAGTGGAAGGAGGGACCGCAGACAGGCTTCAAAGGCCTAACATAAAAAAATGGGCTGGCTGTAGGCACTTTATAATTGGTTCCAGGGGTACACGGGCAGCAGTGGTCTGGCCAGTGGAGGACTAGTGGAAGGAGGGACCGCAGACAGGCTTCAAAGGCCTAACATAAAAAAATGGGCTGGCTGTAGGCACTTTATAATTGGTTCCAGGGGTACACGGGCAGCAGTGGTCTGGCCAGTGGAGGACTAGTGGAAGGAGGGACCGCAGACAGGCTTCAAAGGCCTAACATAAAAAAATGGGCTGGCTGTAGGCACTTTATAATTGGTTCCAGGGGTACACGGGCAGCAGTGGTCTGGCCAGTGGAGGACTAGTGGAAGGAGGGACCGCAGACAGGCTTCAAAGGCCTAACATAAAAAAATGGGCTGGCTGTAGGCACTTTATAATTGGTTCCAGGGGTACACGGGCAGCAGTGGTCTGGCCAGTGGAGGACTAGTGGAAGGAGGGACCGCAGACAGGCTTCAAAGGCCTAACATAAAAAAATGGGCTGGCTGTAGACACTTTATAATTGGTTCCAGGGGTACACGGGCAGCAGTGGTCTGGCCAGTGGAGGACTAGTGGAAGGAGGGACCGCAGACAGGCTTCAAAGGCCTAACATAAGAAAATGGGCTGGCTGTAGGCACTTTATAATTGGTTCCAGGGGTACACGGGCAGCAGTGGTCTGGCCAGTGGAGGACTAGTGGAAGGAGGGACCGCAGACAGGCTTCAAAGGCCTAACATAAGAAAATGGGCTGGCTGTAGGCACTTTATAATTGGTTCCAGGGGTACACGGGCAGCAGTGGTCTGGCCAGTGGAGGACTAGTGGAAGGAGGGACCGCAGACAGGCTTCAAAGGCCTAACATAAAAAAATGGGCTGGCTGTAGGCACTTTATAATTGGTTCCAGGGGTACACGGGCAGCAGTGGTCTGGCCAGTGGAGGACTAGTGGAAGGAGGGACCGCAGACAGGCTTCAAAGGCCTAACATAAAAAAATGGGCTGGCTGTAGGCACTTTATAATTGGTTCCAGGGGTACACGGGCAGCAGTGGTCTGGTCAGTGGAGGACTAGTGGAAGGAGGGACCGCAGACAGGCTTCAAAGGCCTAAAATAACAAACAATAGGCTCATGGCAGTTTTACAGCGGTTACATGGATACACGGGCAGCTTGGTGGTGAGTGGAGGAGTAGTGCAAGGAGTGTCTGTCCCAGTACTCCCAAAATATAAATAGATGTTAATGTCTCGCAAAACAACCAAAACAAAAAAAAAGGTGGCATACTTAGGTACAGGGGTGGGCTCATCTGCTGAGTTTCTGACATAGTAATTTGGCAGTAACTATTTAATGGTGCCAATATAGGACACAGACACAGACTACTTTAAGTTGCATCATAGATGTCTACAAATTTGTATTGTCAGTGCCAGACATTGAATGATGTCAGCGAATAGACTAAAGATTGGTGGAGCTGTGCGACATAATTTTGCACGTGGTAGAGCACATTTTGAGCTGGGGTAGGGGGGAACTCTCTTGAGGCCGGCGGGACCGCCCCAGGGCCCCTCATGTTACAACGGTGTGTCTGACGTTGGGTGCGCACCACCACCGCCAGAGACACTACATTGTACTATGAGGGACCCAGTAGCAATGCCGTCAACCAAAAGCGAGCACACCCACCTCTTCAGACAAACAGCAGTCTCACGGGTGCTTGCGCCAAGTCGCGATACCACGGCCCCGTGTGGGGAGTTTTGCCATTTAGGGAGGTGTAAACATGTCGTATGCTGTACAATCAGCTGCAGCAAATTAGACATTAGAAAAGTAATTCACAGGCAAGAGCTTTTCATAGGAAAGCTAGGTGTCGGCCGGGCAAGGTGGGGCAAAAGATTTCGAAATCCAGTTGTGGTTCATTTTAATGAATGTTAGATCGTCAACATTTTGGGTAGCCAGACGAGTCCTTTTTTCGGTTAATATTGAACCTGCAGCACTGAATACTCTTTCTGATAGGACACTTGCTGCCGGGCAAGCAAGCTCCTGCAATGCATATTCTGCCAATTCTGGCCAGGTGTCTAATTTGGAGGCCCAGTAATCAAATGGGAATGACGGTTGAGGGAGAACATCGATAAGGGATGAAAAATAGTTAGTAACCATACTGGACAAATGTTGTCTCCTGTCACTTTCAATTGATGCAGCAGTACCTGTCCTGTCTGCGGTCATAGCAAAATCACTCCACAACCTGGTCAGAAAACCCCTCTGTCCAACGCCACTTCTGATGTGTGCACCCCTAACACTCCTAGTCTGCTGCCCCCTGGAGCTCGTGTGAGAACGATCACGTGCGCTGTGTGCTGGGAATGCCTGAAGCAAACGGTCAACAAGAGTTGATTGTTTGGTTGCTAATATTAGTTCCAAGTTCTCATGTGGCATAATATTTTGCAATTTGCCTTTATAGCGTGGATCAAGGAGGCAGGCCAACCAGTAATCGTCATCGTTCATCATTTTCGTAATGCGTGTGTCCCTTTTTAGGATACGTAAGGCATAATCCGCCATGTGGGCCAAAGTTCCAGTTGTCAAATCTCCGGTTGTGATTGGTTGAGGGGCAGTTGCAGGCAAATCTACGTCACTTGTGTCCCTCAAAAAACCAGAACCCGGCCGTGACACGCAACCAATTTCCTGTGCCCCCGGGAAAGGTTCGGCATTAAAAATATACTCATCCCCATCATCCTCCTCGTCCTCCACCTCCTCTTCGCCCGCTACCTCGTCCTGTACACTGCCCTGACCAGACAATGGCTGACTGTCATCAAGGCTTTCCTCTTCCTCTGGTGCAGACGCCTGCTCCTTTATGTGCGTCAAACTTTGCATCAGCAGACGCATTAGGGGGATGCTCATGCTTATTACGGCGTTGTCTGCACTAACCAGCCGTGTGCATTCCTCAAAACACTGAAGGACTTGACACATGTCTTGTATCTTAGACCACTGCACACCTGACAACTCCATGTCTGCCATCCTACTGCCTGCCCGTGTATCCTCCCACAAATAAATAACAGCACGCCTCTGTTCGCACAGTCTCTGAAGCATGTGCAGTGTTGAGTTCCACCTTGTTGCAACGTCTATGATTAGGCGATGCTGGGGAAGGTTCAAAGACCGCTGATAGGTCTGCATACGGCTGGCGTGTACAGGCGAACGTCGGATATGTGAGCAAAGTGCACGCACTTTGAGGAGCAGGTCGGAGAACCCAGGATAAGTTTTCAATAAGCACTGCACCACCAGGTTTAAGGTGTGAGCCAGGCAAGGAATGTGTTTCAGTTGGGAAAGGGAGATGGCAGCCATGAAATTCCTTCCGTTATCACTCACTACCTTGCCTGCCTCAAGATCTACTGTGCCCAGCCACGACTGCGTTTCTTGTTGCAAGAACTCGGATAGAACTTCCGCGGTGTGTCTGTTGTCGCCCAAACACTTCATAGCCAATACAGCCTGCTGACGCTTGGCAGTAGCTGGCCCATAATGGGACAACTGGTGTGCAACAGTGTCATCTGCCGATGGAGTGGTTGGCAGACTGCGTTCTGTGGAAGAGCTGTAGCTTCTGCAGGAGGACGAGGAGGAGGAGGAGGAGGGGGTGCGAACGCCTACAGCCAACTGTTTCCTAGACCATGGGCTAGGCACAACTGTCCCTAAATTGATGTCGCCTGTGGACCCTGCATCCACCACATTCACCCAGTGTGCCGTGATGGACACATAACGTCCCTGGCCATGCCTACTGGTCCATGCATCTGTAGTCAGGTGCACCTTTGTACTCACAGATTGCCTGAGTGCATGGACGATGCGCTGTTTAACATGCTGGTGCAGGGCTGGGATGGCTTTTCTGGAAAAAAAGTGTCGACTGGGTAGCTCGTATCGTGGTTCAGCGTACTCCATCAGGGCTTTGAAAGCTTCGCTTTCAACTAACCGGTAGGGCATCATCTCTAACGAGATTAGTCTAGCTATGTGGGCGTTAAAACCCTGTGTACGCGGATGCGAGGATAAGTACTTCCTTTTTCTAACCAGAGTCTCATGTAGGGTGAGCTGGACTGGAGAGCTGGAGATCGTGGAACTTTCGGGTGTGCCGGTGTACATGGCAGACTGAGAGACGGTTGGAGACGGTATTGTTTCCGCCGGTGCCCTAGATGCAATATTTCCTCCTACAAAACTGGTGGTTCCCTGACCCTGACTGCTTTTGGCTGGCAAAGAAACCTGCACAGATACTGCCGGTGGTGCGGAAAATGGTGGCCTTACAGTGACGGAAGGGATGTTGCGTTGCTGACTAGCTTCATTGGCCGAGGGTGCTACAACCTTAAGGGACGTTTGGTAGTTAGTCCAGGCTTGAAAATGCATGGTGGTTAAGTGTCTATGCATGCAACTAGTATTTAGACTTTTCAGATTCTGACCTCTGCTTAAGCTAGTTGAACATTTTTGACAGATGACTTTGCGCTGATCAGTTGGATGTTGTTTAAAAAAATGCCAGACTGCACTCTTCCTAGACTCGGATCCCTTTTCAGGGATTGCAGACTGAGCTTTAACCGGATGGCCACGCTGTCCTCCAACAGGTTTTGGCTTTGACACGCGTTTTGGGCCAGATACGGGCCCGGCAGATGGAACCTGTTGCGATGTTGATGCCTGCTGCGGCCCCTCCTCCACCTCCGCTTCTGAACTACTGCCGCCTGCACCCTGTTCCCCCAATGGCTGCCAATCGGGGTCAATAACTGGGTCATCTATTACCTCCTCTTCGAGCTCGTGTGCAACTTCGTCTGTGTCACTGTGTCGGTCGGTGGTATAGCGTTCGTGGCGGGGCAACATAGTCTCATCAGGGTCTGATTGTGGATCTGTACCCTGAGAGGGCAATGTGGTGGTCTGAGTCAAAGGAGCAGCATAGTACTCTGGCTGTGGCTGTGCATCAGTGCACTCCATGTCAGAATATACTTGTAATGGGCATGGCCTGTTAAATGTTTCACTTTCTAAGCCAGGGACGGTATGTGTAAAGAGCTCCATGGAGTGACCCGTTGTGTCGCCTGCTGCATCCTTCTCTCTTGTTGTAGTTTTTGCTGAGGAGGACAAGGAAGCGACTTGTCCCTGACCGTGAACATCCACAAGCGACGCGCTGCTTTTACATTTACCAGTTTCGGAAGAGGAGGCAAAAGAGCTAGAGGCTGAGTCTGCAATGTAAGCCAAAACTTGCTGTTGCTGCTCCGCCTTTAAAAGCGGTTTTCCTACTCCCAGAAAAGAGAGCGTTCGAGGCCTTGTGTAGCCTGACGACGAAACTGGCTCCACAGCTCCAGACTTACGTGGAATATTTTTATCCCCACGACCACCTGATGCTCCACTACCACTACCATCATTACCAGCTGACAATGAACGCCCACGACGACCTCTTGCACCAGACTTCCTCATTGTTTTAAAATCTTAACCAAAGTAACTTTATTTGTTGCTGTCAAACAACTTACACGGTGAGCTATAACTTCAGTATGATTTCAATATCCCTTAACAGGTTGGTGAGACCACAAGGAAAATCAGGCACAATGTTACACACTCTGTTTTCTGTGGCACAAAATCACAGAGATGACACACACGCAGGACTGTCACTCAAGCACTAATGTCAATATTAATCTCCCACCTAATTTATTTATTTTTTTTTCTCAGGGAGACTTTAGAAACCAAATAATATTAAAAAAACCAAAAAAATAAATAGGCTTTCTATGGCCCACTGAATGAGAGGGAGAGAGGTGGCACACCCAGGAGTCAAGACTGGCACACAAGCTGAAAAGGCAATATTACTCTCCCACTGTTTTTTTATGTATTTTTTGTTTTTTAAGGGAGACTTTAGAAACCCAATAATATTTTTAAAAAAAAATAAATAGGCTTTCTATGGCCCACTGAATGAGAGGGAGAGAGGTGGCACACCCAGGAGTCAAGACTGGCACACAAGCTGAAAGGGCAATATTACTCTCCCACTGTTTTTTTAGGTTTTTTTTTTTTTTTCAGGGAGACTTTAGAAACCAAATAATATTAAAAAAACCAAAAAAAAAAAATAGCCTTTCTATGGCCCACTGAATGAGAGAGAGAGGTGGCACACCCAGGAGTCAAGACTGGCACACAAGCTGAAAGGGCAATATTACTCTCCCACTGTTTTTTTATGTATTTTTTGTTTTTTAAGGGAGACTTTAGAAACCCAATAATATTTAAAAAAATAAATAAATAGGCTTTCTATGGCCCACTGAATGAGAGGGAGAGAGGTGGCACACCCAGGAGTCAAGACTGGCACACAAGCTGAAAGGGCAATATTACTCTCCCACTGTTTTTTTATGTATTTTTTGTTTTTTAAGGGAGACTTTAGAAACCCAATAATATTTAAAAAAAAAAATAAATAGGCTTTCTATGGCCCACTGAATGAGAGGGAGAGAGGTGGCACACCCAGGAGTCAAGACTGGCACACAAGCTGAAAGGGCAATATTACTCTCCCACTGTTTTTTTACGTATTTTTTGTTTTTTAAGGGAGACTTTAGAAACCCAATAATATTTTAAAAAAAAATAAATAGGCTTTCTATGGCCCACTGAATGAGAGGGAGAGAGGTGGCACACCCAGGAGTCAAGACTGGCACACAAGCTGAAAGGGCAATATTACTCTCCCACTGTTTTTTTATGTTTTTTTTTTTTTTCAGGGAGACTTTAGAAACCAAATAATATTAAAAAAAACAAAAAAAAAAATAGCCTTTCTATGGCCCACTGAATGAGAGAGAGAGGTGGCACACCCAGGAGTCAAGACTGGCACACAAGCTGAAAGGGCAATATTACTCTCCCACTGTTTTTTTATGTATTTTTTGTTTTTTAAGGGAGACTTTAGAAACCCAATAATATTTAAAAAAATAAATAAATAGGCTTTCTATGGCCCACTGAATGAGAGGGAGAGAGGTGGCACACCCAGGAGTCAAGACTGGCACACAAGCTGAAAGGGCAATATTACTCTCCCACTGTTTTTTTATGTTTTTTTTTTTTTTCAGGGAGACTTTAGAAACCAAATAATATTAAAAAAACCAAAAAAAAAATAGCCTTTCTATGGCCCACTGAATGAGAGAGAGAGGTGGCACACCCAGGAGTCAAGACTGGCACACAAGCTGAAAGGGCAATATTACTCTCCCACTGTTTTTTTATGTATTTTTTGTTTTTTAAGGGAGACTTTAGAAACCCAATAATATTTAAAAAAAAAAATAAATAGGCTTTCTATGGCCCACTGAATGAGAGGGAGAGAGGTGGCACACCCAGGAGTCAAGACTGGCACACAAGCTGAAAGGGCAATATTACTCTCCCACTGTTTTTTTATGTATTTTTTGTTTTTTAAGGGAGACTTTAGAAACCCAATAATATTTTAAAAAATAAATAAATAGGCTTTCTATGGCCCACTGAATGAGAGGGAGAGAGGTGGCACACCCAGGAGTCAAGACTGGCACACAAGCTGAAAGGGCAATATTACTCTCCCACTGTTTTTTTATGTTTTTTTTGTTTTTTAAGGGAGACTTTAGAAACCCAATAATATTTTTTAAAAAAAATAAATAGGCTTTCTATGGCCCACTGAATGAGAGGGAGAGAGGTGGCACACCCAGGAGTCAAGACTGGCACACAAGCTGAAAGGGCAATATTACTCTCCCACTGTTTTTTTATGTATTTTTTGTTTTTTAAGGGAGACTTTAGAAACCCAATAATATTTAAAAAAAA
Organism: Ranitomeya variabilis; assembly: GCF_051348905.1. NCBI lineage: Eukaryota > Metazoa > Chordata > Amphibia > Anura > Dendrobatidae > Ranitomeya > Ranitomeya variabilis. The sequence continues at coordinate 188,673,076 of NC_135237.1, forward strand.
AATAAATAGGCTTTCTATGGCCCACTGAATGAGAGGGAGAGAGGTGGCACACCCAGGAGTCAAGACTGGCACACAAGCTGAAAGGGCAATATTACTCTCCCACTGTTTTTTTATGTTTTTTTTTTTTTTTCAGGGAGAATTTAGAAACCAAATAATATTAAAAAAACCAAAAAAAAAAAATAGCCTTTCTATGGCCCACTGAATGAGAGAGAGAGGTGGCACACCCAGGAGTCAAGACTGGCACAAGCTGAAAGGGCAATATTACTCTCCCACTGTTTTTTTATGTATTTTTTGTTTTTTAAGGGAGACTTTAGAAACCCAATAATATTTAAAAAAAAAAATAAATAGGCTTTCTATGGCCCACTGAATGAGAGGGAGAGATGTGGCACACCCAGGAGTCAAGACTGGCACACAAGCTGAAAGGGCAATATTACTCTCCCACTGTTTTTTTATGTATTTTTTGTTTTTTAAGGGAGACTTTAGAAACCCAATAATATTTAAAAAAAAAATAAATAGGCTTTCTATGGCCCACTGAATGAGAGGGAGAGAGGTGGCACACCCAGGAGTCAAGACTGGCACACAAGCTGAAAGGGCAATATTACTCTCCCACTGTTTTTTTATGTTTTTTTTTTTTTTCAGGGAGACTTTAGAAACCAAATAATATTAAAAAAAACAAAAAAAAAAAATAGCCTTTCTATGGCCCACTGAATGAGAGAGAGAGGTGGCACACCCAGGAGTCAAGACTGGCACACAAGCTGAAAGGGCAATATTACTCTCCCACTGTTTTTTTATGTATTTTTTGTTTTTTAAGGGAGACTTTAGAAACCCAATAATATTTTAAAAAAAAAATAAATAGGCTTTCTATGGCCCACTGAATGAGAGGGAGAGAGGTGGCACACCCAGGAGTCAAGACTGGCACACAAGCTGAAAGGGCAATATTACTCTCCCACTGTTTTTTTATGTTTTTTTTTTTTTTTCAGGGAGACTTTAGAAACCAAATAATATTAAAAAAACCAAAAAAAAAAAATAGCCTTTCTATGGCCCACTGAATGAGAGAGAGAGGTGGCACACCCAGGAGTCAAGACTGGCACACAAGCTGAAAGGGCAATATTACTCTCCCACTGTTTTTTTATGTATTTTTTGTTTTTTAAGGGAGACTTTAGAAACCCAATAATATTTTTTAAAAAAAATAAATAGGCTTTCTATGGCCCACTGAATGAGAGGGAGAGAGGTGGCACACCCAGGAGTCAAGACTGGCACACAAGCTGAAAGGGCAATATTACTCTCCCACTGTTTTTTTATGTATTTTTTGTTTTTTAAGGGAGACTTTAGAAACCCAATAATATTTAAAAAAAAAAATAAATAGGCTTTCTATGGCCCACTGAATGAGAGGGAGAGAGGTGGCACACCCAGGAGTCAAGACTGGCACACAAGCTGAAAGGGCAATATTACTCTCCCACTGTTTTTTTATGTATTTTTTGTTTTTTAAGGGAGACTTTAGAAACCCAATAATATTTTTTTTAAAAAATAAATAGGCTTTCTATGGCCCACTGAATGAGAGGGAGAGAGGTGGCACACCCAGGAGTCAAGACTGGCACACAAGCTGAAAGGGCAATATTACTCTCCCACTGTTTTTTTAGGTTTTTTTTTTTTTTTCAGGGAGACTTTAGAAACCAAATAATATTAAAAAAACCAAAAAAAAAAATAGCCTTTCTATGGCCCACTGAATGAGAGAGAGAGGTGGCACACCCAGGAGTCAAGACTGGCACACAAGCTGAAAGGGCAATATTACTCTCCCACTGTTTTTTTATGTATTTTTTGTTTTTTAAGGGAGACTTTAGAAACCCAATAATATTTAAAAAAAAAAATAAATAGGCTTTCTATGGCCCACTGAATGAGAGGGAGAGAGGTGGCACACCCAGGAGTCAAGACTGGCACACAAGCTGAAAGGGCAATATTACTCTCCCACTGTTTTTTTATGTATTTTTTGTTTTTTAAGGGAGACTTTAGAAACCCAATAATATTTAAAAAAAAAATAAATAGGCTTTCTATGGCCCACTGAATGAGAGGGAGAGAGGTGGCACACCCAGGAGTCAAGACTGGCACACAAGCTGAAAGGGCAATATTACTCTCCCACTGTTTTTTTATGTATTTTTTGTTTTTTAAGGGAGACTTTAGAAACCCAATAATATTTAAAAAAATAAATAAATAGGCTTTCTATGGCCCACTGAATGAGAGGGAGAGAGGTGGCACACCCAGGAGTCAAGACTGGCACACAAGCTGAAAGGGCAATATTACTCTCCCACTGTTTTTTTATGTTTTTTTTTTTTTTTCAGGGAGACTTTAGAAACCAAATAATATTAAAAAAAACAAAAAAAAAAAATAGCCTTTCTATGGCCCACTGAATGAGAGAGAGAGGTGGCACACCCAGGAGTCAAGACTGGCACACAAGCTGAAAGGGCAATATTACTCTCCCACTGTTTTTTTATGTAATTTTTGTTTTTTAAGGGAGACTTTAGAAACCCAATAATATTTAAAAAAATAAATAAATAGGCTTTCTATGGCCCACTGAATGAGAGGGAGAGAGGTGGCACACCCAGGAGTCAAGACTGGCACACAAGCTGAAAGGGCAATATTACTCTCCCACTGTTTTTTTATGTTTTTTTTTTTTTCAGGGAGACTTTAGAAACCAAATAATATTAAAAAAACCAAAAAAAAAAATAGCCTTTCTATGGCCCACTGAATGAGAGAGAGAGGTGGCACACCCAGGAGTCAAGACTGGCACACAAGCTGAAAGGGCAATATTACTCTCCCACTGTTTTTTTATGTATTTTTTGTTTTTTAAGGGAGACTTTAGAAACCCAATAATATTTTAAAAAAAAAATAAATAGGCTTTCTATGGCCCACTGAATGAGAGGGAGAGAGGTGGCACACCCAGGAGTCAAGACTGGCACACAAGCTGAAAGGGCAATATTACTCTCCCACTGTTTTTTTATGTATTTTTTGTTTTTTAAGGGAGACTTTAGAAACCAAATAATATTAAAAAAACCAAAAAAAAAAATAGCCTTTCTATGGCCCACTGAATGAGAGAGAGAGAGGTGGCACACCCAGGAGTCAAGACTGGCACACAAGCTGAAAGGGCAATATTACTCTCCCACTGTTTTTTTATGTATTTTTTGTTTTTTAAGGGAGACTTTAGAAACCCAATAATATTTTTTTAAAAAAATAAATAGGCTTTCTATGGCCCACTGAATGAGAGGGAGAGAGGTGGCACACCCAGGAGTCAAGACTGGCACACAAGCTGAAAGGGCAATATTACTCTCCCACTGTTTTTTTAGGTTTTGTTTTTTTTTTCAGGGAGACTTTAGAAACCAAATAATATTAAAAAAACCAAAAAAAAAAATAGCCTTTCTATGGCCCACTGAATGAGAGAGAGAGGTGGCACACCCAGGAGTCAAGACTGGCACACAAGCTGAAAGGGCAATATTACTCTCCCACTGTTTTTTTATGTATTTTTTGTTTTTTAAGGGAGACTTTAGAAACCCAATAATATTTTAAAAAAAAAATAAATAGGCTTTCTATGGCCCACTGAATGAGAGGGAGAGAGGTGGCACACCCAGGAGTCAAGACTGGCACACAAGCTGAAAGGGCAATATTACTCTCCCACTGTTTTTTTATGTATTTTTTGTTTTTTAAGGGAGACTTTAGAAACCCAATAATATTTAAAAAAAAAATAAATAGGCTTTCTATGGCCCACTGAATGAGAGGGAGAGAGGTGGCACACCCAGGAGTCAAGACTGGCACACAAGCTGAAAGGGCAATATTACTCTCCCACTGTTTTTTTATGTATTATTTGTTTTTTAAGGGAGACTTTAGAAACCCAATAATATTTAAAAAAATAAATAAATAGGCTTTCTATGGCCCACTGAATGAGAGGGAGAGAGGTGGCACACCCAGGAGTCAAGACTGGCACACAAGCTGAAAGGGCAATATTACTCTCCCACTGTTTTTTTATGTTTTTTTTTTTTTTTCAGGGAGACTTTAGAAACCAAATAATATTAAAAAAAACAAAAAAAAAAAAATAGCCTTTCTATGGCCCACTGAATGAGAGAGAGAGGTGGCACACCCAGGAGTCAAGACTGGCACACAAGCTGAAAGGGCAATATTACTCTCCCACTGTTTTTTTATGTAATTTTTGTTTTTTAAGGGAGACTTTAGAAACCCAATAATATTTAAAAAAATAAATAAATAGGCTTTCTATGGCCCACTGAATGAGAGGGAGAGAGGTGGCACACCCAGGAGTCAAGACTGGCACACAAGCTGAAAGGGCAATATTACTCTCCCACTGTTTTTTTATGTTTTTTTTTTTTTCAGGGAGACTTTAGAAACCAAATAATATTAAAAAAAACAAAAAAAAAAATAGCCTTTCTATGGCCCACTGAATGAGAGAGAGAGGTGGCACACCCAGGAGTCAAGACTGGCACACAAGCTGAAAGGGCAATATTACTCTCCCACTGTTTTTTTATGTATTTTTTGTTTTTTAAGGGAGACTTTAGAAACCCAATAATATTTAAAAAAAAAAATAAATAGGCTTTCTATGGCCCACTGAATGAGAGGGAGAGAGGTGGCACACCCAGGAGTCAAGACTGGCACACAAGCTGAAAGGGCAATATTACTCTCCCACTGTTTTTTTATGTATTTTTTGTTTTTTAAGGGAGACTTTAGAAACCAAATAATATTAAAAAAACCAAAAAAAAAAATAGCCTTTCTATGGCCCACTGAATGAGAGAGAGAGAGGTGGCACACCCAGGAGTCAAGACTGGCACACAAGCTGAAAGGGCAATATTACTCTCCCACTGTTTTTTTATGTATTTTTTGTTTTTTAAGGGAGACTTTAGAAACCCAATAATATTTTAAAAAAAAATAAATAGGCTTTCTATGGCCCACTGAATGAGAGGGAGAGAGGTGGCACACCCAGGAGTCAAGACTGGCACACAAGCTGAAAGGGCAATATTACTCTCCCACTGTTTTTTTATGTTTTTTTTTTTTTTCAGGGAGACTTTAGAAACCAAATAATATTAAAAAAACCAAAAAAAAAAAATAGCCTTTCTATGGCCCACTGAATGAGAGAGAGAGGTGGCACACCCAGGAGTCAAGACTGGCACACAAGCTGAAAGGGCAATATTACTCTCCCACTGTTTTTTTATGTATTTTTTGTTTTTTAAGGGAGACTTTAGAAACCCAATAATATTTAAAAAAAAAAATAAATAGGCTTTCTATGGCCCACTGAATGAGAGGGAGAGAGGTGGCACACCCAGGAGTCAAGACTGGCACACAAGCTGAAAGGGCAATATTACTCTCCCACTGTTTTTTTATGTTTTTTTTTTTTTTTCAGGGAGACTTTAGAAACCAAATAATATTAAAAAAACCAAAAAAAAAAATAGCCTTTCTATGGCCCACTGAATGAGAGAGAGAGGTGGCACACCCAGGAGTCAAGACTGGCACACAAGCTGAAAGGGCAATATTACTCTCCCACTGTTTTTTTATGTATTTTTTGTTTTTTAAGGGAGACTTTAGAAACCCAATAATATTTAAAAAAATAAATAAATAGGCTTTCTATGGCCCACTGAATGAGAGGGAGAGAGGTGGCACACCCAGGAGTCAAGACTGGCACACAAGCTGAAAGGGCAATATTACTCTCCCACTGTTTTTTTATGTTTTTTTTTTTTTCAGGGAGGCTTTAGAAACCAAATAATATTAAAAAAACCAAAAAAAAAAAATAGCCTTTCTATGGCCCACTGAATGAGAGAGAGAGGTGGCACACCCAGGAGTCAAGACTGGCACACAAGCTGAAAGGGCAATATTACTCTCCCACTGTTTTTTTATGTATTTTTTGTTTTTTAAGGGAGACTTTAGAAACCCAATAATATTTAAAAAAAAAAATAAATAGGCTTTCTATGGCCCACTGAATGAGAGGGAGAGAGGTGGCACACCCAGGAGTCAAGACTGGCACACAAGCTGAAAGGGCAATATTACTCTCCCACTGTTTTTTTATGTATTTTTTGTTTTTTAAGGGAGACTTTAGAAACCCAATAATATTTAAAAAAAAAAATAAATAGGCTTTCTATGGCCCACTGAATGAGAGGGAGAGAGGTGGCACACCCAGGAGTCAAGACTGGCACACAAGCTGAAAGGGCAATATTACTCTCCCACTGTTTTTTTATGTATTTTTTGTTTTTTAAGGGAGACTTTAGAAACCCAATAATATTTAAAAAAAAAATAAATAGGCTTTCTATGGCCCACTGAATGAGAGGGAGAGAGGTGGCACACCCAGGAGTCAAGACTGGCACACAAGCTGAAAGGGCAATATTACTCTCCCACTGTTTTTTTATGTTTTTTTTTTTTTTTCAGGGAGACTTTAGAAACCAAATAATATTAAAAAAACCAAAAAAAAAAAATAGCCTTTCTATGGCCCACTGAATGAGAGAGAGAGGTGGCACACCCAGGAGTCAAGACTGGCACACAAGCTGAAAGGGCAATATTACTCTCCCACTGTTTTTTTATGTATTTTTTGTTTTTTAAGGGAGACTTTAGAAACCCAATAATATTTAAAAAAATAAATAAATAGGCTTTCTATGGCCCACTGAATGAGAGGGAGAGAGGTGGCACACCCAGGAGTCAAGACTGGCACACAAGCTGAAAGGGCAATATTACTCTCCCACTGTTTTTTTATGTATTTTTTGTTTTTTAAGGGAGACTTTAGAAACCCAATAATATTTAAAAAAAAAAATAAATAGGCTTTCTATGGCCCACTGAATGAGAGGGAGAGAGGTGGCACACCCAGGAGTCAAGACTGGCACACAAGCTGAAAGGGCAATATTACTCTCCCACTGTTTTTTTATGTATTTTTTGTTTTTTAAGGGAGACTTTAGAAACCCAATAATATTTTTTTAAAAAAATAAATAGGCTTTCTATGGCCCACTGAATGAGAGGGAGAGAGGTGGCACACCCAGGAGTCAAGACTGGCACACAAGCTGAAAGGGCAATATTACTCTCCCACTGTTTTTTTAGGTTTTTTTTTTTTTCAGGGAGACTTTAGAAACCAAATAATATTAAAAAAACCAAAAAAAAAAAATAGCCTTTCTATGGCCCACTGAATGAGAGAGAGAGGTGGCACACCCAGGAGTCAAGACTGGCACACAAGCTGAAAGGGCAATATTACTCTCCCACTGTTTTTTTATGTATTTTTTGTTTTTTAAGGGAGACTTTAGAAACCCAATAATATTTAAAAAAAAAATAAATAAATAAATAGGCTTTCTATGGCCCACTGAATGAGAGGGAGAGAGGTGGCACACCCAGGAGTCAAGACTGGCACACAAGCTGAAAGGGCAATATTACTCTCCCACTGTTTTTTTATGTATTTTTTGTTTTTTAAGGGAGACTTTAGAAACCCAATAATATTTAAAAAAATAAATAAATAGGCTTTCTATGGCCCACTGAATGAGAGGGAGAGAGGTGGCACACCCAGGAGTCAAGACTGGCACACAAGCTGAAAGGGCAATATTACTCTCCCACTGTTTTTTTATGTTTTTTTTTTTTTCAGGGAGACTTTAGAAACCAAATAATATTAAAAAAACCAAAAAAAAAAAATAGCCTTTCTATGGCCCACTGAATGAGAGAGAGAGGTGGCACACCCAGGAGTCAAGACTGGCACAAGCTGAAAGGGCAATATTACTCTCCCACTGTTTTTTTATGTATTTTTTGTTTTTTAAGGGAGACTTTAGAAACCCAATAATATTTAAAAAAAAAAATAAATAGGCTTTCTATGGCCCACTGAATGAGAGGGAGAGAGGTGGCACACCCAGGAGTCAAGACTGGCACACAAGCTGAAAGGGCAATATTACTCTCCCACTGTTTTTTTATGTATTTTTTGTTTTTTAAGGGAGACTTTAGAAACCCAATAATATTTAAAAAAAAAAATAAATAGGCTTTCTATGGCCCACTGAATGAGAGGGAGAGAGGTGGCACACCCAGGAGTCAAGACTGGCACACAAGCTGAAAGGGCAATATTACTCTCCCACTGTTTTTTTATGTTTTTTTTTTTTTTCAGGGAGACTTTAGAAACCAAATAATATTAAAAAAACCCAAAAAAAAAAATAGCCTTTCTATGGCCCACTGAATGAGAGAGAGAGGTGGCACACCCAGGAGTCAAGACTGGCACACAAGCTGAAAGGGCAATATTACTCTCCCACTGTTTTTTTTATGTATTTTTTGTTTTTTAAGGGAGACTTTAGAAACCCAATAATATTTAAAAAAATAAATAAATAGGCTTTCTATGGCCCACTGAATGAGAGGGAGAGAGGTGGCACACCCAGGAGTCAAGACTGGCACACAAGCTGAAAGGGCAATATTACTCTCCCACTGTTTTTTTATGTTTTTTTTTTTTTTTCAGGGAGACTTTAGAAACCAAATAATATTAAAAAAACCAAAAAAAAAAAAATAGCCTTTCTATGGCCCACTGAATGAGAGGGAGAGAGGTGGCACACCCAGGAGTCAAGACTGGCACACAAGCTGAAAGGGCAATATTACTCTCCCACTGTTTTTTTATGTATTTTTTGTTTTTTAAGGGAGACTTTAGAAACCCAATAATATTTAAAAAAAAAAATAAATAGGCTTTCTATGGCCCACTGAATGAGAGGGAGAGAGGTGGCACACCCAGGAGTCAAGACTGGCACACAAGCTGAAAGGGCAATATTACTCTCCCACTGTTTTTTTATGTTTTTTTTTTTTTTTCAGGGAGACTTTAGAAACCAAATAATATTAAAAAAACCAAAAAAAAAAATAGCCTTTCTATGGCCCACTGAATGAGAGAGAGAGGTGGCACACCCAGGAGTCAAGACTGGCACACAAGCTGAAAGGGCAATATTACTCTCCCACTGTTTTTTTATGTATTTTTTGTTTTTTAAGGGAGACTTTAGAAACCCAATAATATTTAAAAAAAAAAATAAATAGGCTTTCTATGGCCCACTGAATGAGAGGGAGAGAGGTGGCACACCCAGGAGTCAAGACTGGCACACAAGCTGAAAGGGCAATATTACTCTCCCACTGTTTTTTTATGTATTTTTTGTTTTTTAAGGGAGACTTTAGAAACCCAATAATATTTAAAAAAAAAAATAAATAGGCTTTCTATGGCCCACTGAATGAGAGGGAGAGAGGTGGCACACCCAGGAGTCAAGACTGGCACACAAGCTGAAAGGGCAATATTACTCTCCCACTGTTTTTTTATGTATTTTTTGTTTTTTAAGGGAGACTTTAGAAACCCAATAATATTTAAAAAAAAAAATAAATAGGCTTTCTATGGCCCACTGAATGAGAGGGAGAGAGGTGGCACACCCAGGAGTCAAGACTGGCACACAAGCTGAAAGGGCAATATTACTCTCCCACTGTTTTTTTATGTATTTTTTGTTTTTTAAGGGAGACTTTAGAAACCCAATAATATTTAAAAAAATAAATAAATAGGCTTTCTATGGCCCACTGAATGAGAGGGAGAGAGGTGGCACACCCAGGAGTCAAGACTGGCACACAAGCTGAAAGGGCAATATTACTCTCCCACTGTTTTTTTATGTTTTTTTTTTTTTTCAGGGAGACTTTAGAAACCAAATAATATTAAAAAAACCAAAAAAAAAAATAGCCTTTCTATGGCCCACTGAATGAGAGAGAGAGGTGGCACACCCAGGAGTCAAGACTGGCACACAAGCTGAAAGGGCAATATTACTCTCCCACTGTTTTTTTATGTATTTTTTGTTTTTTAAGGGAGACTTTAGAAACCCAATAATATTTAAAAAAAAAAAAAAATAGGCTTTCTATGGCCCACTGAATGAGAGGGAGAGAGGTGGCACACCCAGGAGTCAAGACTGGCACACAAGCTGAAAGGGCAATATTACTCTCCCACTGTTTTTTTATGTTTTTTTTTTTTTTTCAGGGAGACTTTAGAAACCAAATAATATTAAAAAAACCAAAAAAAAAAAATAGCATTTTTATGGCCCACTGAATGAGAGAGAGAGGTGGCACACCCAGGAGTCAAGACTGGCACACAAGCTGAAAGGGCAATATTACTCTCCCACTGTTTTTTTATGTATTTTTTGTTTTTTAAGGGAGACTTTAGAAACCCAATAATATTTTTTAAAAAAAATAAATAGGCTTTCTATGGCCCACTGAATGAGAGGGAGAGAGGTGGCACACCCAGGAGTCAAGACTGGCACACAAGCTGAAAGGGCAATATTACTCTCCCACTGTTTTTTTATGTATTTTTTGTTTTTTAAGGGAGACTTTAGAAACCCAATAATATTTAAAAAAATAAATAAATAGGCTTTCTATGGCCCACTGAATGAGAGGGAGAGAGGTGGCACACCCAGGAGTCAAGACTGGCACATAAGCTGAAAGGGCAATATTACTCTCCCACTGTTTTTTTATGTATTTTTTGTTTTTTAAGGGAGACTTTAGAAACCCAATAATATTTTTTAAAAAAAATAAATAGGCTTTCTATGGCCCACTGAATGAGAGGGAGAGAGGTGGCACACCCAGGAGTCTAGACTGGCACTCAAGCTGAAAGGGCAATATTACTCTCCCACTGTTTTTTTAGGTTTTTTTTTTTTTTTCAGGGAGACTTTAGAAACCAAATAATATTAAAAAAACCAAAAAAAAAAAATAGCCTTTCTATGGCCCACTGAATGAGAGAGAGAGGTGGCACACCCAGGAGTCAAGACTGGCACACAAGCTGAAAGGGCAATATTACTCTCCCACTGTTTTTTTATGTATTTTTTGTTTTTTAAGGGAAACTTTAGAAACCCAATAATATTTAAAAAAAAAAATAAATAGGCTTTCTATGGCCCACTGAATGAGAGGGAGAGAGGTGGCACACCCAGGAGTCAAGACTGGCACACAAGCTGAAAGGGCAATATTACTCTCCCACTGTTTTTTTATGTATTTTTTGTTTTTTAAGGGAGACTTTAGAAACCCAATAATATTTTAAAAAAAAATAAATAGGCTTTCTATGGCCCACTGAATGAGAGGGAGAGAGGTGGCACACCCAGGAGTCAAGACTGGCACACAAGCTGAAAGGGCAATATTACTCTCCCACTGTTTTTTTATGTATTTTTTGTTTTTTAAGGGAGACTTTAGAAACCCAATAATATTTAAAAAAATAAATAAATAGGCTTTCTATGGCCCACTGAATGAGAGGGAGAGAGGTGGCACACCCAGGAGTCAAGACTGGCACATAAGCTGAAAGGGCAATATTACTCTCCCACTGTTTTTTTATGTATTTTTTGTTTTTTAAGGGAGACTTTAGAAACCCAATAATATTTTTTAAAAAAAATAAATAGGCTTTCTATGGCCCACTGAATGAGAGGGAGAGAGGTGGCACACCCAGGAGTCTAGACTGGCACTCAAGCTGAAAGGGCAATATTACTCTCCCACTGTTTTTTTAGGTTTTTTTTTTTTTTTCAGGGAGACTTTAGAAACCAAATAATATTAAAAAAACCAAAAAAAAAAAAAGCCTTTCTATGGCCCACTGAATGAGAGAGAGAGGTGGCACACCCAGGAGTCAAGACTGGCACACAAGCTGAAAGGGCAATATTACTCTCCCACTGTTTTTTTATGTATTTTTTGTTTTTTAAGGGAAACTTTAGAAACCCAATAATATTTTAAAAAAAAAATAAATAGGCTTTCTATGGCCCACTGAATGAGAGGGAGAGAGGTGGCACACCCAGGAGTCAAGACTGGCACACAAGCTGAAAGGGCAATATTACTCTCCCACTGTTTTTTTATGTATTTTTTGTTTTTTAAGGGAGACTTTAGAAACCCAATAATATTTAAAAAAAAAAATAAATAGGCTTTCTATGGCCCACTGAATGAGAGGGAGAGAGGTGGCACACCCAGGAGTCAAGACTGGCACACAAGCTGAAAGGGCAATATTACTCTCCCACTGTTTTTTTATGTATTTTTTGTTTTTTAAGGGAGACTTTAGAAACCCAATAATATTTAAAAAAATAAATAAATAGGCTTTCTATGGCCCACTGAATGAGAGGGAGAGAGGTGGCACACCCAGGAGTCAAGACTGGCACACAAGCTGAAAGGGCAATATTACTCTCCCACTGTTTTTTTATGTTTTTTTTTTTTTTTCAGGGAGACTTTAGAAACCAAATAATATTAAAAAAACAAAAAAAAAAAAATAGCCTTTCTATGGCCCACTGAATGAGAGAGAGAGGTGGCACACCCAGGAGTCAAGACTGGCACACAAGCTGAAAGGGCAATATTACTCTCCCACTGTTTTTTTATGTATTTTTTGTTTTTTAAGGGAGACTTTAGAAACCCAATAATATTTAAAAAAAAAAATAAATAGGCTTTCTATGGCCCACTGAATGAGAGGGAGAGAGGTGGCACACCCAGGAGTCAAGACTGGCACACAAGCTGAAAGGGCAATATTACTCTCCCACTGTTTTTTTATGTATTTTTTGTTTTTTAAGGGAGACTTTAGAAACCCAATAATATTTAAAAAAAAAAATAAATAGGCTTTCTATGGCCCACTGAATGAGAGGGAGAGAGGTGGCACACCCAGGAGTCAAGACTGGCACACAAGCTGAAAGGGCAATATTACTCTCCCACTGTTTTTTTATGTATTTTTTGTTTTTTAAGGGAGACTTTAGAAACCCAATAATATTTAAAAAAATAAATAAATAGGCTTTCTATGGCCCACTGAATGAGAGGGAGAGAGGTGGCACACCCAGGAGTCAAGACTGGCACACAAGCTGAAAGGGCAATATTACTCTCCCACTGTTTTTTTATGTTTTTTTTTTTTTTTCAGGGAGACTTTAGAAACCAAATAATATTAAAAAAACCAAAAAAAAAAAAAGCCTTTCTATGGCCCACTGAATGAGAGAGAGAGGTGGCACACCCAGGAGTCAAGACTGGCACACAAGCTGAAAGGGCAATATTACTCTCCCACTGTTTTTTTATGTATTTTTTGTTTTTTAAGGGAAACTTTAGAAACCCAATAATATTTTAAAAAAAAAATAAATAGGCTTTCTATGGCCCACTGAATGAGAGGGAGAGAGGTGGCACACCCAGGAGTCAAGACTGGCACACAAGCTGAAAGGGCAATATTACTCTCCCACTGTTTTTTTATGTATTTTTTGTTTTTTAAGGGAGACTTTAGAAACCCAATAATATTTAAAAAAAAAAATAAATAGGCTTTCTATGGCCCACTGAATGAGAGGGAGAGAGGTGGCACACCCAGGAGTCAAGACTGGCACACAAGCTGAAAGGGCAATATTACTCTCCCACTGTTTTTTTATGTATTTTTTGTTTTTTAAGGGAGACTTTAGAAACCCAATAATATTTAAAAAAATAAATAAATAGGCTTTCTATGGCCCACTGAATGAGAGGGAGAGAGGTGGCACACCCAGGAGTCAAGACTGGCACACAAGCTGAAAGGGCAATATTACTCTCCCACTGTTTTTTTATGTTTTTTTTTTTTTTTCAGGGAGACTTTAGAAACCAAATAATATTAAAAAAACAAAAAAAAAAAAATAGCCTTTCTATGGCCCACTGAATGAGAGAGAGAGGTGGCACACCCAGGAGTCAAGACTGGCACACAAGCTGAAAGGGCAATATTACTCTCCCACTGTTTTTTTATGTATTTTTTGTTTTTTAAGGGAGACTTTAGAAACCCAATAATATTTAAAAAAAAAAATAAATAGGCTTTCTATGGCCCACTGAATGAGAGGGAGAGAGGTGGCACACCCAGGAGTCAAGACTGGCACACAAGCTGAAAGGGCAATATTACTCTCCCACTGTTTTTTTATGTATTTTTTGTTTTTTAAGGGAGACTTTAGAAACCCAATAATATTTAAAAAAAAAAATAAATAGGCTTTCTATGGCCCACTGAATGAGAGGGAGAGAGGTGGCACACCCAGGAGTCAAGACTGGCACACAAGCTGAAAGGGCAATATTACTCTCCCACTGTTTTTTTATGTATTTTTTGTTTTTTAAGGGAGACTTTAGAAACCCAATAATATTTAAAAAAATAAATAAATAGGCTTTCTATGGCCCACTGAATGAGAGGGAGAGAGGTGGCACACCCAGGAGTCAAGACTGGCACACAAGCTGAAAGGGCAATATTACTCTCCCACTGTTTTTTTATGTTTTTTTTTTTTTTTCAGGGAGACTTTAGAAACCAAATAATATTAAAAAAACCAAAAAAAAAAATAGCCTTTCTATGGCCCACTGAATGAGAGAGAGAGGTGGCACACCCAGGAGTCAAGACTGGCACACAAGCTGAAAGGGCAATATTACTCTCCCACTGTTTTTTTATGTATTTTTTGTTTTTTAAGGGAGACTTTAGAAACCCAATAATATTTAAAAAAAAAAAAAATAGGCTTTCTATGGCCCACTGAATGAGAGGGAGAGAGGTGGCACACCCAGGAGTCAAGACTGGCACACAAGCTGAAAGGGCAATATTACTCTCCCACTGTTTTTTTATGTTTTTTTTTTTTTTTTCAGGGAGACTTTAGAAACCAAATAATATTAAAAAAACCAAAAAAAAAAAATAGCCTTTTTATGGCCCACTGAATGAGAGAGAGAGGTGGCACACCCAGGAGTCAAGACTGGCACACAAGCTGAAAGGGCAATATTACTCTCCCACTGTTTTTTTATGTATTTTTTGTTTTTTAAGGGAGACTTTAGAAACCCAATAATATTTTTTAAAAAAAATAAATAGGCTTTCTATGGCCCACTGAATGAGAGGGAGAGAGGTGGCACACCCAGGAGTCAAGACTGGCACACAAGCTGAAAGGGCAATATTACTCTCCCACTGTTTTTTTATGTATTTTTTGTTTTTTAAGGGAGACTTTAGAAACCCAATAATATTTAAAAAAATAAATAAATAGGCTTTCTATGGCCCACTGAATGAGAGGGAGAGAGGTGGCACACCCAGGAGTCAAGACTGGCACATAAGCTGAAAGGGCAATATTACTCTCCCACTGTTTTTTTATGTATTTTTTGTTTTTTAAGGGAGACTTTAGAAACCCAATAATATTTTTTAAAAAAAATAAATAGGCTTTCTATGGCCCACTGAATGAGAGGGAGAGAGGTGGCACACCCAGGAGTCTAGACTGGCACTCAAGCTGAAAGGGCAATATTACTCTCCCACTGTTTTTTTAGGTTTTTTTTTTTTTTTCAGGGAGACTTTAGAAACCAAATAATATTAAAAAAACCAAAAAAAAAAAATAGCCTTTCTATGGCCCACTGAATGAGAGAGAGAGGTGGCACACCCAGGAGTCAAGACTGGCACACAAGCTGAAAGGGCAATATTACTCTCCCACTGTTTTTTTATGTATTTTTTGTTTTTTAAGGGAAACTTTAGAAACCCAATAATATTTAAAAAAAAAAATAAATAGGCTTTCTATGGCCCACTGAATGAGAGGGAGAGAGGTGGCACACCCAGGAGTCAAGACTGGCACACAAGCTGAAAGGGCAATATTACTCTCCCACTGTTTTTTTATGTATTTTTTGTTTTTTAAGGGAGACTTTAGAAACCCAATAATATTTAAAAAAAAAAATAAATAGGCTTTCTATGGCCCACTGAATGAGAGGGAGAGAGGTGGCACACCCAGGAGTCAAGACTGGCACACAAGCTGAAAGGGCAATATTACTCTCCCACTGTTTTTTTATGTATTTTTTGTTTTTTAAGGGAGACTTTAGAAACCCAATAATATTTTAAAAAAAAATAAATAGGCTTTCTATGGCCCACTGAATGAGAGGGAGAGAGGTGGCACACCCAGGAGTCAAGACTGGCACACAAGCTGAAAGGGCAATATTACTCTCCCACTGTTTTTTTATGTTTTTTTTTTTTTTTCAGGGAGACTTTAGAAACCAAATAATATTAAAAAAACAAAAAAAAAAAAATAGCCTTTCTATGGCCCACTGAATGAGAGAGAGAGGTGGCACACCCAGGAGTCAAGACTGGCACACAAGCTGAAAGGGCAATATTACTCTCCCACTGTTTTTTTATGTATTTTTTGTTTTTTAAGGGAGACTTTAGAAACCCAATAATATTTTTTAAAAAAAATAAATAGGCTTTCTATGGCCCACTGAATGAGAGGGAGAGAGGTGGCACACCCAGGAGTCAAGACTGGCACACAAGCTGAAAGGGCAATATTACTCTCCCACTGTTTTTTTATGTATTTTTTGTTTTTTAAGGGAGACTTTAGAAACCCAATAATATTTAAAAAAAAAAATAAATAGGCTTTCTATGGCCCACTGAATGAGAGGGAGAGAGGTGGCACACCCAGGAGTCAAGACTGGCACACAAGCTGAAAGGGCAATATTACTCTCCCACTGTTTTTTTATGTATTTTTTGTTTTTTAAGGGAGACTTTAGAAACCCAATAATATTTAAAAAAAAAAATAAATAGGCTTTCTATGGCCCACTGAATGAGAGGGAGAGAGGTGGCACACCCAGGAGTCAAGACTGGCACACAAGCTGAAAGGGCAATATTACTCTCCCACTGTTTTTTTATGTATTTTTTGTTTTTTAAGGGAGACTTTAGAAACCCAATAATATTTTAAAAAAAAATAAATAGGCTTTCTATGGCCCACTGAATGAGAGGGAGAGAGGTGGCACACCCAGGAGTCAAGACTGGCACACAAGCTGAAAGGGCAATATTACTCTCCCACTGTTTTTGTATGTTTTTTTTTTTTTTTTCAGGGAGACTTTAGAAACCAAATAATATTAAAAAAACCAAAAAAAAAAAATAGCCTTTCTATGGCCCACTGAATGAGAGAGAGAGGTGGCACACCCAGGAGTCAAGACTGGCACAAGCTGAAAGGGCAATATTACTCTCCCACTGTTTTTTTATGTATTTTTTGTTTTTTAAGGGAGACTTTAGAAACCCAATAATATTTTAAAAAAAAAATAAATAGGCTTTCTATGGCCCACTGAATGAGAGGGAGAGAGGTGGCACACCCAGGAGTCAAGACTGGCACACAAGCTGAAAGGGCAATATTACTCTCCCACTGTTTTTTTATGTTTTTTTTTTTTTTTTCAGGGAGACTTTAGAAACCAAATAATAAGAAAAAAAATAAATAAATAAATAGGCTTTCTATAGCCCACTGAATGAGAGATAGCACACACAGCAGTGGCACACAAGCCCTGACTGAGGCCAATATTTTTCTCCCACTGATTGATGTAGTGTTTTTGTGTTGAGGTAGATTTTAGAACACAAATCAAGGAAAAAAAAAAAATGCTTTCTATGGCCCACTGAATGAGAGAGAGGTGGCACACCCAGGAGTCAAGACTGGCACACAAGCTGAAAGGGCAATATTACTCTCCCACTGTTTTTTTATGTATTTTTTGTTTTTTAAGGGAGACTTTAGAAACCCAATAATATTTAAAAAAAAAAATAAATAGGCTTTCTATGGCCCACTGAATGAGAGGGAGAGAGGTGGCACACCCAGGAGTCAAGACTGGCACACAAGCTGAAAGGGCAATATTACTCTCCCACTGTTTTTTTATGTATTTTTTGTTTTTTAAGGGAGACTTTAGAAACCCAATAATATTTTAAAAAAAAAATAAATAGGCTTTCTATGGCCCACTGAATGAGAGGGAGAGAGGTGGCACACCCAGGAGTCAAGACTGGCACACAAGCTGAAAGGGCAATATTACTCTCCCACTGTTTTTTTATGTATTTTTTGTTTTTTAAGGGAGACTTTAGAAACCCAATAATATTTAAAAAAAAAAATAAATAGGCTTTCTATGGCCCACTGAATGAGAGGGAGAGAGGTGGCACACCCAGGAGTCAAGACTGGCACACAAGCTGAAAGGGCAATATTACTCTCCCACTGTTTTTTTAGGTTTTTTTTTTTTTTTCAGGGAGACTTTAGAAACCAAATAATATTAAAAAAAAAAAAAAAAAAAAAAAAAAGGCTTTCTATAGCCCACTGAATGAGAGATAGCACACACAGCAGTGGCACACAAGCCCTGACTGAGGCCAATATTTTTCTCCCACTGATTGATGTAGTGTTTTTGTGTTGAGGTAGAATTTAGAACACAAATCACGGAAAAAATAAATAGGCTTTCTATGGCCCACTCAGTGAGAGATGGCACACACAGGGATGGCACTGTAGCAGAAATGCCAATCTTAATCTCCCACAAAAAAAAAAAAAAAAAAAACAGGGACTGTCCTACAATTACTATCTCCCTGCAGTAATCTAAGCCAGGTATGGCAGGCAGCAATAGGAGTGGACTGATGCACAAATTAAATAAAAAGTGTGGACAAACAAAAAAGATAGCTGTGCAGAAAGGAAGGAACAAGAGGATATGTGCTTTGAAAAAAGCAGTTGGTTTCCACAGTGGCGTACACACAGCAATACAGCTATCACGGAGCCTTCTAGGGCAGCCCAATGAGCTACAGCGCTGAGGGGAAAAAAAAAAAAAATAGCTTCCACAGTCCCTGCACACCGAAGGTGGTGTTGGACAGTGGAAATCGCTGCAGCACAAGCGGTTTGGTGGTTAGTGGACCCTGCCTAACGCTCTCCCTGCTTCTGACGAAGCGGCAGCAACCTGTCCCTAAGCTCAGATCAGCAGCAGTAAGATGGCGGTCGGCGGGAACGCCCCTTTATAGCCCCTGTGACGCCGCAGACAGCAAGCCAATCACTGCAATGCCCTTCTCTAAGATGGTGGGGACCAGGATCTATGTCATCACGCTGCCCACACTCTGCGTTCACCTTCATTGGCTGAGAAATGGCGCTTTTCGCGTCATTGAAACGCGACTTTGGCGCGAAAGTCGCGTACCGCATGGCCGACAAGCACAGGGGTCGGATCGGGTTTCATGAGACGCCGACTTAGCCAAAAGTCGGCGACTTTTGAAAATGATCGACCCGTTTCGCTCAACCCTACTACCAACCAAAAAATGACTAGGTATTCTCCTTTCTATCAACTTGCTCTCCAGAGAATTACGGGAAGTAGGGGCAGGTCTCTGTCTTTTTGATCCTGCTCTTCCTTGTGTCAAACTGTGTGCAGGCATAACAGACAAGAAAGCTTTCAGTTTGGGCCTGGAAATCCATTAGACAATTGTAGGAGCAATGCATGCTGGGAGAGAAAGTTCCAGCACCTATAGTACTGGCAGAATACTGATTAAGGCCAGTTTTACATGTCAGTTTATTTCCAGTACCGGAAAAAATGATACAGGAGATGTCCATGTCTGTGAGTCCGTGTGTGCAAAGATGCCAGCTGATTTTCCCATGCTCAAGAGTTCATTTTAGTTCAGGCCGCCAGGGAGCGCAGCTTCAGTGATGCCACAGCTATTCACCAAAGCTCTGCTCCCAGCATTTCATTCATTCACCAGAGTAGTTTACAGCTGGGAGTGGTCGCGTTAGCAGCGCTCCTGGTTGTAAGCTGTAAATTCCCCTAGATATGAATTACGGCGTGGGACTGACTGTACGCCGGACAGGTATGGTAGATTGTTGGTTTATTTTTTTTACATTTTTTCAAGGAGATCGAGGGTTCGCTTGGAATGGCAGAGTAATAAAGATGGAAAAAATGTGTATATTGTTTAATTTCATTAAAATACTTTTTCTCTGTGTGATGTGTTTGATTAACCCTTTAACTACTCTAGGATTAGTAATGGATAGGTGTCTTATTGACACCTCTCCATTACTAAGCTGGCTTAATGTCACCTTACAATAGGAAGGTTACATTAACCCCTCATTACCCCACTTGCCAACGCTACAGGGCAAGTGGGAAGAACCGGGCAAAGCTCCAGAATTGTCGCCTTTTCTGGGCAGCTGCGGGCTGCTTTTTTAAGGCTGGGGGCACATATCCATGGCCTCTTATCAGCCTGAGAATAAAAAGCAGCCCGCACCTGGGAGTTTTGCCAGGTTGGTTGTAAAATATAGGGGGGACCCGACGTTGGGTTTATCTTTCATTCATTCTCTTCTGCTCTCGCTGCTGCCTGCCAAGCAGGGGAGAACGGATGACAGCCAGCTCCAGCACCACAAGCAGGGGAACAGCACTTACTGTAGCGCTGCTTCCCGGCTGCCATCCGTGTGGTCCTGATGCAGCACAGGGCGGCATAGGGCTTCCACACAGATTTATTAGATGGACACATGGGCACGGATATCTCCCGTACCGTGTTTACCGGTACCGGAAATATCAGGACGTGTGAAACCGGCCTTACAAGGCATAAGAATCTGAACAATTTGTAGATTTATTAGACTGGAATGTACAGCCAGAGTGGTTTTAAACCATTGTGGGTGCTGAGTTCAGCAACAGCTTGAATTTCTACATGCTCTTGTGTAAAAAGATGGGTACACTATAGACTTGAAGGTGGATTTATATAGGTAAATTGAAACTTTCTGCAAATATCTCTCCGAGGATCTGTTTATACCAAGGAAGGTGACGGTCACAAGGGGGCATGCTCTGTGCCTGGAGAAGAGAAGGTTTTTCCACCAACATAGAAGAGGATTCTTTAGGTTATGTGCACACATTGCAGAATTGCCGCGGAAATTTCAGTGGCAATTCTGCAACTTCGTGCCATGGGTATAACGCATGCAGAATTGGCATGCGTTTTCCCGCTAAACACTAGCGTTTTGCAAGCATAATTATCTTACAGAATGCTAGCGTTTTCCAAGCGATCTGTAGCATCGCTTGGAAAACTGATTGACAGGTTGATCACACTTGTCAAGCATAGTGCTTGACAAGTGTGACCAACTTTTTTCTATTGATGCTGCCTATGCAGCATCAATAGTAAAAGATAGAATGTTAAAAATAATTTAAAAAATTGTTATTTTCACCTTCCGACAGCCCCTGATCTCCTCAGCGGTGCTCCCGGTGGCTTCCTTTCCCAGGGATGCATTGCGCAAAGGACCTTTGTGACATCATGGGCCTTGCCACATGCGTAAAGTGAGCGTTTCAATGCATTCCTATCTGTGCGCAATCGCTACGATTCCGCACAAAGAATGAGCACGTTGTGTATTTTTCCGAGATGCTATTCCGCCGCGGAAAAATACGCAGCATTAGCACAGCATTTCGGAATCCCATTGAATTCAATGGGCTGTGTTGTGCATGCGTTTTTGCGGTGAAAAAATGCCGTAAAAATGCATACAATCCGCAACGTGTGCACATAGCCTTACTGTTAGAGCAGTGAGAATCTGGAATTCCATGCCTGAGAAGGTGGTGATGGCGAACTCAGGCGAGGGGTTCAAGAGAGGCCTGGATGTCTTCCAGGAGCGTAACAATATTGTATCTTACAGTTATTAGGTTCTTTAGAATGACGTAGATCTGGGGATTTATTGTGACGGAATATAGGCTCAACTGGATGGCCAAATGTCTTTATTCAGCCTTGCTAACTATGTTACTATGTTACTGCTTTAAAACAAATTGAGCATAATTTAGTATTCTGGGTGGTTCTTGAAATGAAGCTAACAAAGGGGGTGTTTCATTTGGCAATAGAAGCATTCTGGATAAAAATAATCATTGTAATATATGAGCAGAGCAGAACAAAGCATAAATGCTCAAAGACAAGGATTAAATTACATTATGCGGCTCTTGGTCCCATTCCAACGTGCGAGTATGACTCCTGTTGTGAATTAGACTTTTTTGGCTCCCTCTTGTGGTCACTAGTGATATGACTCTGGGATTGTCTTTCCTCAGTTTGGCACCCACCTGGGTCGTTAGTCCAGGGGTGTTGCTATATAAACTTCCTGGATCCTCAGTCCAGTGCCTGGCATCATTGTAATCAGATCCTTTCTGTTTGCTCCTGTCTGCTGGTCTTGGTTCTTGCAAAATTAAGCTAAGTCCTGCTTCCTTGTTTTTTGGTTATCTGTATTGCTCTTATTTTCTGTCCAGCTTGTACTAAATGTGATTCCTGATTTTGCTGGAAGCTCTAGGGGGCTGGTATTCTCCCCCCGGGCCGTTAGACGGTTCGGGGGTTCTTGAATATCCAGCGTGGAAATTTTGATAGGGTTTTTGCTGACCGTATAAGTCATCTTACTATATTCTGCTATTAGTCAGAGGGCCTCTCTTTGCTAAATATCTAGTTCATTCTTACGTTTGTCTTTTCTCCTTACCTCACCTGTCATGAATCCCCAATGGCTAGGGATAGCACAGGACAAGCAAAGTACAAATAGATAACGGACGAGCTCTAGGGTGATGGAACCTGGGCTGACCGCTGCCCTACGCCTGACAAACGCAACTAGAGATAGCCAGGGAGCGTGCCTACGTTGGTTCTAGACGCCACGCACCAGCCTAAGAGCTAACTAGTACTGCAGAGAAAATAAAGACCTCACTTGCCTCCAGAGGAATGAACCCCAAAAGATATAGTTGCCCCCTCACATGTATTGACGGTGAAATGAGAGGAAGGCACACACATAGAGATGATATATATAGTTTTAGCAAACAGAGGCCCGCTGAAAACTAGAAAGCAGAACGATACAAAAGGGGACTGAGCGGTCAGCAAAAAACCCTAATCAAAAAAACCATCCTGAGATTACAAGAACCCATGTGCCAACTCATGGCACATGGGGAGAACCTCAGTCCACTAGAGCTACCAGCTAGCATAGAGACATAATAAGCAAGCTGGACAAAAAACCAAACAACTGAAAATCAGCACTTAGCTTATCCTGAAAGATCTGGGAGCAGGTAGGCAGGAACCAAACAGAGCACATCTGAATACATTGATAGCCGGCAAGGGAATGACAGAAAGGCCAGGTAAAATAGGAAACACCCAGCCTCTGATGGACAGGTGGAAACCAAAGGCCGCAACCCACCAAAGTCACCCAGTACCAGCAGTAACCACCAGAGGGAGCCCACAAACAGAATCCACAACAGTACCCCCCCCTTGAGGAGGGGTCACCGAACCCTCACGAGAACCCCCAGGGCGATCAGGGTGAGCTCTATGGAAGGCGCGGACCAAATCAGTCGCATGAACATCGGAGGCGACCACCCAGGAATTATCCTCCTGACCATAACCCTTCCACTTAACCAAATACTGGAGTTTGCGTCTGGAAACACGAGAATCCAAGATCTTCTCAACAACATACTCCAATTCTCCCTCCACCAGCACCGGAGCAGGAGGCTCAACCGAAGGAACAACGGGCACCTCATACCTCCGCAACAATGACCGATGGAACACATTATGAATAGCAAACGATGCTGGGAGATCCAAACGAAAAGATACAGGGTTAAGAATCTCCGAGATCCTATAAGGACCGATGAACCGAGGCTTGAACTTAGGAGAAGAGACCTTCATAGGGACAAAACGAGAAGACAACCACACCAAATCCCCAACAAGAAGTCGGGGACCCACGCGGCGACGGCGATTAGCAAACTGCTGAGTCTTCTCCTGAGATAACTTCAAATTGTCCACCACCTGATTCCAAATCTGATGTAGCCTGTCCACCACCATGTCCACTCCAGGACAATCCGAAGACTCCACCTGACCAGAGGAAAAACGAGGATGAAACCCCGAATTACAAAAAAAAGGAGAGACCAACGTGGCAGAACTAGCCCGATTATTAAGAGCAAATTCGGCCAGTGGCAAAAAAGCAACCCAGTCATCTTGATCAGCAGAAACAAAACACCTCAAATAAGTTTCCAAGGTCTGATTAGTTCGCTCCGTCTGGCCATTCGTCTGAGGATGGAATGCAGACGAGAAAGACAAATCAATGCCCATCTTGGCACAAAACGTCCGCCAAAATCTAGACACAAACTGGGATCCCCTGTCAGAAACGATATTCTCCGGAATCCCATGCAAACGGACCACGTTCTGAAAAAATAAAGGGACCAACTCAGAGGAGGAGGGCAACTTAGGCAAGGGCACCAAATGAACCATCTTATAAAAGCGGTCACACACAACCCAGATAACGGACATTTTCTGTGAAACCGGAAGATCAGAAATAAAATCCATGGAAATGTGCGTCCAAGGCCTCTTCGGGATGGGCAAGGATAACAACAACCCACTGGCCCGAGAACAGCAAGGCTTAGCTCGAGCACACACTTCACAAGACTGCACAAAGGTACGCACATCCCTAGACAAGGAAGGCCACCAAAAAGACCTGGCCACCAAGTCTCTAGTACCAAATATTCCAGGATGACCAGCCAACACAGAAGAATGGACCTCGGAGATGACTCTACTGGTCCAATCATCCGGAACAAACAGTCTTTCTGGTGGACAACGATCCGGTTTATCCACCTGAAACTCCTGCAATGCACGTCGCAAGTCTGGGGATACGGCGGACAATATTACCCCATCCCTAAGGATACCAGTAGGCCCAGAGTCTCCAGGAGAGTCAGGCACAAAACTCCTGGAAAAAGCATCTGCCTTCACATTCTTTGAACCTGGCAGGTATGAAACCACGAAATTGAAACGAGAAAAAAACAACGACCAACGAGCCTGTCTAGGATTCAAACGCCTGGCAGACTCAAGGTAAATGAGATTCTTGTGATCAGTCAAGACCACCACACGATGTTTAGCACCCTCAAGCCAATGACGCCACTCCTCAAATGCCCACTTCATGGCCAAAAGCTCCCGATTACCCACATCATAATTGCGCTCAGCGGGCGAGAATTTTCTAGAGAAGAATGCACATGGCTTCATCACCGAGCCATTAGAACTTCTCTGTGACAAAACCGCCCCCGCTCCAATCTCGGAAGCATCAACCTCAACCTGAAAAGGAAGTGAAACATCTGGTTGACACAACACAGGAGCAGAAGAAAACCGGCGCTTAAGTTCCTGAAAGGCCTCCACGGCCGCAGGAGACCAATCAGCAACATCAGCACCCTTTTTAGTCAAATCAGTCAAAGGTTTGACAATACTGGAAAAATTAGCAACGAACCGACGATAAAAATTAGCAAACCCCAAGAACTTCTGAAAGCTCTTAACAGATGTAGGTTGTGTCCAGTCACAAATAGCCTGAACCTTGACGGGATCCATCTCAATAGTAGAAGGAGAAAAAATGTACCCCAAAAAAGAAATCTTCTGGACTCCGAAGAGACACTTTGAACCCTTCACAAACAGAGAATTGGCCCGCAGAACCTGAAACACCTTCCTGACCTGTAGAACATGAGACTCCCAGTCATCAGAAAACACCAAAATATCATCCAAATACACAATCATAAACTTATCCAGATATTCACGGAAAATATTGTGCATAAAGGACTGAAAGACTGACGGAGCATTGGAGAGTCCAAAAGGCATTACCAAATACTCAAAATGGCCCTCAGGCGTATTAAATGCGGTTTTCCACTCATCACCCTGTTTTATCCGCACCAGATTATACGCACCGCGAAGATCTATCTTAGTGAACCACCTAGCCCCCTTAATGCGAGCAAACAAATCAGTTAATAATGGCAATGGATACTGGTATTTGACTGTAATCTTATTCAGAAGGCGATAATCTATACAAGGCCTCAGGGAACCATCTTTTTTTGCCACGAAAAAGAAACCTGCTCCCAGAGGGGACGAAGATGGACGAATATGTCCCTTTTCCAAGGACTCCTTAATATAATTCCGCATAGCAGTATGCTCTGGCAGTGACAGATTAAATAAACAACCCTTAGGGAACTTACTGCCAGGAATCAATTCTATAGCACAGTCACACTCTCTATGAGGAGGGAGCGAATTGAGCTTAGGCTCCTCAAAAACATCCCTATAGTCAGACAAAAACGCAGGGATCTCAGAAGGAGTAGATGAAGCGATTGAAATCGGAGGTGCATCATCATGAACCCCCTGACATCCCCAGCTTAACACAGACATTGTTTTCCAGTCCAGGACAGGATTATGAGTTTGTAACCATGGCAGACCAAGCACTAGTACATCATGTAAATTATACAGTACAAGGAAGCGAATCACCTCCTGATGAACGGGAGTCATGCGCATGGTCACTTGTGTCCAATACTGCGGTTTATTCATAGCCAATGGTGTAGAGTCAATTCCCTTCAGAGGAATAGGAACTTCCAGAGGCTCCAGACTAAAACCGCAGCGTTTAGCAAATGACCAATCCATAAGACTCAGGGCAGCGCCCGAATCCACATAGGCATCGACGGAAATGGAAGACAGTGAAAAAATCAGAGTCACAGAC
Source organism: Ranitomeya variabilis (assembly GCF_051348905.1). NCBI lineage: Eukaryota > Metazoa > Chordata > Amphibia > Anura > Dendrobatidae > Ranitomeya > Ranitomeya variabilis. The sequence continues at coordinate 188,699,214 of NC_135237.1, forward strand.
AAAATGAACTTAGGCTGCAGAGTACCAATGGCAAAAGATTTATCAACCCTTTTTGTGCGTTTAGAGCATGCTGATATAACATGAGCTGAATCACCACAATAAAAACACAATCCATTTTTCCGCCTAAAATTTTGCCGTTCACTTCTGGACTGAATTCTATCACATTGCATAGTCTCAGGTGCCTGTTCAGAAGACACCGCCAACTGGTGCACGGGTTTGCGCTCCCGTAAACGCCGATCAATCTGAATGGCCATAGCCATAGACTCATTCAGACCTGTAGGCGTAGGGAACCCCACCATAATATCCTTAATGGCCTCAGAAAGACCATTTCTGAAGTTTGCAGCCAGGGCGCACTCATTCCACTGAGTAAGCACCGACCATTTCCGAAATTTTTGACAATATATTTCCGCTTCATCATGCCCCTGAGAGAGGGCTAATAAAGCCTTTTCAGCCTGAATCTCTAGGTTAGGTTCCTCATAGAGCAATCCCAATGCCAGAAAAAACGCATCCACACTGAGCAATGCAGGATCCCCTGGTGCCAATGCAAATGCCCAATTCTGAGGGTCGCCCCGCAGGAAAGATATTACAATCTTGACCTGTTGAGCAGGGTCTCCAGAGGAGCGAGATTTTAAAGAAAGAAACAATTTACAATTGTTCCTGAAATTCAGGAAGGTAGATCTATCTCCAGAAAAGAACTCTGGAATAGGAATTCTAGGTTCAGACATGGGAGTGTGAACAACAAAATCCTGTATGTTTTGAACTTTTGCCGCGAGATTACTCAGGCTGGAAGCCAAACTCTGGACATCCATGTTAAACAGCCAAGATCAGAGCCATTCAAGGGTTAAGAGGAGGTAAGAAGCAGCTAGACAGCAATTAAGGGCTAGGCAGCAAAACTCTGAAGGGAAAAAAAAAAAAAAAAAAATTTCCCTTAAACACTTCTTTTTCTCCTGCTTCAGCCCAAACAATTAACACTTTGTGGGCCGGCTATACTGTCATGAATCCCCAATGGCTAGGGATAGCACAGGACAAGCAAAGTACAAATAGATAACGGACGAGCTCTAGGGTGATGGAACCTGGGCTGACCGCTGCCCTACGCCTGACAAACGCAACTAGAGATAGCCAGGGAGCGTGTCTACGTTGGTTCTAGACGCCACGCACCAGCCTAAGAGCTAACTAGTACTGCAGAGAAAATAAAGACCTCACTTGCCTCCAGAGGAATGAACCCCAAAAGATATAGTTGCCCCCTCACATGTATTGACGGTGAAATGAGAGGAAGGCACACACATAGAGATGATATATTTAGTTTTAGCAAATAGAGGCCCGCTGAAAACTAGAAAGCAGAACGATACAAAAGGGGACTGAGCGGTCAGCAAAAAACCCTAATCAAAAAAACCATCCTGAGATTACAAGAACCCATGTGCCAACTCATGGCACATGGGGAGAACCTCAGTCCACTAGAGCTACCAGCTAGCATAGAGACATAATAAGCAAGCTGGACAAAAAACCAAACAACTGAAAATCAGCACTTAGCTTATCCTGAAAGATCTGGGAGCAGGTAGGCAGGAACCAAACAGAGCACATCTGAATACATTGATAGCCGGCAAGGGAATGACAGAAAGGCCAGGTAAAATAGGAAACACCCAGCCTCTGATGGACAGGTGGAAACCAAAGGCCGCAACCCACCAAAGTCACCCAGTACCAGCAGTAACCACCAGAGGGAGCCCACAAACAGAATCCACAACACTCACCGTTATTATTTGTGGGGGGCTTGTATCCAACTTTTGGGGTCTTTTCTCTGGAGGCAAGAAAGGTCTATCTTTTCCCTTCTAGGGTTAGTTAGTTCTCCGGCTGGCGCGAGACGTCTAGAACCAACGTAGGCACGTTCCCCGGCTGCTGCTATTTGTGGTGCTAGGATTAGATATACGGTTAGCCCAGTTACCAGTGCCCTATGAGCTGGTTTTTTATGTTTGCAGACTTGGTATGTACTTTTGAGACCCTCTGCCATTGGGGTCATAACAGTATGCCAGGCCAAAGTTGAATGTTTAATGCATTGCAGAAGTGGGATTAATAAGAAAGGAAATTCTGAGTTTTTTTTTTTTTTTTTTTCCTCTCTTTGTTCCTCCCCTTTACCTCTGAGTGGCTTGTGCTTGCTGCAGACATGAATGTCCAGACCTTGATTACAAGTGTGGATCAGCTTGCTGCTCGTGTGCAGGGCATACAAGATTTTGTTACCAGTAGTCCAATGTCTGAACCTAAAATACCTATTCCTGAACTGTTCTCTGGAGACCGATTCAAGTTTAGGAATTTCAGGAATAATTGTAAATTGTTTCTATCTCTGAGACCCCGTTCATCTGGAGACTCAGCTCAGCAAGTTAAAATTGTTATCTCTTTCTTACGGGGCGACCCTCAGGATTGGGCCTTCTCGCTAGCGCCAGGAGATCCGGCATTGGCAAATATTGATGCGTTTTTTCTGGCGCTCGGATTGCTTTACGAGGAACCCAATCTTGAAATTCAGGCAGAAAAAGCCTTGCTGGCTATTTCTCAGGGCCAGGATGAAGCTGAAGTGTATTGCCAAAAATTTCGGAAATGGTCCGTGCTTACTCAGTGGAATGAGTGTGCTCTGGCCGCAAATTTCAGAAATGGCCTTTCTGAAGCCATTAAGAATGTGATGGTGGGTTTCTCCATTCCTACAAGTCTGAATGATTCCATGGCGCTGGCTATTCAAATTGACCGGCGTTTGCGGGAGCGCAAAACTGCTAATCCTCTGGTGGTGTTGTCTGAACAAACACCTGATTTAATGCAATGTGATAGAATTCAGACTAGAAATGAACGGAAAAATCATAGACGTCAGAATGGGTTGTGTTTTTACTGTGGTGATTCTACACATGTTATATCAGCATGCTCTAAACGCCTAACAAGGGTTGTTAGCCCTGTCGCCATTGGTAATTTGCAACCTAAATTTATTTTGTCTGTGACTTTAATTTGCTCATTGTCTTCCTACCCTGTTATGGCGTTTGTGGATTCAGGTGCTGCCCTGAGTCTTATGGATCTGTCATTTGCCAAGCGCTGTGGTTTTGTTCTTGAGCCTTTGGTAAATCCTATCCCTCTTAGAGGTATTGATGCTACGCCATTGGCGGAAAATAAACCGCAGTTTTGGACACAGGTAACCATGTGCATGACTCCTGAACATCGGGAGGTGATTCGTTTTCTTGTTCTGCATAAAATGCATGATTTGGTCGTTTTGGGTCTGCCATGGTTACAGACCCATAATCCAGTCTTGGATTGGAAGGCAATGTCTGTGTCAAGTTGGGGCTGTCAGGGAATTCATGGTGATTCCCCGCCGGTGTCTATTGCTTCCTCTACTCCTTCGGAAGTTCCTGAGTATTTGTCTGATTATCAGGATGTATTCAGCGAGTCCAGGTCCAGTGCTCTGCCTCCTCATAGGGACTGTGACTGCGCCATAGATTTGATTCCAGGTAGTAAACTTCCTAAGGGAAGACTATTTAATCTGTCTGTACCTGAGCATACTGCAATGCGTTCGTATATCAAGGAGTCTCTGGAGAAGGGGCATATCCGTCCATCCTCTTCCCCTCTTGGTGCGGGATTCTTTTTTGTGGCCAAGAAGGACGGATCTTTGAGACCTTGTATTGACTATCGGCTTCTGAATAAAATCACTGTTTAATTTCAGTATCCTTTGCCTCTGTTGTCGGACTTGTTTGCCCGGATTAAAGGTGCCAAGTGGTTCACCAAGATAGATCTTCGTGGTGCGTACAACCTTGTGCGCATTAAGCAAGGAGATGAATGGAAAACTGCATTTAATACGCCCGAAGGTCATTTTGAGTACTTGGTGATGCCTTTTGGGCTCTCTAATGCTCCTTCAGTGTTTCAGTCCTTTATGCATGATATTTTCCGGAAGTGTCTGGATAAATTTATGATTGTTTATCTGGATGATATTCTGGTTTTTTCTGATGATTGGGACTCGCATGTAGAGCAGGTCAGGATGGTGTTTCAGGTTTTGCGTGAGCATGCTTTGGTTGTTAAGGGCTCAAAGTGTCTCTTTGGAGTACAGAAGGTTCCCTTTTTGGGTTTTATTTTTTCCCCTTCTGCGGTGGAGATGGACCCAGTCAAGGTCCGAGCTATTCATGATTGGACTCAGCCCACGTCAGTTAAAAGTCTTCAGAAGTTCTTGGGTTTTGCTAACTTCTACCGTCGTTTTATCACTAATTTTTCTAGCGTTGTTAAACCTTTGACGGATATGACCAAGAAAGGTTCTGATGTTGCTAACTGGGCTCCTGCAGCCGTGGAAGCTTTCCAAGAGTTGAAGCGTTGGTTTACTTCGGCGCCTGTTTTGTGCCAGCCTGATGTCTCACTGCCCTTTCAGGTTGAAGTGGATGCTTCTGAGATTGGGGCAGGGGCCGTTTTGTCGCAGAGAGGCCCTGGTTGCTCTGTAATGAGACCATGTGCCTTTTTCTCTAGGAAGTTTTCGCCTGCTGAGCGGAATTATGATGTTGGCAATCGGGAGTTGTTGGCCATGAAGTGGGCATTTGAGGAGAGGCGTCATTGGCTCGAGGGTGCTAAGCATCGTGTGGTGGTCTTGACTGATCACAAAAATCTGATGTATCTCGAGTCTGCTAAATGCCTGAATCCTAGACAGGCCCGCTGGTCATTGTTTTTCTCCCGTTTTGACTTTGTGGTCTCGTATTTACCAGGTTCAAAGAATGTGAAGGCTGATGCTCTTTCAAGGAGCTTTGTGCCTGACTCTCCTGGAGTCGTAGAACCAGTTGGTATTCTTAAAGAGGGAGTTATCTTGTCAGCCATTTCTCCGGATTTGCGACGTGTGTTGCAGAGATTTCAGGCTGGTAGACCTGACTCTTGTCCACCTGACAGACTGTTTGTTCCTGATAAGTGGACCAGCAGAGTCATTTCCGAGGTTCATTCCTCGGTGTTGGCAGGGCATCCGGGAATTTTTGGCACCAGAGATCTGGTGGCTAGGTCCTTTTGGTGGCCTTCCTTGTCACGGGATGTGCGGTCATTTGTGCAGTCCTGTGGGACTTGTGCTCGAGCTAAGCCTTGCTGTTCTCGTGCCAGCGGGTTGCTCTTGCCCTTGCCTGTCCCGAAGAGGCCTTGGACACACATTTCCATGGATTTCATTTCAGATCTTCCGGTGTCTCAGGGCATGTCTGTCATCTGGGTGGTATGTGATCGCTTTTCCAAGATGGTCCATTTGGTATCTTTGCCTAAGCTGCCTTCCTCTTCCGATCTGGTTCCTTTGTTCTTTCAGAATGTGGTTTGTTTACACGGCATTCCTGAGAATATTGTGTCTGACAGAGGATCCCAGTTTGTTTCCAGGTTCTGGCGATCCTTTTGTGCTAAGATGGGCATTGATTTGTCGTTTTCGTCTGCCTTTCATCCTCAGACTAATGGACAAACGGAGCGAACTAATCAGACTCTGGAGGCTTATTTGAGGTGTTTTGTTTCTGCAGATCAGGATAATTCCTGGGTGGTTGCCTCTGATGTGCATGCGGCCGATTTAGTTCGTGCCTTTCATGCTGCTCATCCTGATCGCCCTGGTGGTCCTGGTGAGGGTTCGGTGACCCCTCCTTAAAGGGGGGGTACTGTTGTGAATTAGACTTTTTTGGCTCCCTCTTGTGGTCACTAGTGATATGACTCTGGGATTGTCTTTCCTCAGTTTGGCACCCACCTGGGTCGTTAGTCCAGGGGTGTTGCTATATAAACTTCCTGGATCCTCAGTCCAGTGCCTGGCATCGTTGTAATCAAATCCTTTCTGTTTGCTCCTGTCTGCTGGTCTTGGTTCTTGCAAAATTAAGCTAAGTCGTGCTTCCTTGTTTTTTGGTTATCTGTATTGCTCTTATTTTCTGTCCAGCTTGTACTAAATGTGATTCCTGATTTTGCTGGAAGCTCTAGGGGGCTGGTATTCTCCCCCCGGGCCGTTAGACGGTTCGGGGGTTCTTGAATATCCAGCGTGGAAATTTTGATAGGGTTTTTGCTGACCGTATAAGTCATCTTACTATATTCTGCTATTAGTCAGTGGGCCTCTCTTTGCTAAATATCTAGTTCATTCTTACGTTTGTCTTTTCTCCTTACCTCACCGTTATTATTTGTGGGGGGCTTGTATCCAACTTTTGGGTTCTTTTCTCTGGAGGCAAGAAAGGTCTATCTTTTCCCTTCTAGGGTTAGTTAGTTCTCCGGCTGGCGCGAGACGTCTAGAACCAACGTAGGCACGTTCCCCGGCTGCTGCTATTTGTGGTGCTAGGATTAGATATACGGTTAGCCCAGTTACCACTGCCCTATGAGCTGGTTTTTTATGTTTGCAGACTTGGTATGTACTTTTGAGACCCTCTGCCATTGGGGTCATAACAGACTCCCCCGATACGGGTTCCATGTTCCTATTATCTGCAGTAGCACACACCTTGTATCACTGTAGCGACATTGATAGCATTTTATGTTCTTTCTGAAAGGAGCAATTTTCTGCTGTGACTTGTTATATTAAGTAGGCATAATTCAGCCAGTCTCTTTACATATCCCTTTCACATCCAAACAGACTTTATTAAAGCCTGAAATTATTGTCCAATCCATGTTATCAGTGTGCTTCCAACCGCTTTTCTGTACAGTCCTAAAATTAGAAAATTCATAAACCAGAGGATGAATTTTATCTTCCTCGCCATGTGCTGGTCTTTTTCTTACTTTTAATTCTTTTTAGAACATAATTATGCTTGGTCTTTGTTATCGGGACAAGACTAAATGCAGGTCTGTAAACACTTAGAATTGTCTTTTAGAGGTTTGTCTTTATGTAATTGTGTGATATATAGTAATGGCTTTTCCTATAAATATCAATGTAGTGGAAATGGTGCTTTACTCGTTTTTTACAACTGGACATTGGGCTCAATGAAATCTGTATTATAGTAATATTTAAAAGAAAATTATATCATAAAACAGTGTATTCTGAGATGATATATAGAAATTAAAGTTCTTATGTCAAATATAACCGTTTAGTTTAGTAAGAACCAAATGCTGCCAAATACTAAACCATTGTAGTATTACAACCAATAATTGTATGAACCATATGGCATTTAATGCCATAAACATTTGCAAAAGGCTCATAGAAACGCACATTCCCAATTATTAGGTGATATAAATATGGCAGCAATTATCCAACGAACTAGAAAAATTTATAGAAACTTGATTCCAGCTCACCCAGTTGCTCTATGCTCATCCACCTGGGGCTCAGACACCGACCTCGCCCTGGCCTCACATCAAGTAAAATAGAAAAAAATGGAGTCCGGCTGAACAGGACTGGATTTTCCTTTTCTTTTTATTTTTCAAAAGAAATTATAGTGCATACAAAAGAAAAAATGTGCATGGTAAACATGACCCAGTCGACACGTTTCGACTGAACTAGACAGTCTTACTCACGTTCTATTTTCCTAGAAAAATTTATGTTTATTGGTTGCCATAATTGTAAAGCAGGCTTCAAAAGCCTTGTTATTGACAGCATATTGTCTAGCAAACATAATGTGCTGCCGAAAACATGTTTTATAAGAGAAAAAGAAAGAGCAGCACTCACCCATTTTCTTCTAGTGTGGAAATTCTTTATTCCATGAAAATGATCATTTCACACAACAGTGCGGTCAGATTAGGGCATTGGTGAAGAAAGGGAGCGTCTCCACTCGCTCCCTCTCTTCACCAATGCCCTAACCTGACCGCACTGTTGTGTGAAATGATCATTTTCATGGAATAAAGAATTTCCACACTAGAAGAAAATGGGTGAGTGCTGCTCTTTCTTTTTCTCTTGTATTACATTTGGATGTGTTGCCACCCACTGAATAGCACCTCCCTATCTTCTATACAAGCAATATCCATTTTACCTCGATGACGGATGTCCGCAGCTGTGGTGTCTTAATTTGAGTCCTTTCAGTGCCAGCTAGCTCTTTTTCTCTTTGCAAATATATTTTGGAAACCATGTTTTATCCGCACAGAACAATCATATTAACAGTCATTCTGTGTGCATAGATTGTTCATTTGCCAGTATGAACAGGCCATTAAACGACCGTTGACAGCTCACATGCAGCTGATCGGCTTTCCTTTAACGGCTATAGCCGGCACAAATTGTCTTTATACTTTACTTGCATGTCTAATTAACAAGTGGTAAGGAGGATTGCAAGAGATGGATTCCTGGTATAATTGTGAGGGCCCAGCTCATTCGGCTTCTCTATATACATGTATTTAGAAACATGTAGTTAAGAATGATATTTGCATGTAGCCCTGCATTTAGAATGAATATGAATATATACGGTACCTCTCCTGCAAAAAGCAATCAAGTAAAATTAGCAAATTGAAGAAATCAGAAAGGGTCAGATAAAATTAAAGCTTTTTTGAGTTTTCCTGGCATCTGATCATGAAGCAAGAGTGCTACATAAATCATTACAGCAAGGTTTGGGGTTAGTGCCAACATGGCGGATGTGCTGTACAGACAGAACCTAAACAATTATAAAGATGTAAGTTCCTAGGGCTCAACCGGGTTAAAATCAGTATTAGGCTAGATGCACATAAAGAAACAAACTGATTTTTTTCTCAGGTGTCATCTTAGTTACATCCCAATTTTCTCAGCCGTTTTTTTTTTCCACTGAAGCAATGGACTGTCTGGACATTTTGGTAAAATGACTTCCATCACTGGATCAGTTAAAACCAGATGAAACTGAGATGAAACTTGAAGTACAAGGTATGACACAGTGTCATCTGTGTTACACAGATCCCCAAAAACATTAATGGCTGAGTCTGGTCCACAAGACAGATGAGAATAGGACATGGCCTGGGTGTCTTGGATAGGGGCACAGATCCATTTTTAAAACTGATATGTGTGTGTGGATCAACGAAACGCTATGGGTCGTAGTGCTGTTTGAGGAAAAAAGACAGCACTAGGATGTGTTTCACGGATGGGTCTAAGTCATTCTGTAATCATATATGGTAGATTGTAAGCTCTCACGAGCAGGATCATCTTATTGTGCTTTAATTATTGTATTGTTAACGTTGTTACTTATGACTGTTGCATTTGAAACTGTTAAACTGTAAAGCGCTGCGGAATATGTTGGCTCTATATAAATAAAGATTATTATTATTATTTATACAGCACAATCAGTAAAATAGCATAGACAATAATAGAAGCAGTTCACAGAGTTGTTGGTTTACCTGTGCAAGTTTTGTGTCCTAATATTTTATGTACTGCTGTTTGTATTGCCTCTGTAATATCGTAATTTTCCCCCAGGATCAATAAAGTGTATCCTATTGTATCGTGAGTACACATCGATATAATACAAATACTTGCTACATGCAGATCTTTAAGTCAGTCTCATAAGTGAGTCCTCAGGATAGTTCATTGTAAAACGATCCAGTCTGTGGAAAAGCACTCACAAGTTGCATACATGAAATAGAGCATCGTGGCGACATCGTACTGGATAATTGGCTTGTGGACACACCTGTTGCAAAATTTTTGGAAGGCGCTCGATCTCAAGCAAGGCATTATCAATTATTTATTATACTACAGATTGGTCAGGCGATCACATGATTGCCTGATCTCTGCCATCATAGCAGAGCAGCTGGGTCCCAACAGACCCAGATGATATTTTCCAGAGACGAATGGCACAAGTGCTATTTTCAGCTTTAACCCCTTCTCCCCAAAGCCTGTTTTCACCTTCCCGACTAGGTCAATTTTTACAATTCTGACCAGTATCACTTTATGAGGCATAACTCTGGAAGGCTTCAATGGATCACACTGATTCTGACACTGTTTCCTCGTGACATATTGTACTTTATGTTCGTGGTAAAATTTCTTTGATATGACTTGCATTTATTGGTGAAGAAAAAAACAGAAATTTGGTGAAAATTTAGAAAATTTTGACATTTTTAAACTTAATTTTTATGCCCTTGAATCAGAAAGCCATATTGCGCAAAATAGTTAATAAATAATATTTCCCACATGTCTACTTTACATCAGCACAATTTTTGAAACATAATTTTTTTTTGGTTAGGAAATTGTAAAGGTTAAAAGTTGACCAGTGATTTCTTATTTTCACTAAAAAAATTGGGAAAACCATTTTTTTTAGGGATCAACTCACATTTTAAGTGACTTTGAGGGGCCTATACAGAAAATACCCAAAAGTGACACCATTCTAAAAACTGCACCCCTGAAGGTACTCAAAACCACATTCATGTAGTTTATTAACCCTTCTGAAAAAATGATGCATTGAGTGCAAGGCATGCCCTGCCCCAAAGTTACATGCACCCCAATAACCCTTTCAGCAGACGTATTTGAGGGCCACATGACAAAATTGTACCCATTAGAAGAAAGTGTGTCTCCCATACTGTTTGCTTATGCATTGAATCCAAGGCCGACCCTGCACCAAAGTTACATGCACCACAATAACCCTTTGAACCCAGGTACTGGGTGGCCACAGGAAAACCCACTTCACATTATTTATTTTGTAATCCCATACTGTTTGCTTATGCATTAAATGCAAGGCCTGCCTTGCACCAAAGTAACAGGCACCCCAATACCCCTTGGAACAGATGTCCTGGATGGCCACATGAAACCAAAGTTCCCATTCACTGCATTACACTGTTAGTTAATGCAATGAATGTAAGGGCCACCTTGACCCAAATTTGCACGTACACCAATCCCCCCTTGGAAGAAACGTGGAGGAGGGCCTCACATAAAAACTGTCCCATTACAAAGGAGTGGGTCTCCTATACTTGGAATGCCTATGGGCTTACAAACCTTTCCCCCTGGGGGGTACACATCAGCATAGTGTGTAAGCTTTTTTTTTACGGGCATCATAAACACCCTTGAAAACAATGACGTGGTTTCCAACACAGTTGCTGCTGGGAAGGTGCATTCTTTTCAGAAAAATATGATGGAAGAGTCGTTGGATTAAGTGATCGGGAAAAGGGGCATGGTGACGGCAGGAATGGTAACATATAGGATTAATAACAGCGGTGGCCATGGGAAGTATGAAATCCAGGATCCAGCCTACAATGATTAGTTGTTTATGGAGCGCCCCAGATGCAGGGCCGCGGGGTACTCGGTACCGGGCTTCTCTGTCTCAGTTCTGGGGTTGTCACGGTGGCTAGACCCGGTCCGTGACCCTGCTAAGGGGCGTCCAATGAAAGTTGTAAGTGGAGGTGCATGGTGCAGGTCGCGATGAATAACGAGGACACAGGGTTGTAGTCTCTTTACCTCTTTACTGAAGGCTTCAAGGTCCTCAATCCAGAGTATGGTTAACAGGGCTGGCTGAGACCGGCCGGTCCGATGGCACCTCCAGAGTTCCCTTTGCAGGTGGAAATCTGTGCCTACCTTCTAGCGCCTGTGTGTTGCAGTATTTCCCTGCTGAGCACCACGGGATAGTCCTCACAACTGTCGTGTATGTTTCTGATGTTCTTTCCCACAACTTATGTCTGTTCTGATGTTCTTCTCCGTCCCCCAGATGATATGGCTAGGACGCACCCGTATGACGGGTAGGCCTGGAGTTCTTCCAGGACCCTAGTGACGCCCCTCTCCCACAGTTGCCCCCTATGTCTGCTTAGGTGATTTTGGTGAGACAGCCAACCTATAATTAACTGTCCTGCCGTTGGTTTGAAGTAATGCTTGGAGCCCAATACTTCCTCGGCGTTCCGGCCACCGGCTACGCGCCTCAGTAGGATGTTGCCTCGATCTTACAGCACGACTCCTACTGGTGTTATCTCCTTTTTGCTTTGATCTTGTTTCTCACTCTCCACAATAAACCTCGCTTCTTGTCCTTTCTTGAGATACCGCCGAGATGTAGTGCAGGCGCGGTTCCTTAATGTTCTTTTCTGTTCGCTAGGCCTCTGTCAGGATCCCACCCCTGACAGGGACCCCCCTGAATCTTCCCCTGCAACACCCTCTGCCACAGGATGTTGCTTGGTTCCAACCCAGTCAGCTTTCTGTCTAACTTCCTATCTAACCCCCAGTTTTACCAGATTGTGAGGAGTGGCCTAATACATAGCACCCTTAGCTCCCCCTGGAGGCCAGACTGTGAAGTGTATTGGTGCCTGTGATACCTGGTCAGGTGAACTCCTTCAGTGCCATCAGACGTACCATCACTCCCCTTAGCGGCGGAGCATCAGTACTGCAATGACCAGGACTCTGGGGCGCTGCACATGATCCCCTTAAAATATTTTTTTAAATATGTACCCCCCATGGGGAAATGTTTGTCAGCCTATGCACTTCGTGTATGGGCATTACAAGTCTAGGAGGCCAGTTCCTTTATAATGGGAATTTTTTTTTATGAGGCCCTCCTCCATGATTCTTCCAAGGGGGGATTGTGTAAGTGCAAATTTTGGTCAGGGTGGCCCATTCAATGCATAAGAAAACAGTATGGCAGGACCAATTGAAGAATGTGAAGTGGCTTTTCCTGTGGCCATCCAGTACCTAGGTTCAAAGGTTTATTGGGGTGCATATAACTTGGTAGCAGGGCAGGCGTTGCAGTCAATGCATAAGAAAACAGTATGGGATTACAAAATGAAGAATGTGAAGTGGCTTTTCCTGTGGCCATCCAGTACCTGGGTTCAAAGAATTCTAGGGGTGAATATAACTTGATAGCAGGGCAGGCCTTGCATTCAATGCAACATTTTTTCAGGAATCCCTCTCTTGAAAGGGATATTGGGGTGCGTTGTAATTCTTGCCAGCCCAGCCACTCACTGCATAGGCAATAACAGCATAGGAGACCCACTGTTTAATAACGGCCCTTTAAGAATATTAATGCCACCTGATGCCCCTCTAAAAATAGGCTTTGTGACTTTGAGTCCCTCCTTCATAAATGAAACAAGATGTGTTTACTTATGTGTCACACAACACATGGCCAGCTAGGGTTGTTAAATGTTGCAATGACATTTCCCAGTGCATGCATTTGTATTGGTTAAAAGCAATGTTAAAGTTGAAAAACGCATAAAAAACGCTGCGTGTGATCATAGCCCAAGTGGTGGAGAAACATTTTGGTCTGGGATTTATTATTTTGCCTTATATACAAGTCATTACCATGGAAAGGATGTACCTTATCTTATTTCCCAGCTTAATCCATTGTGGTTTTGTTTTTGTCTGTTTTTGGTGCACCTGTAAAAATGGTGTGAAACTGTGACAACATTGCTTAGGCTAGGTTCACATTGCATTAATGTGTGCACGCTAACGGACAGCGTTGCACGGTGAAAATGTCGCAATTAACGCCGTGCAACGGGTCCGTTAGCGCACCCATTGACAGCAATGTAAATTTCGCCTGTAGTGCATCGCTAGCGCGTGCCTTTTTCGGCTCGCGCTAGCGATGTGCCGTTCTTTTGTGATGCGCCGCGGACGCTGCTTGCAGCGTCCGCGGCGCACCCGAGGTCCGTTCCCCGCTCTCGCAGATTGGGGATCTGCTAGAGCGGGGACGTTAACGCGACCCCTCAACGCGGCCCCGAAAAAAACATTGCGTTAGCGCAATCCGCAAGCGCTAGCGCTAAACAGATTGCCCTAACGCAATGTGAACCTAGCCTTACAGCTGTGACCTAGGAGTCGTAAATGCTTCCAGGGGTGATCCCCATGATGTTCCTGTGTCATTTGAGCAGTGTTTCCATCATTTTCGGATGTTTTTAGACCCTAAAGGGACACCACCGGGGGATCGTGGTAAAAATACTTGGGTTTCCCATAGACTTACATTGAGCTCGTTGGTTGGGTCGAGTACCCGAGTATTCAAATTTGTTCGACCTGAGCAACCAGCACCCGAGTGCATTTTAGTGCTCGCTCATCACTAAATGCCATCTTTGAAGTCTTGAAGCCAGTAACTCTGCATTTGCTTTTTATGAACGCAACTCCCAGACCAAGTCATTCAGTTCTGGCTGAGTTTTAAGATGAGGCTCATAGGCTTTACTGAGGAGAGCTTTCATGGTGCATCTTTGAGGCTTAAGCCTGTACTGTCCACAAATATAAATCTGACAAGACATTTTACTTCAATGAAATGCAAGCAATTCATGCCTTTGCTTGCCTATAAATTACATAACAGTACATATATTGTGGACATTACATGGACAGCGTGAAAACATGAAAAATAGCTCAAACAGAAGATTTCTGAAAAACCATACGTGACAGGAAAATTTCAAGGTGATTTTCGTGATCAGTAGCTCAACTTACAGAAGACACACCCAAAAGTGTTCAGGAAGCAAAATCTTTATTCTTCAGTGTTATCGAAAGCACTGTCCTGTTATTACACGTGTCATTGTCCATACCAAGGAGTGTAGAAGCACACAACAAGCATGAATGTAATATGCATAAAGCCTCTTCATAGAGAAAGAAAGCATGGGCTTTAGTGCCCCCTGTTAAAGGTAGCAATCCTAAACATCAATATCGAGTCTAGAGTGACACAGCAACATGTATCACATGACTGAAATCACAGCGACACATTACAATATTGGATTTAGTGATAGCATTGGGTGATGTGTTGCCACCTGCGACATACTGCAACTGTGACACAGAGTCGCAAATGTTTCAGAATGTGTTGGATTTTCTGTCGTTTGTTGCATTTGGCACTCATCGCATTTGCCTTAGACATCAGTGAAAATTGCACACAACATATGACTCGTGTAAGACTTTTCAACAACTTGGCTGTCTGAGCTGTAAAATATTTTCATGGCAGTAAGTCTCATAGAAGTTGCACAAATGTTGTAGTTCCGTGACTTTTCAGAGAATTGCTGTCGCCGTGTAGCCCCAGACTTAAAGAGCTTTGCCACATGATCTGTGACCTCCATTTGAAGACGTGTTTTGGGATGCTTGCCCCTCATTAGTGCAAACAGAAGAACTTGTTGGCTTGGTTCAGTGGCTTCATGGTGTTTAAGAAGTAAAATATGGAAAGAGCCTTACATCAGAGGAAGAGCGCAGAAGCTCTATTATCACCTATTGGAAGTAGTGACACTTATTGGAACACTGAATATATGAATTTTAAACTGCATTACTGCCATATAGACTATACGTAGGAAATCGAGGTACTTAGTGCACAAATTGGCCAATTCTTGTGTGGCCAACCAACCATGACAAGGTGTATCTTGGACAAGAATGTTATCAGACATATCTCTCCTGGACTCTCATAGTTTTATTATTGTATGATTATGAAATAAAGAACAAAGTTTTTATTTGCTCCTTCATATGAGCCTGGTGATTTGGAGTTTCCAACTAGATTGTACATGTGCAGATCATGCAATAGTTAATTGGGATATTGCGTTAGATGTAACTAAAGTTATTGGTATTATGACTGGTCAGTTTTCTTTATCACGAAAGAGTCTATTGGAATAATGGTGGCAATAAGAACAATAATACGCTTTTTGATGGTTAACCAAGGCAAAAGGAATGTGAAACCTGAAAAGCAACTTCATGTGGTATGGATCTGCATCATATCAGTAATTTATAGTGGGCAAGCAGGCAGCTTCTGGTCTATTTAAAGGGATGTTAAAAAACAGTGGTTCTCCAAATGTCCTACATCAAATAAAATATAGCTCCAATGATTCCAATTATATATTCCATCAACATTTTTATTACTACATTTTTATATCTTACAAAAATATTGGATTGAACTTGAAAATGGCCAAATGTATCCATCACATTTTTTGACCATTAAAAATACATGAGTTAAAAGACAGATGTCATATATTAATATGAACAGAGCCTTAGGAGGTTGCCTTACTTGTTATAAATTCACAGGTAGTGGTTAAAAAATTATGTGATCTTCGCAAATGTATCAGTTATAATTTAAGCACCTCTACAATATAGCTGCAAATTTGTCCAATAAATTATTAAATAAAAAGACAAATTACAGCTAGTGGAGCTAAAGACTGGAAAATGTGAACTCAGCTGGTAGTGCAGTATAATGTATTAGCATTTCATGTTTACAACGACAACACTTGCATTCCAGTGAGATTATTACTTGACAAGCCATAGATAATATAATAGTTATGCAAGCCATTTAAGCGAGTGGAAAAACTGTCATCTTGTTATATACAATCTTTTCTTTTAGTGTTCATCTGGTGTATGTTCCTACTTTATTACTATCATGGAAGTTGCTTTAAAGGACATTGCTTTTATGTGCCTTACTAATGCTCGAAAGACGTCAGCAAACTCAAAAAACACAACCTTTTAGAAATGTAAAAGCCTAAAAACGCGAATAAAAATAATGGAAATATTATGGAGATAATTTTAATATTACATGCTATTACATGCTTGCTTACTGCTGCAGTTAGAAGCTTTTCTCTTCAGTGATGGTTTCTGTATATAATACAGTGGGTGGAATTAAGAAAACACTGTGCCAAGCTGGATGATGAGCACTTCCAGCACACTGTTTCACCAAAATAAATGGTGTCTGGTCAACTTGTACTTATAATAATGTTAGAAAGCAATTACAGTGCTTTGAAAAAGTATTAATACTACATGAACTTATCCATATTTTTCACGTTTCACTCACAAATGTAAATGTATTTTATATGATATACCAATAGAAAGTAACAATTGTTTATGAATGTTAAAGGTAATGAATGATGCATGGATTTCATATAATTCTAAACATATAAATCTAAAATTTGTGACATGCATTTGTATTTCGCCCACCTGAGTCAATATTTTGTAGGACCACCTTTCACTGCAATTACGGCTGCAAGTCTTTTGGAGTATGTCTCAACCAGCTTTGCGCATTTAGTGGCTTAAAGTTTTGCCCAGTCTTCTTTATAAACTAACTTTAGGTAAGTGAAATTGACTGGGAGCATCTGTGAACAGCAATTTTAAAGTCTTGCCACAGATTCTCAATATGATTTAGGTCTGTACTGTGACATGCGACATGTGGCAACATGCAACATGTGATGACATGCAACATGCACCATGCGATGACATGCGACATGTGATAACATGCGATGACATGCACCATGCGAAGACATGGAACATGAAACATGCGGCAACATGCGACATATGACATGCGATGACATGCAACATGCAGCATGTGACATGCGATGACATGCAGCATGTGACATGCGATGACATGCAGCATGCGAAATGCAACATGCGGCGACATGCAACATGCGATGACAAGCGACATGTGACAACATGCGACTACATGCACCATGCGACGACATGCAACATGTGACATGCACCATGCGACAACATGCACCATGCGACGACATGCACCATGCAACAACATGCAACATGCGACGACATTCAACATGTGACATGCACCATGCGACATGCGCAATCCGATGACATGTGACATGTGACAACATGTGACAACATGCACCATGCGACAACATGTGGCATGCACCATGCGACGGCATGCACCATGCAACATGCACCATGCAACTTGTGATGACATGAGACATGCAGCATGCAACATGCTATGACATGCGATGACATGCGATGACATGCAACCTGTGACATGCGACATGCGGTGACATGCAACATGCGATGACATGCAGCATGCGACATGCGATGACATGCAGCATGCGACATGCAACATGTGATGACATGTGACAACATGCACCATGCGACATGCAACATACGACATGCGATGACATGCACCATGCAACATGCGACGACATGCAACATGTGATATGCGACATGCAACATGCCACATACAGTACATACATACAGTACATACATACAACATACATATAGACATAGAGTATATACTCACCATCACTTGTCACCTTGATCCCTGAAGCCAGTGTCATCTGTAAAAAATATTAAAATAATAAACAAACACTATACTCCCTGATCCGCAGAAATCCAATTAAAATGAGTGTCCCTTGACGATCTCCCGTGGAGAGCAAGAGCATCAGCTGATGCGACCGCTCTCCAGGGGCTCCAGGAATACAATGATGGAAGATATCCATCCACAATATATTCCTCTCAATGTATTCCTACGCCCCTGTGAGAAAATAGTCCCTAGTCTCACTTTGGGCATTGCTGTGTGAGAACGTTCCCACGCAGCTTTTTGCCATAAAGTGAGACCAGTGAACTATAGTAACCTCTCAGTGATGCACTGCAGGAGCCATTGTCTCCTGTCAGTGTGTCACTGAGGGTCCTATAGAGCAGTGACTTCACCCGATGTCACTGTTTTATAGGGGAGATCATCGTGGGACATTCATTAATTGGACTACGGCGGACAGGTAGTATATGGTTTATTATTTTACGTTTTTTGCAGTATGGTAAGTATGGTTAAATGAAGAATATTAAAATACTTTTTTCCTAATGTGTGTTTTATTAACCCTTTATTGGTATTGGATTAATAATGGATAGGCGTCTTATTACCCCATATCCCACCGCTACACGGGAGTGGGAAGAGATCGGCTAAGTGCCGGAATTGGCGCATCTTACAGATGCGCCATTTCTGGGGCAGCTGCGGACTGGTATTTGTAGCCTGGGGGACCAATATCCATGGCCCCTCTCTAGGCTATGAATATCAGCCTGCATGTGAGGTACAAAATGGCGGACGCGACGGACAAAAAAACATTCACTTGAAATGTTTTTTCGTGCCAACGGTCCGCCAAAACACGACGGATCCATTGCACGATGGGTGCGACGTGTGACCATCCATCGCGATCCGACGCTAATACAAGTCTATGGGTAAAAAACGCATCCTGCGAGCACATTTGCAGGATCCGTTTTTTTTCCCAAAACGACGGATTGCGACAGATTGCTAAAAACGCAAGTGTGAAAGTAGCCTTAGAAACATTGGCCTTTCTATTATATATCTATGGATATATCTATCTATAGATTTATTTATAGATAGATATATCTATAGATACATAGATGTATCTATCCATATATCTGGCTGCTTTCACACATCAGGTTTTTGCCGTCAGGCACAATCCGGCGAGTTTTGAAAAAAACAGATCCTTTTTTTCCTCCGGATCCGTTTTTTGCTCATAGAGTTGTATTAGCGCCGGATTGCGCCTGATGGCCACACGTTTCATCTGTTTTTTGCCAGATCCATCAAAAAAGCTGTTTCCGCCGGACGGAAAACACATACAGAGGAACGGTTTTTCTGTCCGGCGAAAAAAACCACAGCGATGGATCCGGCGAAAAACGTATGAAACTGAGATGTGAAATGATGAATCCGGCCTCCGAATCCGTTTTTTCATGCATGTTTCCATTCAAATCATGCAGATTTTCCGTTTATTTATTTATTTATTTCCAAAAACCATCAAAACCACGCAAAAAAACTGCATCAAAACTGCACCAAAAACTGCATCAAAACCTGGTGCAGTTTTGCAGTTTTGGTGCGGTTTTGATGCAGTCTTAGGTGCGGTTTTGATGCAGCTTTTGGTGCAGTTTTGATGCGTTTTTGATGCAGTTTTTTCTGTGGTTTTGATGCAGTTCTTGGTGTGGTTTTGATGCAGTCCTTGGTGCGGTTTTTGTGCGTTTTCGTGCAGTTTTCAATCACTTTTGATGTGGTTTTTGGTGTGGTTTTGGTGCGGTTTTGGTGCAGTGTTGATGCAATTTTGGTGCGGTTTTGATGCAGTTTTTGGTGCGGTTTTGATGCAGTTTTTGGTGCAGGTTTGATGCGTTTTTATGCAGTTTTTGGTGGGGTTTTGATGCAGTTTTTGTGCAGTTTTGATTCGCTTTTGGTGCAGTTTTTGGTGCATTTTTTGCGCGGTTTTGATGCGTTTTGGTGCGTTTTTGAAAGCTAAATAAAGACGTATTTTTGAACAAAAAAATAGATTTGTGATGTCATTATTGTCCAACCTCCTCTTTTACATTTGTCCAACCCACACTCCATTACACACACAGATAGACAGATAGATGATAGATCTACATATAGATAGATCTATAGATGCATACATCTATCTATTCATATATCTACCTATAGATATATCTGGATAGATATATCTATTGATAGATGTATGGTGTCATGTCGGACGCTATTCACACTAGGGTGTCCGACAGACAGCGGTAATTCCACATTCGTCCACTATACGAACAGTGGCACTGGCTAGATTTTTATCCAGGTTGCCCAGGGTTAATCTAGCTGGTACTCAGGTTGGAGGCTGGGTCACGTCCACGGCCTTTAAATAGTATTGCTGGACTTTGGGCGTCGCCGATTATAGCTTGTGCCTCGTGCCTAGTGATTTCGGTCTGGAGTGGTGGTCTTGGAGAAGAAATATCGTATCTGGTGGTGTATTATCCTTTGTTATATTTCTCCTTCCTATATTTGTATTTGTTTTGCCCTGGGCACATTATTGTGTTTTCCTGTGTGTCTGTGGCGTGGTGCATTTTTTAGTTTTCCCTGTCTGTGCTTTCTGTGGGGGTTGGTGTGTGGTCTATTCACTGGGTGGTAGGTGGTGGTTTCAGCATAGGGCTGAAACAGGAATCAGGGCCAGGCCTGGTGGCCCAGACAAGCACACCATTAGTGTAAATTCTGGGACAGGGACAGACAGGGTTTTCCCTATTCTGAGGGATATCGCAGGGGCCCGGGTAACCAGCCTTAGCCTACCTAGTCTCCCCATGACATTATAATCGGCCCCAAAATTTTGTATTCCATGGATCCCATTACTTCCATAACCCGCCAGTTGGAGGCGCTGTCCTTACAGGTCACTGAGTTGAAGGGGGCGGTTCAGCAACAGGGTCTAGTAGTAGTTAATGTGCAAGCTGAAACTGCAGGTAGAGTTGCAGAGCCAAAGATCCCTTTACCTGAGAGGTTTGCTGGGGAACTGTTGTGAATTTGCTTTTTGCTCCCTCTAGTGGTTACTAGTTTTTTGACTCTGGTTTTTCTGTCATTCCTTTTATCCGCACCTGGGTCGTTACTTAGGGGTGTTGCTATATAAGCTCCCTGGACCTTCAGTTCAATGCCTGGCAACGTAGTTATCAGAGCTAGTCTGCTGTGCTCTTGTCTACTGATCCTGGTTCCAGTTATATCAGCTAAGTCTGCCTTTTGCTTTTTGCTATTTGTTTTGGTTTTGTATTTTTGTCCAGCTTGTTCCAAATCTATATCCT
This sequence comes from Ranitomeya variabilis, assembly GCF_051348905.1. Classification (NCBI taxonomy): domain Eukaryota; kingdom Metazoa; phylum Chordata; class Amphibia; order Anura; family Dendrobatidae; genus Ranitomeya; species Ranitomeya variabilis. Next base: position 188,720,242 of record NC_135237.1, read on the forward strand.
GACCTTTGCTGGAAGCTCTAGGGGGGCTGGTGTTCTCCCCCCGGACCGTTAGACGGTTCGGGGGTTCTTGAATTTCCAGTGTGGATTTTAATAGGGTTTTTGTTGACCATATAAGTTACCTTTCTTTATTCTGCTATCAGTAAGCGGGCCTCTCTGTGCTAAACCTGGTTCATTTCTGTGTTTGTCATTTCCTCTTACCTCACCGTCATTATTTGTGGGGGGCTTCTATCCAGCTTTGGGGTCCCCTTCTCTGGAGGCAAGAAAGGTCTTTGTTTTCCTCTACTAGGGGTAGCTAGATTCTCCGGCTGGCGCGTGTCATCTAGAATCAACGTAGGAATGATCCCCGGCTACTTCTAGTGTTGGCGTTAGGAGTAGATATATGGTCAACCCAGTTACCACTGCCCTATGAGCTGGATTTTTGTATTCTGCAGATTTCCACGTTCCTCTGAGACCCTCGCCATTGGGGTCATAACAGTTTGCCAGGCCAGTATTAAATGTTTAATGCATTGCAGAAGAGGGATTATAAGACAGAAGATTCTGAGTTTTTTTTTTTTTCTTCTTCCCCTTTACCTCAGAGTGGCTATGCTTGCTGCAGACATGAATGTCCAGACCTTGATTACAAGTGTGGACCAGCTGGCTACTCGTGTGCAGGGCATACAAGACTATGTTATCAGAAATCCTAGGTCAGAACCTAAAATACCGATTCCTGAACTGTTTTCCGGAGACAGGTTTAAGTTTAGGAATTTCGTGAATAATTGTAAATTGTTTTTGTCCCTGAGACCCTGTTCATCTGGAGATTCTGCTCAGCAAGTAAAAATTGTTATTTCGTTCTTACGGGGCGACCCTCAGGATTGGGCTTTTTCGCTGGCGCCAGGAGATCCGGCATTGGCTGATCTTGATGCGTTTTTTCTGGCGCTCGGTTTACTTTATGAGGAACCCAATCTTGAGATTCAGGCAGAAAAGGCCTTGCTGGCTATGTCTCAGGGGCAGGACGAGGCTGAAGTGTATTGCCAAAAATTTCGGAAATGGTCCGTGCTGACACATTGGAACGAGTGTGCACTGGCCGCTAATTTTAGAAATGGCCTTTCTGAAGCCATTAAGAATGTTATGGTGGGTTTTCCCATTCCCACAGGTCTGAATGATACTATGGCACTGGCTATTCAAATTGACCGGCGGTTGCGGGAGCGCAAAACCGCAAATTCCCTCATGGTGTTGTCTGAACAGACACCTAATTCGGTGCAATGTGATAGAAAAACCGCTAATTCCCTCATGGTGTTGTCTGAACAGACACCTGATTTAATGCAATGTGATAGAATCCTGACTAGAAATGAGCGGAAAATTCATAGACGCCGGAATGGCTTGTGCTACTACTGTGGTGATTCTACACATGTTATCTCAGCATGCTCTAAACGTATAGCTAAGGTTGTTAGTCCTGTCACCGTTGGTAATTTGCAACCTAAATTTATTCTGTCTGTAACTTTGATTTGCTCACTGTCATCTTATCCTGTCATGGCGTTTGTAGATTCAGGTGCTGCCCTGAGTCTCATGGATCTCTCATTTGCTAAGCGCTGTGGTTTTACTCTTGAACCATTAGAAAATCCTATTCCTATTAGGGGTATTGATGCTACACCATTGGCAGCAAATAAACCGCAGTATTGGACACAGGTTACCATGTGCATGACTCCTGAACACCGCGAGGTGATACGTTTCCTGGTTTTACATAAAATGCATGATTTGGTTGTTTTAGGGCTGCCATGGTTACAGACCCATAATCCAGTCCTGGACTGGAAGGCTATGTCAGTCTCAAGTTGGGGCTGTCGTGGTATTCATGGGGATTCCCTGCCTGTGTCTATTGCTTCTTCTACGCCTTCGGAAGTTCCGGAGTATTTGTCTGATTATCAGGATGTCTTCAGTGAGTCTGAGTCCAGTGCACTGCCTCCTCATAGGGACTGTGACTGTGCTATAGATTTGATCCCAGGCAGTAAATTTCCTAAGGGAAGACTGTTTAATCTGTCGGTACCTGAACATACCGCTATGCGTTCATATATCAAGGAGTCTCTGGAGAAAGGACATATTCGTCCGTCTTCTTCCCCTCTTGGTGCGGGATTCTTTTTTGTGGCAAAAAAGGACGGATCTTTGAGACCTTGTATTGATTATCGACTTTTAAATAAGATCACTGTCAAATTTCAGTATCCTTTACCGCTGTTGTCTGACTTGTTTGCCCGGATTAAGGGTGCCAAGTGGTTCACCAAGATAGACCTTCGTGGTGCGTACAACCTTGTGCGCATTAAGCAAGGTGATGAATGGAAAACCGCATTCAATACGCCCGAAGGTCATTTTGAGTACTTGGTGATGCCTTTTGGGCTCTCCAATGCGCCTTCAGTTTTTCAGTCCTTTATGCATGACATTTTCCGGAAGTATCTGGATAAATTTTTGATTGTTTATCTGGATGATATTTTGGTTTTTTCTGACAATTGGGATTCGCATGTGGAGCAGGTCAGGTTGGTCTTTAAAATTTTGCGTGAAAATTCTTTGTTTGTCAAGGGCTCAAAGTGTCTCTTTGGTGTGCAGAAGGTTCCCTTTTTGGGGTTCATTTTTTCCCCTTCTGCTGTGGAGATGGACCCAGTCAAGGTCCGAGCTATTCTTGATTGGACTCAGCCCTCGTCAGTTAAGAGTCTTCAGAAGTTCTTGGGCTTCGCTAACTTCTACCGTCGTTTTATCGCTAATTTTTCTAGCATTGTGAAACCTTTGACGGATATGACCAAGAAGGGCTCCGATGTAGCTAACTGGGCTCCTGCTGCCGTGGAGGCTTTCCAGGAGTTGAAACGCCGGTTTACTTCGGCGCCTGTTTTGTGCCAGCCTGACGTCTCACTTCCCTTTCAGGTTGAGGTGGATGCTTCGGAGATTGGGGCAGGGGCCATTTTGTCGCAGAGAGGCCCTGGTTGCTCTGTTATGAAACCTTGTGCCTTTTTCTCTAGGAAGTTTTCGCCTGCCGAGCGAAATTATGATGTGGGCAATCGGGAGTTGTTGGCCATGAAATGGGCATTTGAGGAGTGGCGTCATTGGCTCGAGGGTGCTAAGCATCGTGTGGTGGTCTTGACTGATCACAAAAATCTGATGTATCTCGAGTCTGCTAAACGCCTTAATCCGAGACAGGCCCGCTGGTCATTGTTTTTCTCCCGCTTTGATTTTGTTGTCTCGTATTTACCAGGTTCAAAGAATGTGAAGGCCGATGCTCTTTCTAGGAGCTTTGTGCCTGATGCTCCTGGAGTCGCTGATCCTGTTGGTATTCTTAAAGATGGAGTTATCTTGTCAGCTATTTCTCCGGATCTGCGACGTGTGTTGCAGAGATTTCAGGCTGATAGGCCTGAGTCTTGTCCACCTGACAGACTGTTTGTCCCGGATAAGTGGACCAGCAGAGTCATTTCCGAGGTTCATTCCTCGGTGTTGGCAGGTCACCCGGGAATTTTTGGCACCAGAGATCTGGTGGCCAGGTCCTTTTGGTGGCCTTCCTTGTCAAGGGATGTGCGGTCATTTGTGCAGTCCTGTGGGACTTGTGCTCGAGCTAAGCCTTGCTGTTCTCGTGCCAGCGGTTTGCTCTTGCCCTTGCCTGTCCCGAAGAGACCTTGGACACATATCTCCATGGATTTCATTTCTGATCTTCCGCTATCTCAGGGCATGTCTGTTATCTGGGTGATATGTGATCGCTTCTCCAAGATGGTCCATTTGGTTCCTTTGCCTAAGCTGCCTTCCTCTTCCGATCTGGTTCCTGTGTTTTTCCAGAACGTGGTTCGTTTGCACGGCATCCCTGAGAATATTGTGTCAGACAGAGGATCCCAGTTCGTTTCCAGGTTCTGGCGATCCTTTTGTAGTAGGATGGGCATTGATTTGTCGTTTTCGTCTGCTTTCCATCCTCAGACTAATGGACAGACGGAGCGAACCAATCAGACTTTGGAGGCTTATTTGAGGTGTTTTGTCTCTGCTGATCAGGACGATTGGGTGACATTCTTGCCGTTGGCTGAGTTTGCCCTTAATAATCGGGCTAGTTCCGCCACCTTGGTTTCGCCTTTTTTCTGCAACTCTGGTTTCCATCCTCGCTTTTCTTCGGGTCATGTGGAGCCTTCTGACTGTCCTGGGGTGGATTCTGTGGTGGATAGGTTGCAGCAGATCTGGAATCATGTGGTGGACAACTTGAAGTTGTCACAGGAGAAGGCTCAGCGCTTTGCCAACCGCCGCCGCGGTGTGGGTCCCCGACTACGCGTTGGGGATTTGGTATGGCTTTCTTCCCGCTTTGTTCCTATGAAGGTCTCCTCTCCCAAATTTAAACCTCGTTTTATTGGGCCTTACAAGATATTGGAAATCCTTAATCCTGTATCTTTTCGTCTGGATCTTCCTGTGTCGTTTGCTATTCACAATGTATTTCATAGGTCCTTGTTGCGGCGGTACATTGTGCCTGTAGTTCCTTCTGCTGAGCCTCCTGCTCCGGTGTTGGTTGAGGGCGAGTTGGAGTACGTGGTGGAGAAGATCTTGGATTCTCGCCTCTCCAGGCGGAGGCTTCAGTACCTGGTCAAGTGGAAGGGCTATGGTCAGGAGGATAATTCCTGGGTGGTCGCCTCTGATGTTCATGCGGCCGATTTAGTTCGTGCCTTTCATGCCGCTCATCCTGATCGCCCTGGTGGTCGTGGTGAGGGTTCGGTGACCCCTCACTAAGGGGGGGGTACTGTTGTGAATTTGCTTTTTGCTCCCTCTAGTGGTTACTAGTTTTTTGACTCTGGTTTTTCTGTCATTCCTTTTATCCGCACCTGGGTCGTTACTTAGGGGTGTTGCTATATAAGCTCCCTGGACCTTCAGTTCAATGCCTGGCAACGTAGTTATCAGAGCTAGTCTGCTGTGCTCTTGTCTACTGATCCTGGTTCCAGTTATATCAGCTAAGTCTGCCTTTTGCTTTTTGCTATTTGTTTTGGTTTTGTATTTTTGTCCAGCTTGTTCCAAATCTATATCCTGACCTTTGCTGGAAGCTCTAGGGGGGCTGGTGTTCTCCCCCCGGACCGTTAGACGGTTCGGGGGTTCTTGAATTTCCAGTGTGGATTTTAATAGGGTTTTTGTTGACCATATAAGTTACCTTTCTTTATTCTGCTATCAGTAAGCGGGCCTCTCTGTGCTAAACCTGGTTCATTTCTGTGTTTGTCATTTCCTCTTACCTCACCGTCATTATTTGTGGGGGGCTTCTATCCAGCTTTGGGGTCCCCTTCTCTGGAGGCAAGAAAGGTCTTTGTTTTCCTCTACTAGGGGTAGCTAGATTCTCCGGCTGGCGCGTGTCATCTAGAATCAACGTAGGAATGATCCCCGGCTACTTCTAGTGTTGGCGTTAGGAGTAGATATATGGTCAACCCAGTTACCACTGCCCTATGAGCTGGATTTTTGTATTCTGCAGATTTCCACGTTCCTCTGAGACCCTCGCCATTGGGGTCATAACAGGAACGCAGTAAATTTGTTATTTTTCGTGAAGCTTGCAAATTATATTTTCGTATGCGTCCGATCTCCTCTGGTAATGAGGCTCAGCGTGTGGGCCTGGTGTTGTCATTACTGAACAGGGACCCCCAAGCATGGGCATTTTCTTTACCATCTGATTGAGCTGCATTTAACTCAGTGGAGAGTTTTTTTCTGCTCTTGGGCTCATTTATGATGATCCTGACAGAATGGCTCTAGCAGAATCCAAAATAGGCACTCTCCGCCAGGGGGAGCGAATGGCGGAGGATTACTGTTCTGAATTTTGCCACTGGGTGGTGGACACACAATGGAATGACCCCACGCTGCAGAGTCAGTTTGTTCATGGGGTTTCGAGAAGGGTTAAACAAGTCCCCCTGATGTATGAGACTCCTGCTTCTCTAGAGTCTGCTATGAGTTTTGTTATCCGCATTGATCGCCGTTTGCGTCAGGGGGCGCAAGAGACTCCGCCTATGGGGGAGGGTGTAGTTGCACGTGAGGTTGCTGCAGGTGAGCCCACGGAGCCTATTCAAATCGCAGGGGTGTCACATCATCGAGCCCCCTCGCTCAGGAAGCAGAAAGCCTGTTTTTGCTGTGGTAAAAATGGGCATTATGTAAATGCTTGTCCTCTGTTATCTAAGAAAAGTGCAATGGCGGAAAACTACTAAGCTCAGAGGGTGTGGAAGAGGCCAATCTGAGCTTATGCATATCTTCCATGGTGGTCTCTCAATGTATGCTCCCTGCCAGAGTTATGGTCGCTGGCAGAGATCTGCCAATCACTGTTTTTGTGGATAGTGGTTCTGCCACTAATCTCATTGATGAGGAGTTTGCGCGCACAGCCGGGTTCAGGATCGAAAAACTGCCTCATCCTATCCGGGTGGTCACCATCAATGCCGCTCCTCTCCCACAGGGGGAGATTACTGAGTTTGTGGCTGAGGTTAAACTCCACATTGGTGTCCTATATTTTGAGCAGGTTACATGTAGGGTGCTCAGTAATCTTCCTGCACAAATGGTTCTGGGTTTTCCATGGTTATCTATGCACAAACCGGTGATTGACTGGAAAACCCAGGACATAATCCAGTGGAGCGGATTCTGCCAGGAGAATTGCCTGGCCACATGTGTGTCTGCTGTGACTCCTAGCATTCCTGAGTCACTGCTGGATTTTGCGGATGTGTTCTCTGAGAAGGGTTGCTCAGAATTGCCACCACATCGACCCTATGACTGTACTATTAGGTTAAAACCAGGGGCCAAATTGCCGAAAGCAAGGATGTTTAACATTTCTGGTCCTGAGAGGCAAGCTTTAAAAGACTACATTGCTGAGAGTCTGAGCAAAGGGCACATCAGGCCTTCGTCCTCACCTGTGGCAGCGGGGTTCTTCTTCATTAAGAAGAAAGATGGCAAATTACGCCCGTGTCTGGATTTCAGGGAGTTAAACCAGATTACGGTTCGTGATCCATACCCTATGCCGCTGATACCTGATTTGTTCAACCAGGTGGCTGGTGCTAAGTGGTTCTCCAAGCTTGACCTCAGGGGAGCATACAACCTCATAAGAGTCTGTCAAGGGGATAAGTGGAAGATGGCTTTTAATACACCTGAGAGTCATTTTGAAAATTTGGTGATGCCATTTGGGTTGACAAACATGCCTGCTGTTTTTCAACATTTCATAAATGATGTGTTCTCGCATGTCCTGGGGAAATTCGTTATTGTGTACCTAGATGACATTCTCATTTATTCATGTGACCATGATACTCATTTAGAGCATGTTATTCAGGTGTTACAGCTACTCAGAGAGAATAAGCTCCATGCAAAACTTGAGAAATGTGTATTTTTGGTTCAGGAGTTGCCTTTCTTGGGTTATATTGTGTCTGCTTCAGGGTTTAAAATGGACGCCGCTAAGGTGCAAGCGGTGCTGCGTTGGGAACGGCCTGATAACCTAAAAGTGCTCCAGCGGTTCCTTGGGTTTTCTAACTATTATAGAAAGTTTATCAAAAAAATTTCTATCATTGCTAAACCGCTCACTGACATGATGAAAAATGGTACCAACTTCTCCACCCGGTCTGAGGCTGCTGTGCGCGCCTTCGAATTCCTGAAGAACAGTTTTGCTTCGGCCCCCATTCTGGTGCAACCGGATGTATCGAGACCATTTACCGTCGAAGTCAATGCGTCTGAGGTTGGAGTGGGGGCGGTGCTGTCTCAAGGCTCATCCTTGGGCGAGTTGCGTCCATGCGCCTACTTTTCCAAGAAGCTGATGCTCGCCGAACGTAACTATGATATCGGCAACAGCGAGTTGTTGGCTATCAAGTTGGCTTTTGAGGAATGGTGACACTTCTTGGAGGGGTCGGTCCACCAGGTTACAGTTATCACCGATCATAAAAATCTGCTTTATTTAGAGTCAGCCAAACGTCTGTCCCCCAGGCAGGCTCGCTGGGCATTGTTTTTCACGTGATTCAACTTTTTGTTACTTACCGACCGGGGTCTAAGAACACTAAGGCGGATGCTTTGTCCAGGTGTTTTCTGGGGGAAGAACCTCGGGAAGATCCGGTACCCATCCTTCAAAAGGGTGTAGTGGTCTCGGCTCTCACGACCGAGGTTGAGGCTGAGATTGCCGAGGCTCAGGAGGAGGTACCACCAGAGCTTCTCATTAACAAATTGTTTGTACCGCTCCATCTTCGCCTAAAGGTGTTGGGTGAGCATCATGATGCTGTCCTGGCTGGCCACCCAGGGGTTAGGGGTACCTTGGAGTTGGTGTTGCGTCGGTTTTGGTGGCCCAAAATCCGACAGGACGTGGTCTCGTACGTGTCAGAATGCACCACGTGCGCTAGGGCTAAGACGCCCCGCTCCCGTCCTGCTGGCACACTACATCCTCTCGGGGTACCCAGTAGGCCATGGACGGAGATCTCCATGGATTTTATTACAGACTTGCCCTCCTCAGCTGGAAACACGGTCATCCTGGTGGTTGTTGATCGGTTCTCAAACATGTTGCACTTTGTGTCCTTGCCTTCGTTGCCTAACGCGAAGACTCTGGCTCAGGTATTTGTTCAGGAGGTGGTCAGACTTCACGGTGTCCCGTCTGACATCATGTCTGATAGGGGTACTCAGTTTGTGGCAAAATTTTGGAAAGCATTTTGCTCACGGCTGGGGATCAAGTTGTCGCATTCTTCGGTGTTTCATCCTCAGTCAAATGGTCAGGCCAAGCGTATGAACCAGAATTTGGAGCAGTATTTACGCTGCTTTGTTTCTGACAATCAGGAGGAGTGGTCGACGTTCCTTCCTTTGGCGGAGTTTGCCATAAATAATCACCGTCAGGAATAGTCTGGGGAGTCCCCGTTCTTTTGTGTTTACAGGCACCATCCTCAATTTTGTACTCTGCATTAGGGGGGCTCTGCTGGCGTCCCGGAGGAGGACCAGCTAGGAGCACAACTGTCATCTGTCTGGAGGAGAGTGAAACAGCGCTTGCTGAGCGTGAGTGCTAGGTACAAACGTGTGGCTGACCGTAGACGTGTGCCAGGTCCGGACCTGTGTGTGGGTGACTGGGTGTGGTTGTCCACAAAAAACAAAAGACTCAAAATACGATCCCTGAAATTAGGTCCAAGGTTTATTGGTCCATTTAGGGTCGCCGCCATCATTAACCCGGTAGCCTACCGATTGGAGCTCCCTATGGTATATAAGATACACAATGTGTTCCACAGATCTTTATTAAAAAAGGTGGTGGGTTCCGTGGACGCGGCGCCGATGCCACCTCCAGTCTTGGTGGATGGCAATTTGGAATTTGAAGTCTCCAAGGTAGTTGACTCTCGAGTAGGACGCCGCACTTTACAGTACCTGATTAATAAAACACACTAATGCTAACAGGGTACCATAGAATAAATGATTATTACTATTAATATAGACTATATTAAAATTTAATAAAACTACCCAGAAAAACACCAAGTGTGTTAATAGTGTAGTGTAGCTCTACGATTAACTAGAGAAATCGTGCTCATCACATAGCAAGGTCAAGAAAGTAATCACAACAGGGACTGTCATTATATGAATATCCTTTTATTAGGTACAAATATTTAAAACATAAGATACAATACTAAAATCAAGAGTAATTGAATATATGTGTATATGATATACTAGTGCCCATATCTATCTGGCTGCCATAAAAAAGTAATTTAAATATCTATATCCATAAGGTCATTACAAACCGCCAAATATGAAAACAGGTGTATAAAAATTAAAAATTGTGTGTTATATATATATATATATATATATATATATATATATATATATATATATATATATATATATAGATATATAATGTGCCACAATGTGCATAGTATAAAATAGAAAGGACAGGCAAAAATTGGTGTTGCAATTGGTATTGAGTGCAAACCAATACAAAAAGTGCCTAAAGTGTTAATTAATAGGCGATGTAAAGAGACACTTACTTCTGATATATGTAGGTAGATAATTATGGACCACCAGTACGATATAGGGCACCCTGACGCGCGTTTCGGACGCACTGTTCCTTCGTCAGGGGGTGCCCTGACGAAGGAACAGTGCATCCGAAATGCGCGTCGGGGTCCCCTATATCGTACTGGTGGTCCATAATTATCTACCTACATATATCAGAAGTAAGTGTCTCTTTACATCGCCTATTAATTAACACTTTAAGCACTTTTGTATTGGTTTGCACTCAATACCAATTGCACCACCAATTTTTGCCTGTCTTTTCTATTTTATACTATGCACATTGTGGCACATTTTTTATATATATATCTAATATATAATTGCCTAGAATACTACTTCCTGTAATTTGTGCCAACTTCCGTGGCTTTGTCCGGAGCTAATGTTCGGAGCTAATGTCCGGAGCTAATGTCCGGAGCTAATGTCCGGAGCTAATGTCCGGAGCTAATGTCCGGAGATTAATTGCCTAGAATACTACTTCCTGCAATTTGTGCCAACTTCCGTGGCTTTGTCCGGAGCTAATGCCCGGAGCTAATGTCCGGAGATAATGTCCGGAGCTAATGTCCGGAGCTAATGTCCGGAGATAAGTGACGTCACCAGTGTCCTACACCCAGGCAGAGCACAGGGGCCCCAGGCAGCATATGGGGCCCCAGGCAGAGCACAGTGGCTCCAGGCAGAGCACAGGGGCCCCAGGCAGCATATGGGGCCCCAGGCAGAGCACAGTGGTCCCAGGTAGAGCACAGGGGCCCCAGGCAGCCTATGGGGCCCCAGGCAGAGCACAGGGGCCCCAGGCAGCATATGGGGCCCCAGGCAGAGCGCAGGGGCCCCAGGCAGCATATGGGGCCCCAGGCAGAGCACAGTGGCCCCAGGCAGAGCACAGGGGCCCCAGGCAGCATATGGGGCCCCAGGCAGAGCACAGTGGTCCCAGGCAGAGCACAGGGGCCCCAGGCAGCCTATGGGGCCCCAGGCAGAGCACAGTGGCCCCAGGCAGAACATGGGGCCCCAGGCAGAGCACAGGGGCCCCAGGCAGAGCACAGGGGCCCCAGGCAGCATATGGGGCCCCAGGCAGAGCACAGGGGCCCCAGGCAGCATATGGGGCCCCAGGCAGAGCACAGTGGCCCCAGGCAGAGCACAGGGGCCCCAGGCAGAACATGGGGCCCCAGGCAGAGCACAGGCAGAGCACAGGGGCCCCAGGCAGCATATGGGGCCCCAGGCAGAGCACAGGGGCCCCAGGCAGCATATGGGGCCCCAGGCAGAGCACAGTGGCCCCAGGCAGAGCACAGGGGCCCCAGGCAGAACATGGGGCCCCAGGCAGAGCACAGGGGCCCTAGGCAGAGCACAGGGGCCCCAGGCAGCATATGGGGCCCCAGGCAGAGCACAGGGGCCCCAGGCAGCATATGGGGCCACAGGCAGAGCATAGTGGCCCCAGGCAGAGCACAGGGGCCCCAGGCAGCATATGGGGCCCCAGGCAGAGCACAGTGGTCCCAGGCAGAGCACAGGGGACCCAGGCAGCCTATGGGGCCCCAGGCAGAGCACAGTGGCCCCAGCCAGAACATGGGGCCCCAGGCAGAGCACAGTGGTCCCAGGCAGAGCACAGGGGCCCCAGGCAGCATATGGGGCCCCAGGCAGAGCACAGGGGCCCCAGGCAGCATATGGGGCCCCAGGCAGAGCACAGTGGCCCCAGGCAGAGCACAGGGGCCCCAGGCAGAACATGGGGCCCCAGGCAGAGCACAGGGGCCCCAGGCAGAGCACAGGGGCCCCAGGCAGCATATGGGGCCCCAGGCAGAGCACAGGGGCCCCAGGCAGCATATGGGGCCCCAGGCAGAGCACAGTGGCCCCAGGCAGAGCACAGGGGCCCCAGGCAGCATATGGGGCCCCAGGCAGAGCACAGTGGTCCCAGGCAGAGCACAGGGGCCCCAGGCAGCCTATGGGGCCCCAGGCAGAGCACAGTGGCCCAAGGCAGAACATGGGGCCCCAGACAGAGCACAGGGGCCCCAGGCAGAGCACAGGGGCCCCAGGCAGCATATGGGGCCCCAGGCAGCATATGGGGCCCCAGGCAGAGCACAGGGGCCCCAGGCAGAACATGGGGCCCCAGGCAGAACATGGGGCCCCAGGCAGAGCACAGGGGCCCCAGGCAGAGCACAGGGGCCCCAGGCAGCATATGGGGCCCCAGGCAGAGCACAGGGGCCCCAGGCAGCATATGGGGCCCCAGGCAGAGCACAGCGATATTTTGGACCACTGTGCGGTGTTTCAGACCCCCTGTGTGATGTCTGGGGCCCTGTTCTTAAGTATATTAAAGATTAAAGTAACGTATATTAAAGTATATTATAGATCAAATTTGACACGTTTATGAGCACCATTGAGTGATATACTCAAGAATGACATAATTTTTCAACATTTTATGGTTTCAAACTGTAAACACTCAGAGTTTTTTTTACTTCAACCAGAAAACCTTAACGGTTCATAAAAAACTTGACTGTTCAGGATATGATAAAAGTCATAGTATTCTGAATCTTTAACTTATAAAGATACCTTTACATGGGGTGATTATTGGTTCCAGAGAGGCTTTCGGCCGATAATCGTACACATGGCTGGTGACAGGACAATACAATATAAACGTTCAAAGGTAAACACTGATAACATTAAAATCTAATATATAATTGCCTAGAATACTACTTCCGGCAATTTGTGCCAACTTCCGTGGCTTTGTCCGGAGATAATGTCCGGAGATAAGTGACGTCACCAGCGTCCTACACCCGCTCAGGGTGGACAAAGATATATGCCTTTGTGGTGCGCGGCACTTTTCTGATTGGTTGCCGCCTGCCGCGAGCGACCAATCAGAAATGTGCCGTACTGTGACACACTCCGCCCGCCATTTTGGTGTGATTTTTGAATTTTTACCTCACAGCAAGTTTCTACTGCGTGGAGGCGGTCCCAGTGACGTCGCTCTTCAAGCTCCTGCCGAATTTCGTCAAAAAAATGATAATACCATTTACCAAAACTATATATATTTAGTTGTGAAGTGGTTCAGCGACATTTTCACACCAATTTTGAACTTTTGTTTGGTGTTTTCTCCATATACTGCCTATTATTCACTGACTGTTATACTGAGAGACTGCCGTTTATTAACCTCTTCTTTGCCACACTGGGTATATTGCTCTATTATTTGCCACATAAGGACATTGTCCATTATTGCCCAGCAATTTCTCTGCAATATAAACTGCCTATTTATTAATATCTGTATTCCTGCAAAGAACTATTGCCTATTATTAACTGGCTATTTTCCTACTACCTGACACTGCCTCTTATTAACCTGTTGTTTGCCACCACCACGCTTAAAGCTGTTTAGCTTAGCCAACATGAGCTCGAATAGTAAGGATACTAATGACACAGAGCCCAAAGCTGCTGATGGCGCACGTAAGATTAGGTCTGATATAAAGTATACTAATAATGCAGAGCAAAAAGACGCCGATGCCGCATGTAAGCGTAAACAGCGTGCTAACAAGAGTACAGAGGATAGATGCAAGCGCCTGGACACTGTTAAGTATAGTAATGACACAGAGTCCAAAGCTTCTGATGGCGCACGTAAGATCAGGTCTGATATAAAGTATGGTAATGATGCAGAGCGAAAAGCCGCCGATGCCACACGTAAGCGCAAACAGCGTGTTAACAAGAGTACAGAGGATAGATGCAAGCGCCTGGATACTGTTAAGTATACTAATGACACAGAGTCCAAAGCTGCTGATGGCGCACGTAAGATCAGGTGTGATATAAAGTATGGTAATGATGCAGAGCGAAAAGCCGCCGATGCTGCACGTAAGCGCAAACAGCGTGCTAACAAGAGTACAGAGGAGAGATGCAAGCGCCTGGACACTTAAGTATACTAATTACACAGAGCCCAAAGCTGCTGATGGCGCACGTAACATCAGGTCTGATAATAAGTATACCAATGACGCACAGCGAAAAGACACCGATGCTGCACGTAAGCGCAAACAGCGTGCTAACAAGAGTACAGAGGATAGATGCAAGCGCCTGGACACTTAAGTATACTAATGACACAGAGCCCAAAGCTGCTGATGGCGCACGTAACATCAGGTCTGATAATAAGTATACCAATGACGCAGAGCGAAAAGCCGCCGATGCCGCACGTAAGCGCAAACAGCGTGCTAACGAGACTACAGAGGACAGACAGAAGCGCCTGGACACTGTTAATGCTGCTTGCAATAAACGCATTACTAATGAGTCTTTTGAGGACAAAACTAATCGATTAAGTAATAAAGCTGCTGCTGCACGCTCTCAACGTTGCAAACATAATATTTCCACGTCCTCAGTCATAGATTCTGCCCACAATACAGCTTCTTTGTCTCCATTCATAGAATGTGTGCAGCCTGAAGCTCCTTTAACCGTTGGTAAATCTGCACGTAAGCGCAAACACTGTCCTACTTACACTCCAAATGATAAACGCCGTCGCCTGTACACCGTTAAGTCTGCTTATAAGACATGCTTCACACCTGACTCTTCTAAGGCAACAAACAAACCATTACCAAATGCAGCTGGTGCACGCCGTGAATGGCGCAAAAAAACCGCTTGCACCTCCATATTAATAAACCCTGACCACGATACACCTTCCAACTCCTCAGTGATTGAATCTGTGGACAGTGAAGATCCTCTACCAGGTCCACGCTTTATATATGTTGGCTTAAAGAAACATTCCAATGCTCCGTTACCACAACCTGTACCTCAACATCCTACAAGTTTTACTAATGATGACAGTACCATAGTAGAACACTCCTGTGGTCCTATGAACTATTTATGTGAACATTGTCAAGCATTACATTTTAATGCTGAGATACCAGCAGATAAAAATTTTACTCTGTGTTGTCACAAGAGTAAAGTGCATATACCTATACCCCAATATCCCAAGGTCTTTAAACGATTGCTGACAGGGGAGAGTGAGTTCAGTTAGAATCTCATGGAAAATATTCGTAGTATTAACAGCTCATTTGCTTTCGCCTCCATGGGTGCCAATATATCCCCTCCACCTGGACATGGCCCTTACTGTTTCCGTATACATGGACAAATATATCATCGTACTGGAACCCTACATCCCAGTGATGATCAAGTTCCAGCTTATGCCCAACTGTATATTTTGGATACCGCTACCGCTAATGAACAACGTTTAAACTGTGAACAAAATCAAAAATGTCATCCCACTTTGATGAGTATAATTGCTCTTCAGTTAGACAATGTGAATCCCTTTGTTGCTGCCTACAAAATGTTACGAGATGTGGAACATGAAGAACATCTTAAAGCTGAAGCTAATGGCACTCTCATGCCAAATATCATCATGGCCCTTAAACAAGATCGGAATCAAGACCCTCGCCGATATAATAATCCAACTGTCAATGAAGTTGCTGTCGTATTTGAAAATGACAATGGAGAGCCACCATTTAATCGTGATATTTTAATACATTTACAACCGGACCCCAAAAATCCTTTGGCGCCAAGAACACAACAGGTCAGCATTCTACACAGTAATTTAGATGCTTTACTCTATCCTTTATTTTTCCCTTACGGAGACCAGGGCTGGCATGATGGCCTCAAGCAACAAGGGCAAAGTCCACGCAGAGTTACACAACTGCAATATTACTGCTATGTGCTGTCTGTCCGTAATCAGTTTAATCCACTCCTGAATGGTGGCAAACTCACTCAGCAGTACTTAGTGGATGCTTATGTGAAAATCGAGGCAAATCACCTAAATTATATCCGTCAACACCAAAAGGATTTGACAGTAGAGGATTATTGTGTACTCCAGGAACATCTCCAGAAAAAATCCATTGAGAAGGGCATCCCCATTGGAAAAACGGTCATTTTACCATCTTCGTTTGAAGGCAGTCCCAGGAATATGCAGCAGCGGTACCAGGATGCCATGGCTATTGTGACTAAATATGGTCGTCCTGATCTATTCATCACCATGAACTGTAATCCGAAATGGAATGAGATTACTGAGAATTTGGAACCTTGGCAGCGTGTGGAACATAGACCTGATTTGGTGGCACGTGTTTTCAAAATAAAACTGGAAGCACTCTTAAAAGACATTAACAACGGATTATTTGGGAAAGTTTGCGCTATGGTTCATGTAATTGAATTTCAAAAACGTGGCCTTCCACACGCTCACATTTTGATTATTCTGGACAGCAACTCCAAATTAAGGACTGAGGAGGACATAGAGAATACAGTGTGGGCTGAAATTCCCAATCCTACCCACTACCCTCAGCTCCATAAAATTGTTCTCCAACATATGATTCATGGTCCGTGTGGAGAACACAACCCAAATTCTCCCTGTATGGATCTGGGGAAGTGTACAAAAGGTTTCCCTAAAGATTTGCAACCAAGAACCATCATAGCTAAGGACGCCTATCCTACTTATCGCAGACACTTTGGCCCATCTTTTCAACACCATTCTAACATGATTGACAATTCGTGGGTGGTTCCATATAATCCGTTCCTGCTATTAAAATACAAGTGCCATATAAATGTCGAAGTTTGTGGTTCCATTCAGGCTGTGAAATATTTATTTAAATACGTCTACAAAGGACATGATAAAGCCAATCTTGAAATCTGCCAGACTAACATCCAACATGATGAAACACACCAATTCATGGATTCAAGATATGTCAGTGCACCAGAGGCAGCTTGGCGAATATTCTCATATCCAATGCATAAACAATCTCATAGCATCATTCGCCTTGCTGTACATCTACCGCATTCTCAGCCACTCTATTTTCATGAGGATGACTCTATTGGAAACATCAAACAAAAGCTCCATCAAAATTCTACACTTATGGCCTACTTCAAGCTTAATCAGAATGACCATCATGCTCATATTTATTTATACCGTGAAATTCCCGAAAACTATGTTTGGAAAGAAGGTTCTTGGGAAGTTAGAAAGCGAGCAGGTGGTTCTGTGATTGGACGAATGTATACTGTCAGTGTGAAAGACCAAGAACGCTACTATTTAAGATTGTTATTGTTACATGTCAAAGGTGCAACCAGTTTTGACAGCATAAAAACTGTACACGGAGTCACACATGAAACCTTCAAAGATGCGGCTTTAGCTCTTGGCTTACTATTTGATGATAGTCTGTGGAGAAATACATTACTTGATGCCAGTATTCTCAACATGCCAGCACAGCTACGTGACATGTTTGCCTACATTTGTATTTTTGGTCCTCCAGCTAAACCTCGGGACTTATGGGATGAATTTAAGGAACACTTTGTAGAAGACTACTGCTATGCATACCACTCCGACACTCTGGAGTGTGTCAATTGTGAAGGCTATGCTATGACAGATGTCCAACATGTTCTTAAAGCTCATGGCAAAACTTATACTGATTTTAATTTGCCACGTCCAGTCAAGAAACAACACCTCCTCCCACAGTATGATAAAGATTATGAGTTATCAGCAGCTGCTGAAATGAATGCTACTCTAAATGAGGACCAACTTTTTGCTTTTGATGCTATCACTCAAGCTTTAGAAGACACTAATTCTACAGCAAAGTGTTTTTTCCTTGATGGTCCTGGTGGCAGCGGAAAAACGTACCTATATCATCTACTCCTACATCAGCTAAGAGGACAAGGAGACATTGTGTCACCTGCTGCCACTACTGGAATTGCCGCCAACTTGCTACAAGGTGGACGAACCATTCATTCTCTTTATGGGATTCCAATTCCTGTGAATGAAACATCTGTTTCCAGGATTAAGAATGATACCGATGCAGCAAAAGATTTGCACAGCACTAAACTTTTTATTATTGATGAGTGCACAATGCTATCCAAATATGCATTGCATGTCATTGATAGAGTTTTACGTGATGTCATGAGTCATGACTAGTGTTGAGCATTCCGATACCGCAAGTATCGGGTATCGGCCGATACTTGCGGTATCGGAATTCCGATACCGGGATTCCGATACTTGCCGCGTATCGGATACCGGAATCGGAAGTTCTAAGATTCAAAAAGCAGAAATTCAGCCAATGAGATTGATTCCAAGTGTGGGCACATCCTGTTTAGCATGGAGGGCATGAAACTACTGGCAAGGCTGTGATTGGCTGGTGTAATGATGTCATGATGCAGTTTAAAAGTCGCTGGCGCCATTTTGCGATCACTCTGCTGTGAATTCAGTTAGTGACAGGACGCTGTTTGCTGACTGAGGGACAGTTTAGAGATAGCGATTTGCTTCTTTGTGCTTTCCAAAGGCTAATTTAGCAACCGCTGTGTTCACCTACTATTCACCTTGCTTTTGCCTTGTAGCGCTGTTTTCACAGCGATCTGCAGGGTCTGTGTGTGTGTGTGTGTGAGTGCAGCCCAGTCTCCAGTCTGAGTGCAGCCACATAGGCCATCCATAGTTGGTTGTATTCAGTTCAGGGAGGGTGGTTCATTGCCTCATACTGTTCCTTTTTTTTTTTTTTTTCCCAAGTAGTGTAGTCTGCTGCTAATTTATTCAAAAAAATCCTATTAGTGTCTTTCCACCCGTCTCCAGCTAATTTGTGGAAAAACACTACATAGGATAAAGTAGAGGAGGGTTTTTGGGCCTTGCAGCGCCGTTTACGGCTGTCTGCACGGTCTCCGTGTGACTGCAGCTCGCCCTGTAATCTGTGAGCAGCTGTAGCCTGGTTGTCTCCAGCTCAGGGTTTTTCACTGCGTCATACCGCCAAATCAATTTTCTTTTTTTTCAAAGTAGTGTAGTCTGCTGCTAATTAATTTAAAAAAATCCTATTAGTGTCTTTCCACCCGTCTCCAGCTAATTTGTGGAAAAACACTACATAGGATAAAGTAGAGGAGGGTTTTTGGGCCTTGCAGCGCCGTTTACGGCTGTCTGCACGGTCTCCGTGTGACTGCAGCTCGCCCTGTAATCTGTGAGCAGCTGTAGCCTGGTTGTCTCCAGCTCAGGGTTTTTCACTGCGTCATACCGCCAAATCAATTTTCTTTTTTTTCAAAGTAGTGTAGTCTGCTGCTAATTAATTTAAAAAAATCCTATTAGTGTCTTTCCACCCGTCTCCAGCTAATTTGTGGAAAAACACTACATAGGATAAAGTAGAGGAGGGTTTTTGGGCCTTGCAGCGCCGTTTACGGCTGTCTGCACGGTCTCCGTGTGACTGCAGCTCGCCCTGTAATCTGTGAGCAGCTATAGCCTGGTTGTCTCCAGCTCAGGGTTTTTCACTGCGTCATACCGCCAAATCAATTTTCTTTTTTTTCAAAGTAGTGTAGTCTGCTGCTAATTAATTTAAAAAAATCCTATTAGTGTCTTTCCACCCGTCTCCAGCTAATTTGTGGAAAAACACTACATAGGATAAAGTAGAGGAGGGTTTTTGGGCCTTGCAGCGCCGTTTACGGCTGTCTGCACGGTCTCCGTGTGACTGCAGCTCGCCCTGTAATCTGTGAGCAGCTATAGCCTGGTTGTCTCCAGCTCAGGGTTTTTCACTGCGTCATACCGCCAAATCAATTTTCTTTTTTTTCAAAATAGTGTAGTCTGCTGCTAATTTATTCAAAAAAATCCTATTAGTGTCTTTCCACCCGTCTCCAGCTAATTTGTGGAAAAACACTACATAGGATAAAGTAGAGGAGGGTTTTTGGGCCTTGTAGCGCCGTTTACGTCTGTCTGCACGGTCTCCGTGTGACTGCAGCTCTATCTGTTGTCAGTTCAGCCCCCAAAAAATAAATAAATAATAAAGTTCACCAAACACACCAGTTACACCACTTTACATTTCTGTAGGCCACATTAGCTCATATTTGTGTCTAGTCCACACTTTAGATAATTAGTGCTTCTTATACCTGTTAGGAGGAGTTGCTCAGGAATAAGCACACAAATCCGTTAGTACTTTTCTGCTTATCTTTATCAGTCAACCAAGATGAAGAAGGCAGTGAGTAAGGCACGGGGGCGTGGGAGCCGTCGCGGAGCAGGGAGGGGACGTGGGGATTCTGTGCCTGCTGCGGGCACCGGTGACTCATCAGCACCCACTTTCACCAGGCAACAGTCGTTCATGCGAAGCTTTGTGTCCGAGCGCCGTACACCGCTGCTGCGTGAAGAACAAATTGAAGCTGTTGTCGGATGGATGGCAGCTAATGCATCAACTTCCATTAGTGCCACATCCTCTCAGACACAGAGCACTGGAGAGCAGCCATCTGTCTCTTCACCACCTGCCAAATTGCCCAGGCAGACAGAGAGCCCAGGACAGGAGCCGTCTCTACTTCTGTTCTCTGAATCTCTTGGCTTGGAAACAGGGGGCCAGCCAAGCAGCATTGGAGAAATGGAAGAAGAGGCAGGGTGCAGTGATGCCCAACAGCTTTTTCTGTCTTCCTCTGAAGAGGCGGGTGGGCCAGTGGCTCCGGTCACCACATCGCAGGCCGCATCAGCTGATGATGACACTCAGGTGCCACTTACTGGTGCGTGCTCTGCTGCTGAGACTACCCAGGAGGAGCAGTTGGGGGCAGAGGGTAGTGTAGATGATGAGGTCCTCGACCCATCTTGGCGTGAGGGACAGGAAGGTGGTGGGAGCAGCTCTGAGGAAGAGATTCCCCGTACGGCCCAAAGAGGGAGAGGGAGGGGGAAGACTGCGGATCCTGCAGCCTCCGCTTTGGCACCCGTTAGGAGCATGTCTCTTCCAAAAGCCAAAAAGGGCGCTCCCAAGACTTGCAGTGCCTGGTCCTTTTTTGACACAGTTGCAGATGACATTTGCTATGTCAGATGCAACGTGTGTCATCAAAAAGTCAAAAGAGGTCGAAATGTCAGCAACCTCAATACCTCCAACATGTGGAAACATGTGCGCAACAGGCACCCGGCGGAGTTAGAAAAACACACTGAAGAGGTAGGCCAACCAACAGCGGCAGCTACCACCTCTTCAGCTCGTGTTGCCTCTTCCTCTACCTCACACGCAGCTGGTTCGGCGTCCTCCCAGGATCGCCGTGGAAGAACCTCTGCCCCTGTTGTCCAGAGACCCGCTGTAATTCCACCCGCAGCGCCACTTTCCCAGTCATCCACACACTCCCAGCCCAGTCTACAGCCATCGGTAGTACAGGCATGGGAGAAAAGGCGGCCTTTCTCGTCAAACCACCCACGAGCACAGGCTCTGACTGCAGGCATTGCCAAACTTCTGTCACTGGAAATGCTGTCATTCAGGCTGGTGGAGACTGACAGCTTCCGTGACTTCATGTCATTGGCAGTCCCACAGTACAAAGTGCCCAGCCGCTTTTACTTCAGCAGGCAAGCCGTCCCTGCCCTGCAGAAGCATGTGGAGGGACACATAAAACACGCGCTACTGAACGCCGTCAGTAGCAAGGTCCACCTCACCACCGATGCGTGGACCAGTCAACATGGACAGGGGCGATACCTTTCCCTCACTGCCCATTGGGTTAATGTCGTTGAGCCGGGTACAGACCGTGCGAGTGGCGCAGGACGTGTCCTGCCCACTCCAAGGATTGCAGGAATCCATTCTGTACGCATTGACTCCTCCTCTTACACCAGTTCCTCAGAATCATCGCTGCAGGAGCCGTCACAGTCCACCTCCACATGGACCCGTGATGAACGTGTACCTGTTACGACCGACATGAGCACAGCCGTGGCCAAACGTCAACAGGCCGTCTTGAAATTAATTTTCTTGGGGAATCGTAGCCACACAGCGCAGGAGCTCTGGAATGCCATCAAGCAGGAGAGCGATGTGTGGTTTGTGCCAGCGAATCTCCAGCCAGGCATGGTAGTGTGTGATAATGGCCGAAATCTGGTGGCAGCTCTGGGCCTCGGCAACCTCACTCACATCCCATGTCTGGCACATGTGCTCAATTTGGTCGTGCAGAGCTTTTTGAGGGACTATCCGGATCTTGATGCACTGCTGCACAAGGTCCGCCTAGAGTGTGCTCACTTGCGGCGTTCCAGCACGGCAAAAGCGCGCATTGCGGCTCTGCAGCGCCGACACCGCCTGCCGGAACATCGCATCATATGTGACCTACCTACCAGGTGGAATTCCACGTTACATATGTTGGAGCGGTTGTGTGAGCAGCAGCAAGCTGTAATGGAGTACCAGCTGCTTCAGGCGCAAAAAAGTCGCAGTCAGCGCCGTACAGACTTCACAACCACAGAGTGGGCCACTATGAATGACGTCTGCCAGGTTTTGCGTCCCTTTGATTATTCCACGCGGATGGCGAGTGCAGATGATGCACTAGTCAGCATGACTGTCCCCCTTATCTGCCTGCTTGAAAAATCACTGCAAGCGCTAAGGGATGATGTTGTGGAAGAGGTGGAGGATGAGGATTCACCATTTCCATCATCTTCTGGACAGTCAGCGCCACGTGGTTCCTCACAAACGCGTAGGCAGGGGACCGTTTGTGAGGAGGATGAGGAGGAGTCAATGGAGGAGGAAGACATCCGTCCAGAGGAGGGAGTTACACAATTGTCCAGTACTCAGTGTGTACAGCGAGGGTGGGGTGATGACGAGCGGGCAGAGATCACGCCTCCAGCAGGGGACAGCGTTTCTTGGGCAGTTGGCAGTCTGCAGCACATGGTGGATTACATGCTGCAGTGCCTGAGAAACGACCGCCGCATCGCCCACATTCTCAACATGTCTGATTATTGGGTGTTCACCCTCCTCGATCCTCGCTACCGGGACAACGTAGAAAGCCTCATCACACCGTTGAACCGGGAGCGAAAAATGCGGGAGTACCAAGACACACTGGTCAATTCCATCATCTTCTCCATTCCAACTGAGAGAAGTGCTGCTAGTGCATTCCAAAGCAGCTCAGTGCGTCCAGGCCGTGGTGGAGGCTCTGCACAAAGAGGGAGCAGAAGCAGTGCCTCTGCCCAAGGCAAGACCAGTATGGCCGAACTGTGGCACAGTTTTCTGTGCCCGCCACAAAAGTCTACACCATCACAGACGGCTCCAGTCAGCAGGAGGCAACGGTTCCGTCAGATGGTGACAGACTACATGTCTTGCCCTCTTGCTGTACTCCCAGACGGCTCTTCCCCTTTCAAGTTTTGGGTCTCAAAGCTGGATACATGGCCAGAGCTAAGCCAGTATGCATTGGAGGTGCTGTCTTGCCCTGCGGCCAGTGTATTATCGGAACGTGTCTTTAGTGCTGCAGGTGGTGTACTAACTGACCGTCGCATGCGACTATCCTCCGATAACGTTGACCGGCTTACTTTCCTGAAAATGAACAAGGCCTGGATCTCGCCGGAATTTGCCACTCCTCCTCCTGATTGAATAATTAGGTCACTGTATACGTTATCCAGGTCTCCTGTTGTGTTCATCTTTCTACCACCTGAACTTAAATTCCTGGGCTCCAACACCGCCAGTTGAGGCTCAGACGTGCCGTCTGCACAGTCAAAACATACGACCCAGTGTTATTGGGTTTCAGTAATGTCAGCTGATCCCCAGCTGTGTAGCCGGCAATGTGTCATGCGACCGCCACGCTGACACAACAACTGAAATGTAAGGGAATCTGTCCCCCCCCCCCCCAAGGCGTTTGTTACTGAAAGAGCCACCTTGTGCAGCAGTAATGCTGCCCAAGGAAAAGGTAGCTATTTTTGTTTAGCTCCTTGCACACGCAGAACTTAACACTTATAAAATGTGTCCACTGATACCGTAAAACCGTCCCGGAGGTGGGACTTTACTTCGTAATGTGACGCAGCCCAGCCGTCATTCCTACCCCCCCGGCGCCGCGCACCGGCTCCTCAGCGTTGTTTTATTCCGTCCTGGAGCCTGCGCTGTTATGTTATCCCGTGGCCAGGCACACTTAGCGCTGCCCGTCTTCTGGCATCATTTGGTGTCTGGATGGCTGCGCCTGTGCGGCCGCGCTGGCAGAGAGCCCGCCTCGCAGTGTCTTCTGATTTAATCCCACTGGGGGCCTGGGATCCATGGACATGCGCAGTGCATATCTGAACCTCCACCTCTCACTCATTTCCCTATGGCTTCTTCAGACTGTTCGGTGTCAGCTGGTCCCTAACAGCATGCCACGGCCGTGACACCGCACAGTCTGAAGAAGCCATAGGGAGATGAGTGAGAGGTGGAGGTTCAGATATGCACTGCGCATGTCCATGGATCCCAGGCCCCCAGTGGGATTAAATCAGAAGACACTGCGAGGCGGGCTCTCTGCCAGCGCGGCCGCACAGGCGCAGCCATCCAGACACCAAATGATGCCAGAAGACGGGCAGCGCTAAGTGTGCCTGGCCACGGGATAACATAACAGCGCAGGCTCCTTGACGGAATAAAACAACGCTGAGGAGCCGGTGCGCGGCGCCGGGGGGGTAGGAATGACGGCTGGGCTGCGTCACATTACGAAGGAAAGTCCCACCTCCGGGACGGTTTTACGGTTGCAGGGGACACATTTTATAAGTGTTTAGTTCTGTGTTTGCAAGGAGCATGATGAAAAGAGCCACCTTTTCCTTTTGCATCTTTTGTGCTGCACAAGCTGGCTCTTTCAGCTACAAACGCCTTGGGGGGGGGTTAAAGGTTCCCTTTCGACTTTCTCAGGCTTCGGCCTACATTGTGTTCCTCTGCTTTTCCACCTGTCCCTGGGCTCCAACACCGCCAGTTGCCGTCCAGAAGTGCTGTACGCACAGTCAACAGTCCCTCCTCTGTTATTGGGGTTCAGTAACGTCAGCTGTTCCCCTGCTGTGTGTGTGGCAATCCCTCCTACCTCCTCCAACCTCCTCCTCCTCCACCCGTCCCTGGGCTCCAACACCGCCAGTTGCCGTCCAGAAGTGCTGTACGCACAGTCAACAGTCCCTCCTCTGTTATTGGGGTTCAGTAACGTCAGCTGTTCCCCTGCTGTGTGTGTGGCAATCCCTCCTACCTCCTCCTACCTCCTCCAACCTCCTCCTCCTCCACCTGCCCCTGGGCTCCAACACCGCCAGTTGCCGTCCAGAAGTGCTGTACGCACAGTCAACAGTCCCTCCTCTGTTATTGGGGTTCAGTAACGTCAGCTGTTCCCCTGCTGTGTGTGTGGCAATCCCTCCTACCTCCTCCTACCTCCTCCAACCTCCTCCTCCTCCACCTGCCCCTGGGCTCCAACACCGCCAGTTGCCGTCCAGAAGTGCTGTACGCACAGTCAACAGTCCCTCCTCTGTTATTGGGGTTCAGTAACGTCAGCTGTTCCCCTGCTGTGTGTGTGGCAATCCCTCCTACCTCCTCCTACCTCCTCCAACCTCCTCCTCCTCCACCTGCCCCTGGGCTCCAACACCGCCAGTTGCCGTCCAGAAGTGCTGTGCGCACAGTCAACAGTCCCTCCTCTGTTATTGGGGTTCAGTAACGTCAGCTGTTCCCCTGCTGTGTGTGTGGCAATCCCTCCTACCTCCTCCAACCTCCTCCTCCTCCACCCGTCCCTGGGCTCCAACACCGCCAGTTGCCGTCCAGAAGTGCTGTACGCACAGTCAACAGTCCCTCCTCTGTTATTGGGGTTCAGTAACGTCAGCTGTTCCCCTGCTGTGTGTGTGGCAATCCCTCCTACCTCCTCCAACCTCCTCCTCCTCCACCCGTCCCTGGGCTCCAACACCGCCAGTTGCCGTCCAGAAGTGCTGTACGCACAGTCAACAGTCCCTCCTCTGTTATTGGGGTTCAGTAACGTCAGCTGTTCCCCTGCTGTGTGTGTGGCAATCCCTCCTACCTCCTCCAACCTCCTCCTCCTCCACCCGTCCCTGGGCTCCAACACCGCCAGTTGCCGTCCAGAAGTGCTGTACGCACAGTCAACAGTCCCTCCTCTGTTATTGGGGTTCAGTAACGTCAGCTGTTCCCCTGCTGTGTGTGTGGCAATCCCTCCTACCTCCTCCTACCTCCTCCAACCTCCTCCTCCTCCACCTGCCCCTGGGCTCCAACACCGCCAGTTGCCGTCCAGAAGTGCTGTACGCACAGTCAACAGTCCCTCCTCTGTTATTGGGGTTCAGTAACGTCAGCTGTTCCCCTGCTGTGTGTGTGGCAATCCCTCCTACCTCCTCCTACCTCCTCCAACCTCCTCCTCCTCCACCTGCCCCTGGGCTCCAACACCGCCAGTTGCCGTCCAGAAGTGCTGTACGCACAGTCAACAGTCCCTCCTCTGTTATTGGGGTTCAGTAACGTCAGCTGTTCCCCTGCTGTGTGTGTGGCAATCCCTCCTACCTCCTCCTACCTCCTCCAACCTCCTCCTCCTCCACCTGCCCCTGGGCTCCAACACCGCCAGTTGCCGTCCAGAAGTGCTGTACGCACAGTCAACAGTCCCTCCTCTGTTATTGGGGTTCAGTAACGTCAGCTGTTCCCCTGCTGTGTGTGTGGCAATCCCTCCTACCTCCTCCTACCTCCTCCAACCTCCTCCTCCTCCACCTGCCCCTGGGCTCCAACACCGCCAGTTGCCGTCCAGAAGTGCTGTACGCACAGTCAACAGTCCCTCCTCTGTTATTGGGGTTCAGTAACGTCAGCTGTTCCCCTGCTGTGTGTGTGGCAATCCCTCCTACCTCCTCCAACCTCCTCCTCCTCCACCCGTCCCTGGGCTCCAACACCGCCAGTTGCCGTCCAGAAGTGCTGTACGCACAGAGCCAAACACCTCGCCAATGTGTTAGTGGGGTTCAGCACCGCCAGCTGTTCCCCTGCTGTGTATACGGCAACGTGTACTGCGACCGCCACGCAGGCACAACAAGTTAAATGTAAGGGAACCTGACCCCCCCCCCCCCCCAGGCGTTTGTTACTGAAGGAGCCACCTTGTGCAGCAGTAATGATGCAAAGGGAAAAAGTGCCTCTTTTCGTGATGCTCCTTGCACATGCTGAACCAAACACTTATGAAATGTGTCCCCACACAGCGTTAAACCGTCCGGTAGGTGGAACTTTCCTTTGTCGTGTGACGCAGCACAGCCATCATTTTTACCCCCTTGGCGCCGTGCGCCGCCTCCTCAGCGTTGTTTTAATCTGTCCCGGAGCCTGCGCTGTTAGGTTAGCCCTTGGCCATGCACACATGTTGCGCTGCCCGTCTTCTGACCTCATTTGGTGTCAGGCTGGCTGCGCCTGTGCGGGTGCGCTGGCCGAGATCCCGCCTCGCAGTGTCGTCTAATGTAATCCCACCGCGGGCCTGTGATCCGTGCCCGTGCGCAGTGCATATCCTCTCCTCTCACTCCCCTCCCTACGGCTTCTTCAGACTGTGCGATGTCAGCTGGTCCCTAATAGCATGCCACGGCCGTGACACCGCACAGTCTGAAAAAGCCGTAGGGAGGGGAGTGAGAGGAGAGGATATGCACTGCGCACGGGCACGGATCACAGGCCCGCGGTGGGATTACATTAGACGACACTGCGAGGCGGGATCTCGGCCAGCGCACCCGCACAGGCGCAGCCAGCCTGACACCAAATGATGTCAGAAGACGGGCAGCGCAAAATGTGTGCATGGCCAAGGGCTAACCTAACAGCGCAGGCTCCGGGACAGATTAAAACAACGCTGAGGAGGCGGCGCACGGCGCCAAGGGGGTAAAAATGATGGCTGTGCTGCGTCACACGACAAAGGAAAGTTCCACCTACTGGACGGTTTAACGCTGTGAGGGGACACATTTCATAACTGTTAGGTTCCGCATGTGCAAGGACCATAATTAAAAGAGCTAAGTTTACCTTTTCCAGCATTAGTGCTGTACACAATGGCTCTTTCAGCTACAAACGCCTGGGGGGGGGGGGGTTAAAGGTTTCCTTTCAACTTGCTCGAGTGCAGGCTTCGGCCTACACTCCGCTCCCCCTGCTCCTCCTGCTGACCCTGGGCTCCAACACCGCCAGTTGGGGCCCGGTACTGCTAGCTGCACAGAGAAAAACACCTCGCCAATGTGTCAGTGGGGTCCAGCACCGCCAGCTGTTCCCCTGCTGTGTAGCCGGCAACGTGTCCTGCAAAAGTCACGCAGACACAACACACCCAAAGCTGCCGCCTGTGCAGGCTTCGGCCTACACTCCCCTCCCCCTGCTCCTCCTCCTCCTGCTCCTCCTCCTGCTGTCCCTGGGCTCTAACACACCGCCAGTTTTTGCCCAGATGTGCTAGCTGCACAGAGAAAAACACCAGCCAATGTGTCAGTGGGGTCCAGCACCGCCAGCTGTTCCCCTGCTGTGCAGCCGGCAACGTGTCCTGCAAAAGCCACGCAGACACAAGAACTGAAATTGAAGGGAACCTGTCCCCCCTCCCCCAGGCGTTTTTACGTTATCCAGCCACCTTGTACAGCGGTAATGCTGCATGTGTGCAAGGTGGCTCAGAAACGTATTCTCCTCGCACATGTGGAACTGAAAACACGTCTGCAATGTGTCCTCTGTGTGACCATTTAACCGTCCCGGTGGTGTGACTTTCCTTTGTAATGACACGCTGCAACCCCCTTGGTAGCGCTGCCCGTCTTCTGGCATCATGGTTTGGCTGCCTGCGCCTCTGCGGCCGCCCTGACCCACACAACGCCCCTCGGTGTCTTATTTATTGGGACTGCGAGGGTGTGATTGATGGGCAGGATCAGTGCATCAGTTCGCCTGTCCCTCCTCTCCTTCCGCCTTCTTCGGACTGTGCGGCTTCATGGCCGTGGCATGCGATAAGGGATCAGATGACGCCGCACAGTCTGAAGCGGGTGTAAGGACCCGAGTGTGAGAGGCGAACATATGTGCTGCGCCAGGCCCTGAATCCCAGCCCCGCAGTGTTTTAACAATGTTAAGACACTGCGGGGCTGGGATTCATGGGCATCGCGAACCGCACCGGCCGACATTACATGATGCCAGAAGATGGGCAGCGCTAACGGCGCTAGGCCAGGGGATAACACGACAGCGCAGACTCCTGTACAGCAAATAACAACGCTCGGGAGGCTGCACCCAGCACCAAGGTGGGATTCTTGACACCTGTGCTGCGTCTCATTACAAAGGGAACTCTCGCCTCCATTACACAGTTTGACTGTCTAAAGGGCTGAATGTTATACGTGTTCCATTCAGCGTGTGCAAGGAGAAAAATTACAAGAGCAACCTTTGACTTGCGCAGCACTGCTGCTGCATAAGCTGTGGCTCTTCTACTTTGTAACCCCTGAGGGGGGGTTAAAGGTGACTTTTGAAATCGGTTCAATTAGGCTTCGGCCTACACTCTGCTCCACCTGCAGAGCCCGGGCTCCAACAACGCTAGTTGCTGTCCGGAAGTGCTGGCTGCACAGAGCCAAACACCTCGCCAATGTGTCAGTGGGGTCCAGCACCGCCAGCTGTTCCCCTGCTGTGTAGCCGGCAACGTGTCCTGCAAAAGTCACGCAGACACAACACACCCAAAGCTGCCGCCTGTGCAGGCTTCGGCCTACACTCCCCTCCCCCTGCTCCTCCTCCTCCTGCTCCTCCTCCTGCTGTCCCTGGGCTCTAACACACCGCCAGTTTTTGCCCAGATGTGCTAGCTGCACAGAGAAAAACACCAGCCAATGTGTCAGTGGGGTCCAGCACCGCCAGCTGTTCCCCTGCTGTGCAGCCGGCAACGTGTCCTGCAAAAGCCACGCAGACACAAGAACTGAAATTGAAGGGAACCTGTCCCCCCTCCCCCAGGCGTTTTTACGTTATCCAGCCACCTTGTACAGCGGTAATGCTGCATGTGTGCAAGGTGGCTCAGAAACGTATTCTCCTCGCACATGTGGAACTGAAAACACGTCTGCAATGTGTCCTCTGTGTGACCATTTAACCGTCCCGGTGGTGTGACTTTCCTTTGTAATGACACGCTGCAACCCCCTTGGTAGCGCTGCCCGTCTTCTGGCATCATGGTTTGGCTGCCTGCGCCTCTGCGGCCGCCCTGACCCACACAACGCCCCTCGGTGTCTTATTTATTGGGACTGCGAGGGTGTGATTGATGGGCAGGATCAGTGCATCAGTTCGCCTGTCCCTCCTCTCCTTCCGCCTTCTTCGGACTGTGCGGCTTCATGGCCGTGGCATGCGATAAGGGATCAGATGACGCCGCATAGTCTGAAGCGGGTGTAAGAACCCAAGCGAGAGGCGAACATATGTACTGCGCCAGGCCATGAATCCCAGCCCCGCAGTGTTTAAACTATGTCAATACACTGCGGGGCTGTGATTCATGGGCATCGCGAACCGCACCGGCCAACATTAAATGAGGTCAGAAGATGGGCAGCGCTAACGGCGCTAGGCCAGGGGATAACACGACAGCGCAGACTCCTGTACAGCAAATAACAACGCTCAGGAGGCTGCACCCAGCACCAAGGTGGGATTCTTGACATCTGTGCTGCGTCTCATTACAAAGGGAACTCGCGCCTCCAACACAGTTTGACTGTATAAAGGGCTAAATGTTATACGTGTTTCATTCAGCGTGTGCAAGGAGCGAAATTAAAAGAGCAACCTTTGACTTGTGCAGCACTACTGCTGCATAAGCTGTGGCTCTTCTACTTTCTAACCCCTGAGGGGGGGTTAAAGGTTACCTTTGAAATTGGTTCAAGTAGGCTTCGGCCTACACTCTGCTCCCCCTGCAGAGCCCGGGCTACAACACCGCTCGTTGCTGTCCGGAAGTGCTGGCTGCACAGAGCCAAACACCTCGCCAATGTGTCAGTGGGGTCCAGCACCGCCAGCTGTTCCCCTGCTGTGCAGCCGGCAACGTGTCCTGCAAAAGCCACGCAGACACTTGCTCTTGTACCTTCTGCTCCACATCCTGGTTCCAGTACCGTCAGCTGGTTCCGGGCAGAGCCTTTGGCTTAGGTGCCTCCCTCTGGGTATCCGAGTTCCACCAACGTCAGGTGGTCCTTGGTAGTGCTTTCAGGCACGGGTACCTCCTGCTTAGTAACCGGGTTCCAGTAACGTCAGCTGGTCCTCGGTAGTTCCATTGGCTCTTGGACCTTCGGCTACCCATCCGGGTTCCAGCACCGTCAGCTGGTTCTCGGCAGTGTCTTTTGCTCTTGTACCTTCTGCTCCCCATCCTGGTTCCAGTACCGTCAGCTGGTTCCGGGCAGAGCCTTTGGCTTAGGTGCCTCCCTCTGGGTATCCGAGTTCCACCAACGTCAGGTGGTCCTTGGTAGTGCTTTCAGGCACGGGTACCTCCTGCTTAGTAACCGGGTTCCAGTAACGTCAGCTGGTCCTCGGTAGTTCCATTGGCTCTTGGACCTTCGGGTAGCCATCCGAGTTCCAGTTCCATCAGCTGGTTCTCGGCATTTTCTCAGCCTTCTTGTACCTTCTGCTACATTTCCAAGTTCAAGAGACTAAACACGATGACCCGGAAGAACACCCCTAAGATGACGACGACACCAGAGACGACAACCACCGTGATGACGACGACCCTGGAGACGATGACCCTGAAGACCACCCCGATGACGACGACCCCGGAGACCACCCCGATGACGACGACCCCGGAGACGACGACCCTGGAGACGACGACGACCTGGAAGACCGAGAAGCAGAAGAACAAGAGGCTGCAGAACAAAGAGCAGAAGGACATTAAGCATAACACAAAATATCAGAGCAAAAAAATATTATGTAAATTATAAGCAGAAGAAGACTAAGCAGTGTATGGGGGTGAGTCCGTTCCTCCTCGTGGTGCCCCTGGATAAAGCCTGATGCTGCAGGCCAAACTGAACGCGGACAAATGTAACTGGTTTGTGACAGGCAGAACGGAAGGTGTAATCTTCAAACTTTTATAGATAACAACTACGGGAATGCCTGTCACAAATAAGAATATGATGAAGAAGTTGAATATGATGAAGATAATAGTAAAATAAAAAGAATATGAACAATGTAACCCAAAAAATAATAGGTAGAAGATGAAGAAGAAGATGAATAAGGTGAAGAAGTTGATGTCAAAGAAGCTGATGATGAGGATAATTAAGAAGAAAGCGTGGGAGAAGTAAAAAAGAAGGTGAAGGGCGTGGAAGTAGTGAAACATCAATATCTGACATAAAAAAAAAAAAAAATAACATAGTCAAATTCTTTCTAACGCCGAACTTCATAAAAAAAAATTAAAAATCCTGCTATTCTATTACATTGGGCTAAACCTCTGTCCCTTTAATATCTCCGCCACGTCCCCCAATACATCCTACATTATTCTTAGTTGTTTTCCTTCATGTAGAATGAACCTACAAGTTTATAAAGGGTTTATTTTAATTCCGATATTTTCGTCCCATTGACTTGCATTGGGATCGGGTATCGGTATCGGATTGGATCCGATATTTTGACGGTATCGGCCGATACTTTCCGATACCGATACTTTCCGATATCGGAAAGTATCGCTCAACACTAGTCATGACAACAAATGTAGCTCACAAAGAAAAAACACCGTTTGGAGGTAAAGTGATTGTTTTTGGAGGCGACTTTAGACAATGTCTTCCTGTCATCCCTCATGGGATAAGAACTGATGTTGTAGAGAGCTGTATAAAATATTCACAACACTGGCAACATTTTACTCGCCTGCCACTTATTAACAACATGCGCTCCATTGATCCTCACTACAGCAGTTGGTTGCTTCAACTGGGAAATGGTGAACTATCTAATGAACATAACCTTGGAGATGATGTAATTGAAATTCCTCCAGACATGGTATGCACTGGCTCTATAATAATTGAAATTTTTGGAGATAATCTTTGTATTGATGTGAATGACACCGAAAGCATAAATACAGCTGCATCTCATGCAATTTTATGTCCAAAAAATGAGGACGTTGAGAAAGTCAATTCCCAAGTCATGGATTTATTGATAGGTGACTATACTGAATATATCAGTGATGATTCCATCGATCCTGATGAAGCTGATGACCTCGATCAATACCCACTTGAGTTTTTGAATTCACTAACACCAACTGGAATGCCTTCACATCGGCTGAAACTTAAAATTGGCACCATTGTCATGTTATTACGTAATCTGAACACGAACAAAGGTCTCTGCAATGGTACGCGGCTCATTGTCACTGCCTTACATGCCAATATCATACTGGCTAAAGTAATTAGTGGG
Source organism: Ranitomeya variabilis (assembly GCF_051348905.1). NCBI lineage: Eukaryota > Metazoa > Chordata > Amphibia > Anura > Dendrobatidae > Ranitomeya > Ranitomeya variabilis. Next base: position 188,753,103 of record NC_135237.1, read on the forward strand.
TCAGCAGCAGGAAATGTGGTATTCATTCCACGAATTGATTTGTGTCCATCAGAGACTGGATTACCTTTTAAATTAAGACGGAGACAATTTCCCATCAAGCCCGCATTTGCAATGACCATAAATAAATCTCAAGGCCAGACCCTCCATCAGTTGGCATTTATCTACCAGAACCTGCTTTTGCCCATGGTCAATTGTATGTTGCTTTTTCCAGGGTGAAGCAATGTTGCAATGTGAGGGTTAAAGTGGTTAATACACCACTTCAAGGACAATTATTGGCTGATAGTACTAAAGTCTTCACACGTAATATTATCTACAAAAATATTTTAGTTTAAAGTTACTTTTCTTTTTTTTCATTATTCAGTTTTTCTAATAACATAGACAGCAATAGGCAAATTCTATGTATAGAGATAAGGAAAAAAAACAAAAACAAAAAAAAATTAGTGTAGCCATAGATATATAGATTTTAAGTACTTATGTAGGAAACTAGACTGTGGCCCGATTCTAATGCATCGGGTATTCTAGAATATGCATGTCCCCGTAGTATATGGACAATGATGATTCCAGAATTCACGGCAGACTGTGCCCGTCGCTGATTGGTCGAGGCAACCTTTATGACATCATCGTCGCCATGGCAACCATTATGACATCTACGTCGATACTGTGCCCGTCGCTGATTGGTCGAGGCGAATTCACGGCAGACTGTGCCCGTCACTGATTGGTCGAGGCAACCTTTATGACATCATCGTCGCCATGCTGTGCCCGTCTCTGATTGGTCGAGGCCTGGCTGCCTCGACCAATCAGAGACGCGGGATTTCCAGGACAGACAGACAGACAGAAAGACAGACAGACAGACAGACAGACAGACGGAAAAACCCTTAGACAATTATATATATAGATACGTATATAACATACGTACTCATTAGCATATAGGGTTAATAACTCTATATCATATCTACATAAATTTAGAAATATGATATATCAATACATATTTTTATAGGTAAGTAGAACACACATTAAGTACAAGTTGTAAGATGTGTATCATCCAAATGCCTGTATTTGGTGATAGGAACCTGTATTTGAAGCTCCAGCAGTATAGCTGCTGAGAGATTTCATTTTGTTTTTAAAAAGGGTGAGGTTTTTGTGAACAGGTAAGAGACGGGTGGGATGGCTGTTCACACACATCTCTATCTCCAGGTGTGTTCTGTACATAGAAATAGATATATAGATAGGTACATATTTAGATAGATAGGGAAAGAATAGAGATTTTGCTTTCACATCAACATTTTTCTGCTATTTGGAGAATTTATGGTGGAAAAAAGGCTATTTCTGCACTTCCTGCCTAAGGGCTGACCCACGCCACTCTTGCTGTAAGTTGCATGCAATGTATACGGAATTTGTACTTCACTTGCGGCAGGTGCGGCACATGTGGTTTCTGCAGTTTTCGCCACAAAATCTCCACTTACCAGTGTTTTTGTTGTGGCTGCATTTAATGCAATTGTCGAAGCCGCGTTTGCCGCATTTACTGCAAGTTAACTCCAAGCTTCATCTACATTGCATGGCACTTGCTGAAAGTGTGTTGTAGGTCAGTTCTTTGGTGCCAAGTGTGGAAGTTGTATTGTTTTTAACATTACTTCTGCAAATATCAGAAACATGCAGATGTGAAAGAGGTTTGAGTATTAAGAAATAGGAATCAGTTAGTTAGGACCCATCAGTTCAAAGGCTACCGTGACGTGGTTGATGGGCATGCTTATAATAGCCCATCGGTGTACTATGAACATTGATTTCTTAAATTTTACACTTCTGTAAAAATAAACACAAAAAATTTGGATACACAAAAAGGCTTTTATTTCTGTTGTACTTATTAGAATTATTTAAAATGAAGGCTTAGCTAAGCCCAAGAGATGATTAAAAACGTTTCATACCAACCCATCAGATGTAAAATTACTGTGAAAATACCTGATGGGCACACAAGTATGCGCCAGTATGGGTACTAAGAGCTTTTCCACATAATAATGAAATATTTTAAAATGTCATAGAACATACCAATATACATAGTTATTGATACATATTATTTATTATTTACATTATTGTTCTTAAGCAAAGAACCGTTGTTGTGGCATTTGCCACAACACGCAAAGTTGTTGTCTGATGTCTTTCATCACTCCCCTCATAAGCATGTTCATGGATCCTGTGTAACTGTACCTTAAATAACAAGAATTGTCAAGAGCTGGTCAGTGCAGCCATTTTTTGTTCTTTCTTACTATTATTTATTAATTGTATTATTCTTACATTTGAATAAATAAAGTATATATGGATTCTAGACTCCCGATTCTTTAGAATCGGGCTGCCATGTAGTATATATATGATACACAATTTTTAATTTTTATACACCTGTTTTCATATTTGTCGGTTTGTAATGACCTTATGGATATAGATATTTAAATTACTTTTTTATGGCAGCCAGATAGATATGGGCACTAGTATATCATATACACATATATTCAATTACTCTTGATTTTAGTATTGTATCTTATGTTTTAAATATTTGTACCTAATAAAAGGATATTCATATAATGACAGTCCCTGTTGTGATTACTTCCTTGACCTTGCTATGTGATGGGCACGATTTCTCTTTTTACAGTACCTGGTACACTGGCAGGGTTATGGGCCGGAGGAGAGGTCTTGGGTACCAGCCTCGGACATGCATGCGGACCGGCTGGTCAGTATGTTTCACCGCCGCCATCCTGACAAGCTGGGTCCTATAAGTCGTGAGGGCCCTGGGGTCCCTCGTAGAAGGCGGGATACTGTCATGTCGGATGCTATTCACACTAGGGCATCCGACAGACAGCGGTAATTCCACATTCGTCCACTATACGATCAGTGGTGCCGGCTAGATTTTTATCCAGGTTGCCCAGGGTTAATCTAGCTGGTACTCGGGTTGGAGGCTGGGTCACGCCCACGGCCTTTAAATAGTATTGCTGGACTTTGGGCATCACCGATTATAGCTTGTGCCTCGTGCCTAGTGATTCCGGTCTGGAGTGGTGGTCTTGGAGAAGAAATATCGTATCTGGTGGTGTATTATCCTTTGTTATATTTCTCCTTCCTAAATTTGTATTTTTTTTGCCCTGGGCACATTATTGTGTTTTCCTGTGTGTCTGCGGCGTGATGCGTTTTTTAGTTTTCCCTGTCTGTGCTTTCTGTGGGGGTTGGTGTGTGGTCTATTCACTGGGTGGCGGGTGGTGGTTTCAGCATAGGGCTGAAACAGGAGTCAGGGCCAGGCCTGGTGGCCCAGACAAGCACACCATTAGTGTAAATTCTGGGAGCGGGACAGACAGGGTGTTCCCTAGTCTGAGGGATATCGCAGGGGCCCGGTTAACCAGCCTTAGCCTACCTAGTCTCCCCGTGACATATCGATAGCGTAGGGTGTGTGTCCACTGTCCAGATTACATCCGAATGAGCTGCAGATTGGATGCTGCGTAATTGTAGTCCCATTGGATGATGCCTGCACACACCCCAAAAGACCCCCGCACAGCCCCGCACACACCCGAACAGTCCAGCACACACCCAAACAGTCCAGCACACACCCAAACAGTCCCGCACACATCCAAACAGCCCGCAGACCCAGCACACATACACGCACACAGTCACCGCCCACATTCCGCCCACACACTTCCCTCCTCCCGAACTGCAGCGTTTCTTGGACCCACATCCGCAGCAAAACTGCAGATCTTTTTTACATCTGCGGTTTTGCTGCGGATGTGCCCGACTCAATGAAAGTCTAAGGGTGCAGAAACGCTGCAGTTCCGCACAAAAGAAGTGACATGCTGCGGGAAAAAAAGCTGCGTTTCGGTGCAGCTTTTTCCGCAGCATGGGCACAACAAGTCTGCAGCTCCCATAGACTTACATTGGTTGTGCACTACATTGCGGATTTGATGCAATTCTGTGTGGCAAAAAACGCTGCGGATCTGCAATCAAATCTGCAACGTGTGCACAGCCTTAGCATTTAGTGAACCTAGCAAAAAAGCCAAGCAAAAAACAAGTGTGGGATTGTACTTTTTTTGCAATTTCATCGCACTTTGAATTTTTTTCACATTTTCTGTTACACGACATGATAAAACCAATGGTGTCGTTCAAAAGTACAACTTGTCCCGCAAAAAATAAGCCCTCACATGGCCATATTGACGGAAAAATTATGGCCCTGGAAAGAAGGGGAGCGATAAACGAAAACAAAAAAGCTCCTAGGGTGAAGGGGTTTAGAAACATGGATATGGACATATCTATGGAAATAGACATCGATTTATAGATATATCTGTATGTATTCATCGATTGTATTTGTAGGGGTTCACTCGCTCAGGTGCGATGGCTGACACGCAGGAGACATGTTCCATCAAAAGTTCAAAGGTTTATTGCTCCATAAACCATACAGCAAAACAGAAAAACAAATGGCCTTTAGCTCAGGAAAGGAAAATATAAGAGTCCAGTCCTTCAGGCTCAGTCCTGGAGCCTTAACACACTGTGGGGCTTTCTCCACACACACAGACTCCTGTCTGTAGTGTGCCGCCTGGACACAGGGATCTCCGTCCACACTGACGGACTCCCAAACACTCACCGCCATGTGCCAAACACACCTCCATTATGTAGCCTGAAACCACACCCAGGTACCTGTCACATGATTAGACATGTGGTTCTGACATCACCACAGGTCCTGAAATAAACATAGATAGGCATGGTTATGCCCCTTACCCAGGGGTGAGGTATATGGGTAGCCAGACCCTCCCATCTCTCATCGCTACCCGTAACCCGGACCCAAATATACCAAACAATGCCTTATTGCTTTATGTGCATTAAAGAAAACACTCCGGATTACATCACAGCAACAAGCCTTCTCTGTGATACATACCTCCCGTCGACTATACAACCTTTAACCATGCTACATACCTCCCCCCTCTGCCTAAAGCCGTGGGGCTTGGCACTTGTCCTAAACCGACTAGAGACCCCTCTCAGTCGTCCCTGACAGCCAAACCGTCTGTCTAAGTCAGGGCCTGTTATTGAACCCTTTCGTCGGCATTCGTCATCCCTTTCCGTCACATCCTTTGATAACGATGACCCCTTGTCATCTCGTCTGCTACAGGATCTCCCGCTTAAGTCACTGAGCCCTGAGCTAACTGAGGAGTCACTATTTCTAGCTCTTCCATCTGACCACCTTCGGTTCTCTCTCGGTCGTTAATCTCTCCTATTGTCTTTCTTCGGAGAGCAGCTCTTCTCTTTACGTCTATATCCTCTGTTAACTTCAGCTTGAGGACTTCCAGGCTTTAGAGCACCTCTTCGCCTCTCTGGCAGCTGTTTATTAACTTGCAGTCTCTCAAGTCTCAGCTGTTCTACCTCCCTTAGGTATGCCATGCGATATTCCAGGAGCATGCGGATATTCCTAAGACTCTCTCTGGATCCGACAACCAGGAACGGAACCATCTCATCTTCACCCATGGCCTGGACCTCTTCATCAGCCGGTGTCCTCAGTCTCTTCAGACCGGATTTATCCACCATCTCCTGCATCACTCTCCCAAGTTTCCCAATGACTTTCGCCACCAGAATCTTGGGTACTTGGACTGTGTCTTCTACTAAGCCAAGCCGACTAAGAGCTTTCCTTTCACGCTCCAAATGTCGAACGGCTTCATCATTCTTCAAAATGATCCTCTGTTTTGTACGGAGGCAGTGTAGGTGCATATCCCTCAGGACAGCCACCCGCTTCACTGTGACTTCCCTAGTCGACAGTATGACCAATTGCTGAGTCTCAGGTGCCCAGTGCACACTACACACCTCTACTGCCTTTCTAAATGCCTCATGCACACCCTTCCTGGCGCACGCTTCTCGCATGTCTTCGGGTACTTCTATTATGCTCTTGAAAAGCGGGGTCTCATCTTCACGGACATCTGCCACGACCGGGTGACTGTCTTGTTCCACTTTTAGCATGAACTCTTCCTCAGTCTTGTCTTCTTCTTTAGCCTTCGCCAAGATGGGCATTGGCAACTCCTCCACCAGGCAGCGATGCTCCTCCTCTCTCTGGAAAAGCTCCTGCTGATGCTTTTCTTGAGCCACTCTGAGCACATCCATATCTTTCAATATGGCCCTATTCATGGTTTGACATGCTGATAGGTGACCTCTGAGATCAGAGACTTCCTTCTCCAGCTCTTCCACTCTGTGCTCAATCGCCAGTCTCAGGATCCTTTCTTGCTCGACTGTCTCTTTAAGCAGCTCTATCTCATGGTCCTGCTCTCTTTTGGCTAGCACATGTCGCACCACCAGTTCTTTCATTAAACTTTCAGACGGGGTCTCTTGCCCACCCACACTCTGCCTCTTCAGAGTTCCACCTGTTTCTGCATCCACCTCTATGGTCTCTCCTAGGCTCTCTGTCTGTTTACTCTTAGGTACCTCTGGACTCTTGGTAACTTCAGAGTTCTCCATCTCTTCAGCATCAGGTACTCTGCAGCCTTCATACTGAGCCACTTCATTCTTTCCGGGCATTGCAGATGTGGGTCTACTACAGGTCTGTTCTAACCCCAGCCCGTCACTAATTACTTCAGTGCTTGGGTTTGTCAGAGATAAAGTGACCTCCTCATCAAGGACAATAACGTTATCTGCACCGGACCCTGTCTCTTCCGCATCATCTCTCTTGTCAGAGGGTGTAACCTGTCCTGCCTTTTTCCGTCCCCCGCGACGAGATGAAGATCTGTGATTTTTACTCGGCTCCTCCCTACTGCACTCTTTTACCTTTGCGCTCAAGTCACAGTCTGGATAGGAGTCACCCCCTCTCACTCTGTCATCCTGGAACAGCAATACCCCATTTACACAAGTGTCAAATCCACACTTTCTTCCAATCACCCGGAACTCTGGATTATCGACCTTAGGTGTCGCTATCTCCTTTTCACACATCACACCACTCGGAATCACTACAGCCGCCTGTTGTGGTGGGGCTCCCTTAGGGTCAATCCGAGTCCGTACTGAGCAATCAGACACTCCCCTTTTCTCCCACAAGTCCCAAAACCTTTCAAAGTCCTGGCCTATTACAACAGGGAATGGCAAATCTGAGACTACAGGTACATCATGGCTGGCAATAATAGTGGGCATCTCAATGATTACCCTGGACACCGGACAATCCCTAGCGACCCCATGAACGCAGTGGGCTACCATCTTCCTTCCGGGAATCAGATAGACAGAGAGTGTGGCGCTCACCAGCGTCACCAGGCTCCCTGAGTCCAGAAGTCCAGTCACGCACACTCCATTAACTTCTACAGAACAGCTCTGTGTCATCTTGCCAGATGAAAAGTCAGTACAACATTCTGAACATGCGCTGTTCGAACACTGAACCCGGCAACAGTCCATCAGCGCATTCACTGCCACCCCTTTTTGGGCCACCACCCCTAATTGGGTCGTCGCCCCCTTTTTGGACTCCACCCCCTTTTGGGTTATCGCCCCCTTGTGGACCATTTTCTCCTTTAGGGCCACCACCCCTTTTAGGGACTCCACCCCCTTTTGGGCAACTACCCCCTTTTGAGACGCAGCCCCTTTTTGGCCAACCATAATTGTTTGGGCACTGCTCCGTTTTTTTTTTGTTTTTTTGGGGACTCCACCCCCTTTTAGGGACACCACCCCACTCTGGGGTACACCCTGTGGACTTCCCACAGCACTCTAAGGCCCCAGTTCGCCCAGCACACCAATGTGACTCTGGCTCTTTAAGAGTCTGCACACTCTAAACCAGCAATATCTTCTTTTTTTTTTTTCTCTTTTTTTTTTCTCTCTTTGCTGCAACCGCGCTGCACAGCTCAACCGCAGACTTCGTGAACCCGCTGATCCACAGCAAGCCGCTTGTCACCTTCGTGACCCCACCGAGCCACAGCAAACTTTGTCACCTCACCGAGCCACAGCAAGCTGACTCTCAGGAAAAAAAACTCAGTCTCTCACTGACCCCGGTCAGAACACCACAGACTCCAGTCTGTTAGGCACCCAGCTTTACACACAGCCCAAACATAGCTTTCCACTGACCCCGGTCAGTACAATACACGGTTTTCAGACCGTTACCCTTGGAAACTTCACGGGTTTCTGGACACCCCTCAGCCTCAGAGATGCCCAGACGCACTGTCTCTGTTTTCTTCCACTCTGACCCCGGTCAGTACACACGGACACCTGCCCATTACCTGTTGGTGCCGGCCACACAGGTTCCCGGATCCCTCTTCTCCTCAGAGATATCCCAAAACAGCAGTTCTCACTGACTCCGGTCAGTACTGTATTACTCACGGTTGACAAGACCGTCCACTCCTCTGGCTCAGTCCAGCCAGCGCTGCAACATGTGCTCCTTGGATCTTTGCCCGCATCCGAAACACCAATTGTAGGGGTTCACTCGCTCAGGTGCGATGGCTGACACGCAGGAGACATGTTCCATCAAAAGTTCAAAGGTTTATTGCTCCATAAACCATACAGCAAAACAGAAAAACAAATGGCCTTTAGCTCAGGAAAGGAAAATATAAGAGTCCAGTCCTTCAGGCTCAGTCCTGGAGCCTTAACACACTGTGGGGCTTTCTCCACACACACAGACTCCTGTCTGTAGTGTCCCGCCTGGACACAGGGATCTCCGTCCACACTGACGGACTCCCAAACACTCACCGCCATGTGCCAAACACACCTCCATTATGTAGCCTGAAACCACACCCAGGTACCTGTCACATGATTAGACATGTGGTTCTGACATCACCACAGGTCCTGAAATAAACATAGATAGGCATGGTTATGCCCCTTACCCAGGGGTGAGGTATATGGGTAGCCAGACCCTCCCATCTCTCATGGCTACCCATAACCCGGACCCAAATATACCAAACAATGCCTTATTGCTTTATGTGCATTAAAGAAAACACTCCGGATTACATCACAGCAACAAGCCTTCTCTGTGATACATACCTCCTGTCGACTATACAACCTTTAGCCATGCTACACAATCTATCTAGATATTTGTTATCTATCTATCGCTATCTATCTATCATCTATCTATCTGTGTGTAATGGAGTGTGGGTTGGTCAAATGTAAAAGAGGAGGTTGGACAGAAATGACATCACAAATCTTTTTTAAGATAGAGGAGGGAGAGGAGGGAGGGGTTGGGGTGTGTTTTGGAGTTAGTGCGCCAGGTGCAGAGTTACAGGTGAGTGCAATGCATCATGGAACTTGTAGTATTAGAGCACAATAACTCAGGAGAAAGGAAGCTGTCGATTAACACCTTGAGAGCTGGATCCAGCACTAAAGATGTGCTGCTACTGCATGATAAAAGATAATATTGCTAAAATAAACACAATAGATGTTTTCAGTGGCACATAATAGCAAGATTTATGAAAAAAAAAAGTTATAGTAGTGGACAACTTCTTTAAGTCTTGAAGTTTATCTGCTAAGATGAAGCCTTGACCTCTCCACATAATGTCAATGCCCAGATCAAAAATATCTCTGAATTATATCTTTTTACCTTCTGAACTTAATATAACATTAAACTAAGGGGCACAATTAGCCAGTTAGGTTGCTAAAGTAGAGATACAGTAACTGTAGCCATAGAAAAGACTACGAATAATATGATCTTTTATATGAAAACTTCCATAGCAGTTTATCACCAACTACTAAGAGGGGACCTCACTGGTAAGGCCAGCCTCACAGTTTGAGAATCACTGGGATTGATGACTGGGTCAGAGCATTTACAAGCTAGAGGTCTTAAGAGATCTTCAGTATGCAGGGGTTAGTATATTCCAAGTGATGTCCAAAAAAGCACAACCAATAACCAGTGACATGGGTTCTCCAGGTGTACTGATATGCATTGAGATCAATGGCTAGCCTGTCTCATCCATTACCACAGAAAAGCTATTTTAGTGCAAATTGCTGCACCTGATAAGGCTGGCTAAGACAAAAAGTGGTTGTGTAGATGTTACTTTAATATATGCCAAGGTAATCAGGTACAGCTCTAGGGTCATGGCTAGTGTTGAGCGATACCGTCCGATACTTGAAAGTATCGGTATCGGAAAGTATCGGCCGATACCGGCAAAGTATCGGAGCTAATCCGATACCGATACCCGATACCAATACAAGTCAATGGGACTCAAGTATCGGACGGTATCCCTGATGGTTCCCAGGGTCTGAAGGAGAGGAAACTCTCCTTCAGGCCCTGGGATCCATATTAATGTGTAAAAGAAAGAATTAAAATAAAAAATATTGCTATACTCACCTCTCCGACGCAGCCTGGACCTTACCGAGGGAACCGGCAGCGTTCTTTGCTTAAAATGCGCGCGTTTACTGCCTTCCGTGACGTCACGGCTTGTGATTGGTCACGTGCCGCCCATGTGGCCGCGACGCGGCCAATCACAGCAAGCCGTGACGTAATTTTCAGGTCTTGAATGCCTAATTCTAGGCATTCAGGATTTTAAAATTACGTTACGGCTTGTGATTGGTCGCGTCGCGGTCACATGGGCGACGCGACCAATCACAAGCCGTGATGTCACGGGAGGCAGGAAACGCGCGCATTTTAAAATTACGTCACGGCTTGTGATTGGTTGCGTGCCGCCCATGTGACCGCGACGCGACCAATCACAGCAAGCCGTGACGTAATTTCAGGTCCTGAATGCCTAATTCTGCATTCAGGACCGGAAAATTATGTCACGGCTTGCTGTGATTGGTCGCGTCGCGGTCACATGGGCGGCACGCAACCAATCACAAGCCGTAACGTAATTTTCAAATCCTGAATGCCTAGAATTAGGCATTCAGGACCTGAAAATGACGTCACGGCATACTGTGATTGGTCGCGTCGCGGCCACATGGGCGGCACGCGACCAATCACAAGCCGTGACATCACGGGAGTCAGTAAACGCGCGCATTTTAAGCAAAGAACGCTGCCGGTTCCCTCGGTAAGGTCCAGGCTGCGTCGGAGAGGTGAGTATAGCAATATTTTTTATTTTAATTCTTTCTTTTACACATTAATGTTGTTTCGATACCGATACCCGATACCACAAAAGTATCGGATCTCGGTATCGGAATTCCGGCCGATACCCGATACTTGCGGTATCGGAATGCTCAACACTAGTCATGGCCAAAAGTGTTGGCACCCTTGAAATTGTTTCAGAAAATAATGTATTTCTCCCAGGAAGTTGTTGCAATTACACATGTTTTGTTATAAGCATGGTTATTTCCTTTGTGTGTATTGGGACAACACAAAAAAATTGAGAAAAAACAAGCAAATTGGACACAATTTCACACAAAACATCAAAGATGGTCTGGACAAAATTGTTGGCAACCTCAACTTAATATTTGGTTGCACACCCTTTGGAATAAACAACTGCAATCACTTCCTGTTACCATCAGTAAGCTTTTAACACCTATCAATTGGAATTTTGGACCATTTTTCATTTGCAAACTGCTCCAGGTCTCTCATATTTGAAAGGTGCCTTCTCCCAACAGCAATTATAAGATCTCTCTACAGGTGTTCAATGTGATTTAGATCAGGACTTATTGCTGGCCACTTCAGAACTCTCCAACACTTTATTTCCATCCATTTCTCATTGCTTCTTGAAGTAAGTTTGAAGTCATTGTCCTGGAAGACCCCTGACCTAGGACACAAACACAGCTTTCTCACGCTGGGCACTAAATTGCATCCCAAAGTCCTTTGGAAGTCTTCAGATTTCATGATGCCTTGAAAACAGTGAGGGCACTCAGTGCCAGAGACAGCAAAACAATCTCAAAACCTACTTGAACCTCCACCATATTTGACTGTAGGTACTGTGTTTTTTTCTTTGTATGCCTGATTACGTTTGCTGCAAACAGTAGAATGATGTGCTATACCAAAAATCTCTATCTTGGCTTCATCTATCCACAAGATGCTTTTTCATAAGGCTTACTCACGTACATTTTGGCCTAGCATTGCTATGCCTCTTTGTTAGCAGAGGGGTCCTCCTCTGTCTCCTAGTATAGATTTTAATTTCATTCAAATGTTAACAGATAGTTTGCGCTCACACGAATGCACCCTGAAACTGCAAGACAGCTTGGATTTCTTTGGTACTTGATTGAACGAGTATCACATGCTTGAAACAAATTGTTTACCCACATTTTTGGAAAGGTGGCATGACTATTTGGGGGGTTTTGTGTGAATCTATGTCCAATTCACCTCTTTTTGTCAGTTTTTTTGTGTTGTTCCAATATGCACAAATAAAAAAAAATGTGTAATTGCAATAATGTTCTGGGACAAATATTTCATTTTCTGAAACAATTACAAGGGTGCCAACACTTTCAGCCATAACTGTATATGGCTATGGTATTTCATAATGACAGGGTCCTCTTTCAGCAGAATAAAGTACCTTGCTATTCAGCATAAACTGGACTTGGATCCATCCATAACACTATGCCACATACTGAAGAGCTCAAACTGGGAATGATATTGTCAAAAAAAATAGCTTGCCTCTCTGCACATAATCATGACAACTTTTAATCCCTTCATCAAAACAACTTCTTTTTATACTAAAAAGGAACAGTTATTGCCAGGTTAAGGTCTTCCTAGCCATACATTTCATATTGGATGAAAGACTAATTATGCAATACGTTGATATGATTTGTCTACCAAAGTAAAGGTCTTTTTTTGCATTCTTGCACTTGTATGGATCTTAAAAGTTAATCTTGGATAGATGATAAATTTTAAAATGGTGTTGGTCTCATTCATTGAGGGTACTAATTTTCCATGTCCTCTCGCAGCATGGCCTAGTCCAGAAGGAATTAAGTGGAGTGTCTGGTCGCACATTAATTCTGGTGCTCAATTTAAATGTCTGTGGCACATAAGATGCAAATGCCAGACCATCTTAATTAATAACATAGATTAGAGATTAGGCAGCAGGATGCTTTTGCAACCAGACACTCTATTCAGACTCAACCTGGATTTTAGCCATGGGGATATCAGGGGAGGTCAAAGGACAAAAGTCACCTGCTATGGAACAATAATTATTATCAAGTGTATAGGAAATAATTAATGCTGAAAAATTCCACTTTAATGATGTCTGAAAATAAAAAAAGTGGAACCTGGAAGTGTACAGAAGATAACCATTGCCGCCCTCATATCGAGTATAGGAGCATAGCTTTACTAATAATTGTGAATTATGACCATGGGAAGAGCTGACAATCTTTCTCCCATTTGCTTAATGACCCCCCATTGAGCAGAGGGTCTGAGATTCAGCGAAATCCTTTTATGTGGTTTGTAGGAGTAGGAAACAACAGTTTTGTTTGGTGACACTTTTCTATCCCTATGTAATTAAGCTCTATCTGACTTCAAATAAACATGACGAATGTCCTAGACTTTGCAGGGCATTGTTACCAGATACGAATATTGTCTTTTTAGTGAAAGATACAACCTATACTAGACTAAAGGCCCCGTCACACTTAGCGACGCTGCAGCGATACAGACAATGATGCCGATCGCTGCAGCGTTGCTGTTTAGTCGCTGTGTGGTCGCTGGGGAGCTGTCACAAGACAGCTCTCCAGCGACCAACGATGCCGAGGTCCCCGGGTAACCAGGGTAAACATCGGGTTGCTAAGCGCAGGGCCGCGCTTAGTAACCCGATGTTTACCCTGGTTACCAGCGTAAAATGTAAAAAAACAAACAGTACATACTCACCTTCGCGTCCCCCGGCGTCCGCTTCCTGCACTGACTGAGCGCCGGCCCTAACAGCAGAGCGGTGACGTCACCGCTGTGCTGTGCTTTCACTTTACGGCCGGCAGTCAGTCAGTGCGGGAAGCAGACGGCAAGGAACCTGACGGACACCGGAATGTGAGTATGTAGTGTTTTTTTTTTTTTACATTTACGATGGTAACCAGGGTAAACATCGGGTTACTAAGCGCGGCCCTGCGCTTAGTAACCCGATGTTTACCCTGGTTACCAGTGAAGACATCGCTGAATCCATGTCACACACACCGATTCAGCGATGTCAGCGGGAACTCAATGATCAAAAAAAGGTCCAGGCCATTCCGACACGACCAGCGATCTCACAGCAGGGGCCTGGTCGCTGCTACGTGTCAAACATAGCGAGATCGCTACTGAGGTCGCTGTTGCGTCACAAAACTTGTGACTCAGCAGCGATCTCGCTAGCGACCTCGCTTAGTGTGACGGGGGCTATAGAGTACAAAGTCCAAATATGTAAAAAATATATATCAATTTTTATTACAAAATTACACGTAATAACTCACATATAATAAGAAAAGGCGATGGAAAAAGTGGTGCACAGTGTCAACAAACTCCCACTGCACAAATCCATACATAACGTATCAGGTATGGGGTAAGAGCCATAAAAACAATATACATAATCAATGATGGTATAATATATAACAGTGCAGATAGTGCATATTGAGTGCATATTGATCCACTGCCAATAATCAAGAAATCAGAGTCGTTTATATAACAAACTGGGAAATATCCACATCATCATAAAGTTATATTGTCACATATTATAAGTAAGAAAAGGACAGCAAACTCAGAAATATCCACAACATGGAATCAGATCATGGCAGGGATAGTTAACCAAGTAAGGGCATCTCACTCATTTTAACCTGTGCATGGAAGTGCCAGTGGAACCTGGCCCGACGCGTGTTTCGTGTGGGCTTCCTCGGGGGGCTTTAGTGAAAGGTGCAGGTTTTATAGATGTGTGAGACATATATTTGGCATCGTAGCACAGTGATCACAGTGCATTCACTTGAATTGCTGTGCTGCCTCTCCAGTTAGCCAGCATTAATATGGGCCAGATGGATAAAGTTGTGTATGCCATGTCTCATATGTACAGAATATATAGCTAAAATTGTGATGGGAAATATGACATTAATAACTACAACCCGTGACTTCCCTCCTTTGTAATATCTCTTGTACATTTTATAAGCATTGCATACTTGTTGAATAAAATCTATAAAATGTAATAGCTTTGTTCCTCTTGCTCTATAAATGGCACCCTTGAAGCCTCATGAGGTTCAATGTTACCAATAATGGGCATCCAGTTAGCTTACAATAAACGACTGGTGGTGGAAGCTAGCTTTGGTTATTATAAAGCTTGGCGGTGACCGTACCAAAGTAAATATACAGCTCTGGCAAAAATTAAGAGACCACCACATCAAAACCCTGTCATGGGCAGCCAATCTCCAGACCTGGACCCCATTGAAAACCTCTGGAATGTAATCAAGAGGATAATGGATAGGGATAGCCACAAGTCATCAAACAAAGAACTGCTTAAATTTTTGCCCCAGAAGCAGTGTGAAAGACAGGTGGAAAGCATGCCAAGATGCATGAAAGCTGTGAGTAAAAATCACAGTTATTCAACAAAATATTGATTTCTGAAATCTTCCTGAGTTAAAACATTAGTATTGTTGTTTCTAAATGATTATGAACTTGTTTTCTTTGCATTATTTGAGGTCTGAAAGCACTGTTTTTTTTTAATTTTGACCATTTCTCCTTTTCCGAAAAAAAATACAACATTTATTGCTTGGAAATTCGGAGACGTTGTCAGAAGTTTATAGAATAAAAGAACAATTTACATTATACTCAAAAATGTACCTATAAAGAGAAAAATCAGACAAACTGAACATTCTGCAGTTGTCTCTTAATTTTTGCCAGAGCTATATATATACACTCACCGGCCACTTTATTAGGTACACCATGCTAGTAACGGGTTGGACCCCCTTTTGCCTTCAGAACTGCCTCAATTCTTTGTGGCATAGATTCAACAAGGTGCTGGAAGCATTCCTCAGAGATTTTGGTCCATATTGACATGATGGCATCACACAGTTGCCGCAGATTTGTCGGCTGCACATCCCAAAGATGCTCCATACAAGGCAGGATGGATCCATGCTTTCATGTTGTTTACGCCAAATTCTGACCCTACCATCCGAATGTCGCAGCAGAAATCGAGACTCATCAGACCAAGCAACATTTTTCCAATCTTCTACTGTCCAATTTCGATGAGCTTGTACAAATTGTAGCCTCAGTTTCCTGTTCTTAGCTGAAAGGAGTGGTACCCGGTGTGGTCTTCTGCTGCTGTAGCCCATCTGCCTCAAAGTTCGACGCACTGTGCGTTCAGAGATGCTCTTAGGCCTACCTTGGTTGTAACGGGTGGCGATTTGAGTCACTGTTGCCTTTCTATCAGCTCGAACCAGTCTGCCCATTCTCCTCTGACCTCTGGCATCAACAAGGCATTTCCGCCCACAGAACTGCCGCTCACTGGATTTTTTTTCTTTTTCGGACCATTCTCTGTAAACCCTAGAGATGGTTGTGCGTGAAAATCCCAGTAGATCAGCAGTTTCTGAAATACTCAGACCAGCCCTTCTGGCACCAACAACCATGCCACGTTCAAAGGCACTCAAATCACCTTTCTTCCCCATACTGATGCTCGGTTTGAACTGCAGGAGATTGTCTTGACCATGTCTACATGCCTAAATGCACTGAGTTGCCGCCATGTGATTGGCTGATTAGAAATTAAGTGTTAACAAGAAGTTGGACAGGTGTACCTAATAAAGTGGCCGGTGAGTGTATATATAATTGCAAAAAGAGTTAAGAGCAGCACAAAAAAACAAAAAAAAACAAAATTAGGGTGCAGAGCCCCCCAGGCATGTGCCAAACCTTGTCATAGAGGTCCAAAAATCAGAGGCAGCACACCATGATAGGTTGAAGTTTTTAAAGGTGCTACATTTAATAGCCCATTGCGGCCCATTGCCACAATGAGCGATTAAATTCAGCCCATTTAAAAACTTCAACCTATAATGGTGTGCTGCCTCTGATTTTTAGAAGGCTAGTGGATTGTACCCTTGAAAACCCTTGTTCAAGTATGTTAGCACAGCTGAAAACAGTTTCACTGTTTAGAGAAGTTATAAACTTGACTTTGAGCTAGTTGACAATCTGGAGCATTACATTTGTTGGTTCCATTAAACTCTCAAAATGACAAGAAAAAAAGAACTTTCATTTGAAACTCGACTGTCTATTCTTGTTCTTAGCAATGAAGGCTATTCCATGCGTGCAATTTCCAAGAAACTGAAGATTTCCTACAAAGGTGTGTCCTACTCCCTTCAGAGGAGAGCACAAACAGGCTCTAACCAGAGTAGAAAGAGAAGTTGGGGGCTCCGCTGCACAACTGAGCAACAAGACAAGTATATTAGAGTCTGTAGTTTGAAAAATCGACGACTCACAGGTCCTCAACTGGCAGCTTCATTAAATACACGCAAAACGCCAGTGTCAATGTCTACAGTAAAGAGGCGACTCTGGGATGCTGGCCTTCAGGGCAGAGTGGCAAAGAAAAAGCCATATCTGACACTGGCTAAAAAAAGGAAAAGATTATTATGGGCAAAATAACACAGACATTGGACAGAGGAAGATTGGAAAAAAGTGTTAGGGACAGATGAATCCAAGTTTGAGGTGTTTGGATCACACAGAAGAACATTTGTGAGACGCAGAACAACTGAAAAGATGCTTGAAGAGTTTCTGACGCCATCTGTCAAGCATGGTGGAGGTAATGTGGTGGTCTGGGGTTGCTTTGGTGCTGATAAAGTGGGAGATTTGTACAAGGTAAAAGGGATTTTGAATAAGGAAGGCTATCACTCCATTTTGTAATGCCATGCCATACCCTGTGGACAGCGCTTAATGGAAGCCAATTTCATCCTACAACAGGACAATGACCCAAAGCACACCTCCAAATTATGCAAGAACTATTTAGGGAAGAAGCAGGCAGCTGGTATTCTATCTGTAATGGAGTGGCCAGCACAGTCACCAGATCTCAACCCCACTGAGCTGTTGTGGGAGCAGTTTGACCGTATAGTACGCAAAAAGTGCCCAGTGAGCCAAATCAACTTATGGGAGGGGCTTCTGGAAGCATGGGGATAAATTTCTCCAGATTACCTCAGCAAATCAACTGCTAGAATACCAAAGGTCGGCAAAGGGAGCATTATTTGATGAAAGCAAAGTTTGAAGGAGAAAATTATTATTTCAAATAAAAATCTTTTTTTTCCAACCTTGTCAATGTCTGGACTAGATTTTAAATTCATTTGGCAACTCATTTGATTAATAAAAGTATGAGTTTTCATGAAAAACACAAAATTGTCTGGGTGACCCCAAAATTGAACAGCATTATATATATATATATATATATATATATATATATATATATATATATATTGGTATTGCGACTGGTTATGTGGTTAATGGGTGGTAAGTATTGCAGAGGTCCTGTGATGGAAGCCTGAGCTTGTTTTCTCAGCAGATCTACTGCTGAGGGTTTACTATACATTGCGAAGGTGTGTATGGTGTGTATTAATAAACCGAATGGACTGTGTAACCCTAAGTGTCCCAGCATATGCCTCAACAGCCAACCAAGTGAGTACCCACCGTCCACAGAGAGTGAAGAAACGTCACAGTTGGTGCTAGACTGCGGGCATTAGTCCAGGAGATAACTGGGAGGACTATAGCAGGTGATTGCTGTGGATCGGCAGGTCCATGAAATCTGCAGAGCGGAACATTGTGGAGCACATGCAGAGCTGTGCGGAGAGGTCCAGAGCCTTGCGGATCTTTGTACAGCCGTGAAGGGAGGTGTGGAGCCTTGCCTTGCTGAGTGGAGCCATGCAGAGCCTTACAGAGCTGTGTGGAGCCTCGCTGTGAGGAACTGTTGGGGCAGATAGACTGCCGTGCACAGGCAGTGAGGGGCCTGAGAGGGCCGTGTGGGAGCGCTCTGGTAGCTTTGCTGCTGGGGGCAACGATATAGCTGCAACAGGATGCGGAAGCAAGCATCTGGCTGTAACTCGGCAGGGTTATGAAGCTTATCAGCACCCTTATTCCAGGTTTTTGCTGTGGCTCGGAGGAGCATGCCAGGACCAAGAGCGACCGTAGCAGGAGCTGTGCAAAATGCCCAGTGTGGATCACTGTGCAGTGTCAGGAGGCCCAGCGACAGCCATGGGAGGTGAAACAGCCATGTAGGAAGTGGCTTGCAGTGATGCTCTCGAGGAGTGTTATCACTCTGTGATCTGTGGGCATCCTTGGTGTCCCAAAAGGGAGGTGTTCCAAAAAAGGCAATATCCCAAAAGGGGGCATTGTCCCAAAAGAGGGTGGTGTCCCAAGGGCAGATTGCCTAAAAGTAGAGGTACCCAAGGTCGTGCGAGAAGCTTGTGCCAGTGAGGCCGTGCATGAAGATTTTAGGAAAGCTGTGGAAGCTTGTAGTGTGAACTGGGCACCAGAGTCTAAGCAGTTAGTTATACTGTCAACTAGGGAAGTCACGGTGAAGCGGGTGGCTATCCTGAGTGACATGCACCTACTTTATTTTTGCACGGTTCTTGTTGAGGAATGAGGAAGCCGCTCGACATCTGGAGCGTGCAAAGCAAGCTCAAAGCTGGTTGGAACTGGTGGAGGACATCATTCAAGTACCCAGAAGTCTGGTGAGAAAAGTTATTGAGAGACTTGGGAGAGTAATGCAGGAAATCATAGATAAGTCCAGTGTGGCGAGAGTGAGAATTCCGGCTGATGATGAAACCCAGGTAGCTGGTGATAATGGGATGGTTCCA
Organism: Ranitomeya variabilis; assembly: GCF_051348905.1. NCBI lineage: Eukaryota > Metazoa > Chordata > Amphibia > Anura > Dendrobatidae > Ranitomeya > Ranitomeya variabilis. Next base: position 188,772,678 of record NC_135237.1, read on the forward strand.
TTCTTCATTGTCAGAACAATCGAGAGTCTTGAGAATATCCGAATTCTCCTGGAATATTGCATGGCATACCTATGAGAGGTAGAGCAGTTGAGACAGCTGATCGAAGAGGGCAAGGAAGAGTTAGAAATAGTGACTCTTCTGTGAGCTCAGTGTTGAGTGACCTAGGCGGGAGACCCCATAGCGAATGCGGTGTCTTTTTGCATCAATTAAGGAATTTGCTCCTCAGACCTTGTGGGGGCATCACAACACAAAACCAGACCCCAATCAGAGGACAATAAAACATTCACACTCCTTATCTATGAACTGTTCCAATTTTTATGGACATAACTGTTTATCACTCTCACATAATGGTAATTCCGCTTCACATCACCTGTCTTATCTATGGCATTATTTCTGGGCTGTATTGTGCATAAATATGTGATTCTTCAGAATTTGTATTAGTCTATGCCTGATGAAGGGACCTGAGTAGTCTCAAAAGCTTGCAGTTTGTTACCATCTTTTCAGTTAGCTATTGAAAGGTATCAACCACTGAGGACTCTCAATTCTAAATATTTTTCTATCTACTGGCTAACATGGTACCAAGATATATATCTTTCCGATGTCTAAATAGGGATAGTAAGGCAACACATTCATAATACCAATGAATCCAGTCCATAGAAGCATGCCCCCTGTCTTTCAAATTAACCAGTACTGCTGCTTTTCCAAGCATTTAATGAAATGAATGCTATTCAGACAGAGGTATTGTATGGGCTGACAGCACCCATGACAAGGTAAGCATTTTAGGCCCCCTAACCTTGAAACTATTAGCACTCCCTGAGTCCAGTATTGGACGCTTTATTCCCACAAGCATTTGAGGAAAATATTGCTGTTAATTATAATTTGCATTTTGGCCTCCTAGCTTTTTTCAGTTCCTTGCTGAAATCAGACATAACATTTTAAAAATAATAACTTATACATTCTTCTATTTTTTTTTTTTTTTTGCTTTTTCTTTTTTACTAACTGTACTACCCAATTTTGCCTGGGTTAACAACTGCTGTTAGCAAAATAGAACGTGTTAACAAAAATTTATTCTGCACACAAAAACCACAAAACAAATAGATAGAAATGTAATTATTAAAAGGCAAAAACTAAGCCAATAGAAGTATTTCACAACATATATTTCAACACCAGAGATATTCCACACAGATTTAACTAAATTGGCCAAGTAATGTGAAGTAATCTTCTACTACTTATTCGAGAGCCTTTTGATAAACGACATTCTTAGTTTTTCCTTCAGGTGCAAAGACGAATAGATTTTTGGCTGTTCCAACTCTTGAACAGGCCTCATAAAGTTGATCATGAGAAAAGCATGGAGATTGTAAATCGATTCCAACTACTTTCAAGGACTGTCCCTGAGCCTTGTTGATGGACATAGTAAATGTCAGTCGAACAGGAAACTGGAGGCGTTTAAAATCAAAAGGCAAATCAGATGGAATGAGAGGAATTGTTGGAATGAAAACATCTTCTCCTGTGGCACATCCTGTCAAAATGGTTGCCTCAATTACACGTGGAAACAGGTTCTTAATCAAGAGTCTTGTTTAGTGTTGAGCGATACCGTCCGATACTTGAAAGTATCGGTATCGGAAAGTATCGGCCGATACCGGCAAAGTATTGGATCCAATCCGATACCGATACCCGATACCAATACAAGTCAATGGCACTCAAGTATCGGACGGTATCCCTGATGGTTCCCAGGGTCTGAAGGAGAGGAAACTCTCCTTCAGGCCCTGGGATCCATATTAATGTGTAAAAGAAAGAATTAAAATAAAAAATATTGCTATACTCACCTCTCCGACGCAGCCTGGACCTCACCGAGGGAACCGGCAGCGTTGTTTGCTTAAAATTTGCGCGTTTACTTCCTTACGTGAAGTCCCGGCTTGTGATTGGTCGCGTGCCGCCCATGTGGCCGCGACGCGACCAATCACAGCAAGCCGTGACGTAATTTCAGGTCCTTCAGGATTTTAAAATTACGTTCCGGCTTTGTGATTGGTCGCGTCACGGTCACATGGGCGACGCGACCAATCACAAGCCGTGACGTCACGGGAGGCTGGACACACGCGCATTTTAAAATGCGCTCGTGTCCTGCCTCCCGTGACGTCACGGCTTGTGATTGGTCGCGTCGCCCATGTGACCGCGACGCGACCAATCACAAGCCAGAACGTAATTTTAAAATCCTGAAGGACCTAAAATTACGTCACGGCTTGCTGTGATTGGTCGCGTCGCGGCCACATGGGCGGCACGCGACCAATCAGAAGCCGTGATGTCACGGAAGGAAGGAAAAGCGCGCATTTTAAGCAAAGAACGCTGCCGGTTCCCTCGGTGAGGTCCAGGCTGCGTCGGAGAGGTGAGTATAGCAATATTTTTTATTTTAATTCTTTATTTTACACATTAATGTTGTTTCGATACCGATACCCGATACCACAAAAGTATCGGATCTCGGTATCGGAATTCCGATACAGCAAATATCGGCCGATACCCGATACTTGCGGTATCGGAATGCTCAACACTAGTCTTGTTCCATTACATAGCTTTGGTGGATCCAAATTTCTCAATAGCAGAATAGGTGCTCCGGGTTTTAGAAAGAGGTTGAGGAGGAAGTCCTTGTGGCTCCAAGGAATTGAGGATCTCCATTGGATAAAATAATGCTTGAGCAGGGTCTATAACTGTATCTACTGACTTGTAGATTGTGCACACACCTGGAAGGAGATTTATAATTTGAAGATTGATCTTGTTGACATTGTCATTTTTGGGAGCTAGAATAGCCCTTTCACACAGCCAGCCAGAATTTTTGAAGTGGAGATGACTGTTTGGAAAAACCTTTGCTTTCAACTCCTCAATGGAAGTCACAATGCAACAAAAGTTGCTTGGGAAGGTCATCTGTCCAGTGGTTGAGCCAATTGAGTGGTAAACCTGTCCTTGAACTTTAAATGTCGGCATAAATCCTGTTGTAAACATTTCTTTTGTTGCACCAATGATGTCATTTGGAAGCAGGAGTTGTACTTCCTGATGTTGTCCAAGAATTGCTTTGATATTGTACTGGTACCTGTCATCAGAGACTTTAGGGGATCTGGTGGTGACAGGAGAGGTGGAAGTTTTATCTTGCCATTTGCACAGCATAAACCTGGTGGTTCATCTTTCCATTTCAGGGCACTGCGGTACATGCAGACCACATCCATTTTTCCTATCGGAACTTTAGGATTATGCTGATAGTTTATGTCTGACTGGTAACAAAAGGCAGCATGTTTCAAATCTTCAAACATTTCCTGTGCCCTGGTGGAAGAAATAGCAATTCTCTTAGTGGCAAGTCGGCCTTCTCTCTACTGAGATGACTCATTGGCCCTTGAGGAAGCAGCTCTTCTCTTATCTGCAAGCCTCACTTCCCTATTCCTCAGAAAGTTCATTGGCTCTTGAGGAAGCAGCTCTTGTTCTCTTGTCTGCAAGCCTCACTTCCCTCTGCTCAGAAAGTTCATTGGCCCTTGAGGAAGCAGCCCTTATTTTCATGTCTGAAAGCCTCGCTTCCCTCTCGTCAGAAAGTTCATTGGCCCTTGAGGACACAGCTCTTTTTTTCATGTCTGCAAGCTTCGCTTCTCTCTCCTCAGAAAGTTCATTGGCCCTTGAGGAAGCAGCTCTTGTTTTCATGTCTGCAAGCCTCACTTCCCTTTCCTCAGAAAGTTCATTGGCCCTTGAGGAAGCAGCTTTTGTTTTCATGTCTGCAAGCCTCGCTTCCCTCTCCTCAGAAAGTTCATTGGCCCTTGAGGAAGCAGCTCTTGTTTTCATGTCTGCAAGCCTCGCTTCCCTCTCCTCAAAAAGTTCATTGGCTCTGGAGGAAGCAGCTCTTGTTTTCATGTCTGCAAGCCTCACTTCCCTCTCCTCAGAAAGTTCATTGGCCCTTGAGGAAGCAGCTCTTGTTCTCTTTTCTGCAAGCCTCGCTTCCCCCTGCGCAGAAAATTCATTGGCTCTTGATGAAGCAGCTGTTGTTCTCATGTGTGTCAGCCTTGTTTCTCGGTCTTCACATTTTTCATTGGGCAGTAATGCAGCTTTTCTTTTCACATCAGCTGACATATATGCCATGGAATTCCTTTTCTTATGAGGCATTATTGTGGTAAAAATAGTCTGTAACTGGCAGTTTCTATATCCTCTCACATAGAGGCAATGTGACTGACATCAGCCTTTCCACCAACACACCCTAACTGACATGCTATTACCTCACACAAGCTTTGTTATACTAAGAATGTCCTTTGTTGCCTATATTAAAGGGAGCCTGTCACCCCCAAAATCGAGGGTGAGTTAAGCCCACCAGCATCAGGGGCTTATCTGTAGCATTCTGTAATGCTGTAGATAAGCCCCCGATGTTACCTGAAAAAGGAGAAAAAGACTTTAGATTATACTCATCCAGGGGCGGTCTCTGACCTTTCCGGCGCCTGCGCACTGCAGTACTTTACTCTGCCCTCAACAGGGACCGCCCCTGGGTGAGTATAATCTAACGTCTTTTTCTCCTCTTTCAGGATACTTCAGGATACTTCGGGGGCTTATCTACAGCATTACAGAATGCTGTAGATAAGCCCCTGATGACGGTGAGTTTACCTCACCATCGATTTTGGGGGTAACAGGTTCCCTTTAACCAATCAGAGCTCAGATTAATTAACTGTAGCAAAATAGAAGCTGAGCTGTGAGTGGTTGCTATTGGCAGCCTGATAAATCCCCAGCCAACAGGAAGCCCTCCCCCTGGCAGTATATATTATCTCACACGTACACGTAATAGACAGGTCATGTGACTGACAGCTGCCGTATTTCCTATATGGTACATTTGTTGCTCTTGTAGTTTGTCTGCGTATTAATCAGATTTTTATTTTTAAAGGATAATACCAGACTTGTGTGTGTTTTATAGGAAAGTTTCATGTGTCAAGTTGTGTGTGTCGAATTGCGTGTGGCGACATGCATGTAGCGACTTTTGTGAGATGAGTTTTGTGTGGCGACATGCGTGTAGCAACTTTTGTGTGTCGAGTTGCATGTGACAGGTTAGTGTAGCAAGTTGTGTGCAGCAAGTTTTGCGAATGGCGAGTTTTGCTCGTGGCGAGTTTTATGTGTGGTGCGTTTTGAGTATGTGCAAGGTTTGTGTGAGGCAACTTTTGCATGTGTTGCAACTTTTGTGCATATGGCAATTTTTCCACGTGTTCAAGTTTTGCGTGTGGTGAGTTTTCCATGAGGTGAGTTTTGCACGTGTGGCGAGTTTTGCGTGAGCCTAGTTTTGCATGTGGCGAATTTTGCGCGTGGCGAGTTTTGAGTGGCGACTTTTGTGTTTCGACTTTTATGTGGCGAGGTTGGTGTATGTGTGGTGAAATGTGTGCTGAGGGCGGTATATGTGTTCAAGCATGTGGTAGTGTGTGGCGTATTTTGTGTGTGTGTTCATATCCCCGTGTGTGGTGAGTATCCCATGTCGGGGCCCCACCTTAGCAACTGTACGGTATATACTCTTTGGCGCCATAGCTCTCATTCTTTAAGTCCCCCTTGTTCACATCTGGCAGCTGTCAATTTGCCTCCAACACTTTTCCTTTCACTTTTTCCCCATTATGTAGATAGAGGCAAAATTGTTTGGTGAATTGGAACGCGCGGGGTTAAGATTTCACCTCACAACATAGCCTATGACGCTCTCGGGGTCCAGACGTATGACTGTGCAAAATTTTGTGGCTGTAGCTGCGATGGTGCAGATGCCAATCCCGGACATACACACATACATACACACACACACACATTCAGCTTTGTATATTAGATTAAATTGCTTTTTGTAAAATTTTTTGCTCCCTAAAATTTTGGCCCCTTAAACCTACAACTAGTCCTAAGCCTAACCCTGAGTTTCATTCTATGGGCTATTTGGCCCTCCAACCACATTATGCTATTGTAATCATACTTGACATTAAAAACAAGATACAACCTATCACTAGATAGGTGATAAATTTATGATCGTTGAGGGTCCATCCACTGGGACACCCATCATTTACTGTTTACATAAGTGGTGGTGGCACATGCTCGCTAAGGCCCCCTTCAGACATCCTGATTATACTTGTACTGGAAAACGGGACTGGAGTTATCAGTTTTGCATGTCCATGTGCCATCCATCTGTACGTGTATGTCATCCACATGAAATCCGGTTGTCGTCCATGTGCTGTCCGTGTGACCCATAAAAGAATAAAATGCCTTGCAGAAAATAATGACTTTAATGCATTAAAGGAAGGAACAGATGATTGGCCTCGGGGAGACCAAAACATCCAACACCGCAGAGACACCATCGCGTGTTTCTTAACGCAGTGATCCAGAACACTGCCCCCATCCCTTATGGGAAATATGCAAATGCATGTAGGATAGCTGCAGAGACACCATCACGTGTTTCTCAACGCAAGCAGTGAATAGCCAGACCTTTCCCCGGGAAGGAACAACCACGGGAAGGGCAGCATCCAATAAAGGAAAACATCCAATACAGGAAAACCACCTATGCCAAGCATGGTATCCATCCACAGACAGCTGTTTGGGGTGTTTGCCCCTCATTAGTGTGGAGTAGGAATCTGGCTATTAGGAGCAGTGTCTAGTAAAAGGCTGTGAAGGAACAGATGATTGGCCTCGGGAAGACCAAAACATCCAACACCGCAGAGACACCATCACGTGTTTCTCAACGCAGTGATCCAGAACACTGCCCCCATCCCTTATGGGAAATATGCAAATGCATGTAGGATAGCTGCGGAGACACCATCACGTGTTTCTCAACGCAAGCAGTGAATAGCCAGACCTTTCCCCGGGAAGGAACAACCATGGGAAGGGCAGCATCCAATAAAGGAAAACATCCAATACAGGAAAACCACCTATGCCAAGCATGGTATCCATCCACAGACAGCTGTTTCGGGGTGCTTGCCCCTCATCAGTGTGGAGTAGGAATCTGGCTATTAGGAGCAGGCCTAGTAAAAGGCTGTGAAGGAACAGATGATTGGCCTCGGGGAGACCAAAACATCCAACACCGCGGAGACACCATCACGTATTTCTCAATGCAGTGATCCAGAACACTGCCCCCATCCCTTATGGGAAATATGCAAATGCATGTAGGATAGCTGCGGAGACACCATCACGTATTTCTCAACGCAAGCAGTGAATAGCCAGACCTTTCCCCGGGAAGGAACAACCACGGGAAGGGCAGCATCCAATAAAGGAAAACATCCAATACAGGAAAACCACCTATGCCAAGCATGGTATCCATCCACAGACAGCTGTTTCGGGGTGTTTGCCCCTCATCAGTGTGGAGTAGGAATCTGGCTATTAGGAGCAGTGCCTAGTAAAAGGCTATGAAGGAACAGATGATTGGCCTCGGGGAGACCAAAACATCCAACACCGCGGAGACATCATCACGTGTTTCTCAACGCAGTGATCCAGAACACTGCCCCCATCCCTTATGGGAAATATGCAAATGCATGAAGAATAGCTGCGGAGACACCATCACGTGTTTCTCAACGCAAGCAGTGAATAGCCAGACCTTTCCCCAGGAAGGAACAACCACGAGAAGGGCAGCATCCAATAAAGGAAAACATCCAATACAGGAAAACCACCTATGCCAAGCATGGTATCCATCCACAGACAGCTGTTTCGGGGTGTTTGCCCCTCATCAGTGTGGAGTAGGAATCTGGCTATTAGGAGCAGTGCCTAGTAAAGGCTGTGAAGGAACAAATGATTGGCCGCGGAGACACCATCACATGTTTCTCAACGCAGTGGTCCAGAACACTGCCCACATCCCTTTTGGGAAATTTGCAAATGCATGTAGGATAGCTGCGGAGACACCATCACGTGTTTCTCAACGCAAGCAGTGAATAGCCAGACCTTTCCCCGGGAAGGAACAACCACGGGAAGGGCAGCATCCAATAAAGGAAATCATCCAATACAGGAAAACCACCTATGCCAAGCATGGTATCCATCCACAGACAGCTGTTTCGGGGTTCTGGATCACTGCGTTGAGAAACACGTGATGGTGTCTCCGCGGTGTTGGATGTTTTGGTCTCCCCGAGGCCAATCATCTGTTCCTTCACAGCCTTTTACTAGGCACTGCTCCTAATAGCCAGATTCCTACTCCACACTGATGAGGGGCAAGCACCCCGAAACAGCTGTCTGTGGATGGATACCATGCTTGGCATAGGTGGTTTTCCTGTATTGGATGTTTTCCTTTATTGGATGCTGCCCTTCCCGTGGTTGTTCCTTCCCGGGGAAAGGTCTGGCAATTCACTGCTTGCGTTGAGAAACACGTGATGGTGTCTCCGCAGCTATCCTACATGCATTTGCATATTTCCCATAAGGGATGGGGACAGTGTTCTGGATCACTGCGTTGAGAAACACGTGATGGTGTCTCCGCGGTGTTGGATGTTTTGGTCTCCCCGAGGCCAATCATCTGTTCCTTCACAGCCTTTTACTAGGCACTGCTCCTAATAGCCAGATTCCTACTCCACACTGATGAGGGGCAAACACCCCTCGAAACAGCTGCATAGGCAGCATCAATAGTAAAAAGTTGGTCACACAGGGTTAATAGCAGCGTTAACGGAGTGTGTTACACCGCGGCATAACGCGGTCCGTTAATGCTGCCATTAACCCTGTGTGAGCGCTGACTGGAGGGGGGTATGGAGCGGGCACTGACTGGGCGGAAGTAGGGAGGGACTAATTCTTGGCCGGGCTGTGCCCGTCGCTGATTGGTCTGGTGGCCGCGACCAATCAGCGACACGGGATTTCCGTTACAAACCGACAGACAGACGGAAGTACCCCTTAGACAATTATATACAGTACATAGATTTTTTATTAAATCCTAAAAAACAAAGCAGTTGCTTGTAGATGTGACATATTCACAACTTGCACATTGCGTGGATGGCATTGAGACTTGGTAAGTGATGGCAGCATTGGTTGTCTTGGGTCCGTGGACTGGTTGGGGGTACATGTCGGGCTCAATCTGTAGCTGAAGAGAAATTAAGCTGTAGAATGATATGGTCGCATTCATGTCACAGAAGCAAATCGTGACTATAATCAAATCAGATAATGTATAAAGTGAATAGCAGATAGCCAAGAACAGCAAGGCAAATCTCAAGAAACTTTTTTACTATATAAAAATTAAAGAAACAAGGTCTATATGGGTGGATACCCTAAATAATGGTAGTGGGGAGTTGGTCACTGTTTGAAGAGCTTGTAAAGGATTATATACAGGAGTATGTGATATAAAATAACATTTTAAGTGATAGGTTACACAGTTTTACTTAGGATTGGAGTTGTCAAACTAAAGTGAGTTTTTATGGCGAGGGGAGTGGAAAATTGGACAGAGGTAGAACAATGAGTATAGTGTTTTGTACTTTGCAAAGGCCTTTACCTTTGTCTCACTTGTATGTCTAATAAGTGAATTAAAGTCTATAAGATTAGCAAGTAAGGTTTGTAATTGGTTTAAAAACTTTGGTCTTAACCCCTTAACACCTGCCGATACGCCTTTTAACGGCGGCAGTTATGGGTACTTATTCCTCAGCAAGAGGAGAAAAAAAGAAACCCTAAAATGTTTTTTGATATATTAAAATATAACTTTTATTGAATATACCTATGAAAAGATAATATACAGACAACAGTCATCGTGCAAATAACCGTGCTGGCTATGTTCACTCTACACTCAATACCCTATACTAAGTGTCTGCATGACAGCGGAGGTTGGCACCCTATATATATATGAGCAATGGGGTTCACAAATTATTGTGAGGATCAACAAACAATCTGCATTTGTAACAATATTATTATTTTTACATATTTTTCATATTTGTGTTCTTTATCATTTTTAATTTGTATATCATACTTGAGAAATTGAAGTGGTCGTTTGCCTTTTTGCATATCATATTTTCATGCCCCTCCCATTATTAGTACCCACTCACATGTATGACTGTGACAGATAGATGAGGTGTGGATCAATGATAGAATTGGGCGTTACCATTGCATCACGTTTCGCCACCCACTGATAGATATCCCATGCCATGCGTGCTGGTAACACAGATTGCGTTCCACCTTGGAGCGCATATGTCCACAGCTGAGGATATACTTCGGGTGCGCAAACTTCATGTAAGTTGCACAGTGATGGAAATCTTCTAAACATGCGCAGTAGTACCTATCATGGATATGGAAGGGCCAGAGGTGCTTTCCATATGGAACGCACATGGCCATAATGAGTGACTCACTTCAGGGTTTATTATTTCCAGAAGAGTGTACAGGTCAGTTTACCAGGATTGAGCACACGAATACACAGGTTGGCGCCAAAATTGAAAATTCCTGGGGAATATTGCCATGTCAACGAGGACCAAGGTTGGCAATTGATTAGCCCTATTGTGGGATGTAATAACAAAGACCTCTAGTGGACAAGGGAAGTGGTTTGATGGTCTAGTGGACAAGGAAAGTGGTTTGATGGGAGCTGTGTTTGCATGTATAAAAGGGAACACAGCTATTCACCATGCAGCATCAATGTATCTAACCTCCTGATGATCCTTAATTGGTGAAACACGTAGAGGTTATCATGACATCTAAACCATAAGTATCCCATATTTATGCTGCTATCATGATGAGATTTCTTTGTATGCATATGTTCTTATGATTTTGAAATATGGTGATTTAAGAAATCATATGTTTATTCACAGTGTGTAATCTGATGGAGTACTGCTTTGTTTATCAAAAAGAAACTCCTTAATGTAGAGGTACATTCAACTCTCAATACCTCTCATACATGTTGCTCTTATCATGAGATTTCTCCTTACATGTTTCTAAACATGCACCTGTTTGCAATTTGATACAAGTGTTTTTACCTGCCTATATCATATTCTAGATACAATCCTCCAATCAGAAAACATGTTTTCAATACATTATACCCTCAATACACCAATAATGGAGGCTATAGTTGCCGAGGACACTATCAAAAAATATAACCACACCAAAGAGAAAAAGCGAGAGCACAAAATAGTCCCAAAATGAAATAAAATCCAATTTATTCAAGAATAATACAATACAGATAAAAATAGTAATAATCAGTGGAAGATAAAGCAAGATAGTACATGTCCTAGGTGTAAAGTATTGGGTCCAACATAATTCTAGTGGGGGGCAAGGAATAGGAAATAGCAGCAATTCAAAATAATATATAAATGCAAAGTGCAAGTGCTACCCAATATTGGGTATTCCTATACAGTTATAAATCAAAAAAAGCACACACCATCTAAAGTCCAGCTTCTTAACACATGCAAAAACCAAAAATTGACATGTGCGTAAAGCCAAAAGAGTAGGAAGTCTTGGAAGACCACCTCATAAAAGTGTGTATATCACTTTAAGGGTACAAAAATCAATTTAAAAAAAGCCAAGTACTATCCTTACCCATATTCATCACCTGAGGACCCAGTAAGGCAGCCCCAATGTGCGTTTCGCGTGGGCTTTTTCGTAGGGCTGTGGCACAAGATGTCAAATCCTGTCCCTAAATAGGGATCCAAATCTTACAGCCTGTAACGGCGCATGCGCGTCGCATCACGGACCCCCAACCGCGTCACTTCCGGCCTCAAACTGGCGCTGTCGGGAGGGAAATATCCCTATAACATTTACCCAGACTGCACCAGCCAGAGAGACCTTCGGCGACGCGGTCCAAGAACGTGCACGCCGCGCATGCGCACTAGTGCTGCTGATGATAAAAACTTTCAAGACAACAAACAATACATTAAAAGGATGTTCCTAAATATCGCACCTGCGTGCCAGATGGAAGCTCCATTACAGGTATGGGCAACAGAATAAATGGACACTTCTTATAAGGGACAACAAGTCATAACAAGAAAAAATATTTTTTGAAAAAACTGCACATGACAAAAAGGAATATATTCTAATGAGATGGGGGGGGGGAACCATAATAATGGAAACCCCAGACCCAGCATCGTATGTTAAAAACAGACACCAAGAAAATTATGTGAGAAAACGGGGCTAAATATAAAATCTGACATATAGCCCAATTAAAGTGACAGTGCAGCAATGTGTAAAAGTGAAAGTGCATAAAAATAAGCAAAAGAACACTACTATATAGTGCAACGTGATAATATAATATCACAATAATAAATATTTAAAATAAATGAATTAATACAACCAAAAATAATAGCATCAAAAATACTCCAAAATGTAAATATAGTGAAAGTGACAACACATTAAAATACAAAAAATGCCAAACAATATAAAACACCATGAAAGCTATGACTCTAGACTCACATATAAAAAAAAAATCATTAGTAACACTATAATACTATAACATCCAGAAAGACATGGAAAAAAAATCCACGTTGACCACTTCTCCAGAAAGAAAAAAATAGGTGAGTCCTGATGAATATATCATATTCTGTAAGACAGCCCTGAGGCAGATATTGTTATTTATCAAAAAGGGATTCTCAGGGTCAGCTGCCGTGGAGCGGGGGCACCATATCTGCTGAAAATCAGGGTGCCAACCTCCGCTGATAGACAGGAATTTCTATAGCAGGGAACAGCATTGTTAGGTATACATATGTTTTTTATGCACGTCACTTTACCAGTGTGGTTCTGCTCACCCTTTGTGCACACATTGAGGGTATATGCACACGTCAGGATTTCTTGCAGAAATTTCCTGAAGAAAACCGGAAATTTTCTGCAAGAAATCCGCATTTTTTTTTTGCGTTTTTTTCCCGGTTTTTTTAGCATTTTGCAAGCGAAAATAGCTTGCAGAATGCTAAAGTTTTCCAAGCGATCTGTAGCATCACTTGGAAAACTGACTGACAGGATGGTCACACTTGTCAAACATAGTGTTTGACAAGTGTGACCAACTTTTTACTATAGATGCTGCCTATGCAGCATCAATAGTAAAAGATAGAATGTTTAAAAATAATTAAAAAAAAAAAAAATGGTTATACTCACCTGCAGACAGCGGATCTCCTCAGCGGCGTCCGTTCCTATAGATGGTGTGTGTGTGCAGGACCTTCGATGACGTCGCGGTCACGTGAGCGATCACATGAGCGGTCACGCGACCAATCACAAGACCGTGACATCATTGCAGGTCCTTCACACACATCATCTATAGGAACGGAAGCGGCAGCATGCACCGCTGAGACTTCGGGGCCATCAGAGGGTGAGTATATCACTATTTTTTATTTTAATTCTTTTTTTTTTTACCAATTATATGGTGCCCAGTCCGTGGAGGAGAGTCTCCTCTCCTCCACCCTGGGTACCAACCGCACATAATCTGCTTACTTCCCGCATGGTGGGCATAGCCACATGCAGAAAGTAAGTAGATCAATGCATTCCTAGGTGTGCGGAATCCCCGCAATTCCGCAAATTTAATGAACATGTTGCTTTTTTTTCCGCGATGCGATTTTTTCGCGGAAAAAAATGCAACATTTGCACAAGAAATGTGGAATACACTGTCAATAATAGGAGGCATATGTAAGCATTTTTTTCGTGTTTTTATCACGTTTTTATAGCGAAAAAAACGTGAAAAATACTGAACGTGTGCACATGGCCTTACACGTTGTCTGTCTTTGTTGCTAGTCCTCAGATGGTATTCTATCTTGCGCTATTCCCCTATGTCTGTATAAGTGGTTTACTGAATGAAGCACCAGCATAGGGTCATCCAGGAGCTCTAGGGACAGCCGTCGACAGCACCATTGCTCATATACTCAGTATAGGGTATTGAGTGTAGAGTGAACATAGCCAGCATGATTATTTGCACGGTGATTGTTGTTTGTATATTATATTTTTATAGGTGTATTCAATAAAAGTTATATCTTAATATATTAAAAAATATTTTAGGGTTTCTTTTTTGTTCTTCTTGATTCAATAAACTCTACCAGTATATGGTTCTTTAAAACTTTTCTACTTATTCCTCAGCCCTGCTTTTTAATGGCACTGAGAAATAAGGTTATAGCACCCCCAAGCATTGGAAAATCATCGGGGTCTCAGCTACCAGGAGTAGCCGAGACCCCAGAGAACATGATTTGGGTCGGTTTTTACCATCCCCAGTGTTGCTTATTCTGTGAATAATGGCTAAGTCTAATTTCACATTTATTTCTCCCTCCTCTGATATGATCTAGCATTCCAGAGGAGAGCAAAATGGGGTCCACCAAGCCCCTCCGATACCTCCAGAGTCCCTGGACCCTCCAGCTCTGTCCCCCTGGCCCTCGGCATCTTCTTCCGGGAGGAAAATGGCAGGAGCATGCGCAATAGATTTTTCATATTGGTTTATTTTGATCACTGTGATAGACCCTATCACAGTGATCAAAATTAAAAAATAGTAAATCAAACCCCCTTAGTTAAGTTAAAAATAATAAAATATAAAAAATGTTTTTCCATTTTTCCGTTAGGGTTAGGGTTGGGGCTAGGGTTAGGGTTGGGGTTAGAGCTAGGGATAGGGTTGGGGCTATGATTGGGGTTAGGGTTGTTTTGGGGTTAAGGTTGTGCTGGGGTTAGGGTTGTGGTGTTGGGATAAGGCTGTGGTTAGGGTTATGGTTGTGGTTATGGTTGGGATTATGGTTAGGGTTGGGATTAGGGTTAGGGGTGTGTTGGGGTTAGGGTTGTTGTTAGGGTTATGGTTAGGGTTGGGATTAGGGTTAGGGGTGTGTTGAGGTTAGGGTTGGAGTTAGAATTGGGAGGTTCCATTGTTTAGGTACATTGGGGGGTCTCCAAATGCAACATGTTGCCCACCATTGATTCCAGCCAATTTTGCGTTCAAAAAGTCTAGCGGTGCTCCCTCCCTTCTGAGCCCTGCCATGCACCCAAACAGTGACTTTCCCCCAAATACGGGGTATCAGTGTACTCAGAAGAAATTGCATAACAAACTTTGTGGCCCACTTTCTCCTGTTACCTTTGTGAAAATAAAAAAGTTTAAAGTAAATTTTTTGTGAAAAAAGTTAAATGTTCATTTTTTTTCTTCCACATTGCTTTAGTTCTCGTGAAGCACCTGAAGGGTTAATTAACTTCTTGAGTGTGGTTTTGAGCACTTTGAAGGGTGCAGTTTTGATAAAGGTGTCACTTTTGGTTTTT
This sequence comes from Ranitomeya variabilis, assembly GCF_051348905.1. Classification (NCBI taxonomy): domain Eukaryota; kingdom Metazoa; phylum Chordata; class Amphibia; order Anura; family Dendrobatidae; genus Ranitomeya; species Ranitomeya variabilis. The sequence goes on from NC_135237.1 coordinate 188,787,783, forward strand.
TTTCTGTTATATTGACCCCTCAAACACACTTCAAATGTGATATGGTCCCTAAAAAAAAGTTTTTTGTAAATTTTGTTGGAAAAATTAGGCTAGGTTCACATTGCGTTAATGGGTTAACGCTAACGGACTGCGTTGCACGGCGAAATTGTCGCAATTAATGCCGTGCAATGGGTCCGTTAGTGCACCCATTGACAGCAATGTGATTTGACAGAGTTTTCGGCACGCGCTAGCGATGTGCCGTTCTTTTGTGACGGACCTCGGACGCTGCTTGCAGTGTCCGAAGTGCGTCCGAGGTCCGGTCCTCGCTAGCGCAGATCGGGGATCTGCGCTAGCGGGAGCGATGGACGAAGTCCCCGGGTAACCAGGGTAAACATCGGGTTACTAAGCGCAGGGCCGCGCGAACCCTAAAGAAACATTGCGTTAGCGCAATCCGCTAGCGCTATGCGCTTAACGGATTGCCCTAACGCAATGTGAACCTAGCCTTAGAAATTGCGTGTCAACTTTTAGGGTATGTGCACACATAGGTGGGATGTCTGCAGATTTTTCCGCACCTGTTTTTGTAAATCCGCAGGTAAACCGCACTGCGGATTACCTGCGGATTTACTGCGGAATTACTGCGGATTTACCGCGGTTTTTGTGCGGATTCCACTGCGGTTTTACACCTGCGGATTCCTATTATGGAGCAGGTGTAAACCGCTGCGGAATCAGCACAAAGAATTGACATGCTACGGAATGTAAACCGCAGAGATTCCGCACGAAATTTATAAAACTTAATATTGCAGGGTTAGTAGGGAGCAAAAAAAGAAGAGCCGTATTGCCGTAAGTGATAAGGGTTAATTAACGCGGTTAATTACGCGGCAGATGCAGAAAAACTGCCGAATCTGCCGCGAATGGCAAAAATCGCTGATGTGATAGTAGCCTAAGTCACTTCTGACAGTGTCTGCATTAGTCATACTCACCAAAGGTGGAGGCAGCACTTAAAGTTCCTAGGGTGGCATAAACTCTAAATAAGGCCCTGTTTGCCAAACATCCAGAATTTCCAGCACAGTCTATAAAAATTGGTCAATTTTTTGCCTTGTCCATAATAAAAATATGAGGCATCCATGATTTTTTTTTAAGATAAAGAAAGTTATACAACTTATTTTGACTGTAATTATCACCATTTTAGAGTTTACAGTGAATGCAGCTGATATTTTCATGTTAGAATTTTGGGATGTAGAGAAATGTAACGTAACATTTTCCAATGTGTCCTTAAAAATATTGTCTGTCCGTGATTTTTTAGTAAACTGCCCAGAAAAAATATAAAGTCAAATTGGCAACCCTGCTTGTAGATAGAGATGAGTGAATCTGTTCAGGTCCCTCCTTATTCGGCAAGCTATAGCGCTTACCGAATAAACTGCAGAGGGAACCCAGCTACCTGGATCGCTCGGGCTGATCAGCTGTCCGGCTCTGCAGATGCATGTGTCACGGCTGTTTCACTGTCACAACACATGCATGGAGAGCCCAACAATCAGGCTTTCCATGCATGTGTTGTGACTGTAACACAGCTGCTACACATGCATCTGCGGCGCCGTACAGCTGATCAGTAGGGGCGATCCAGGTAGCTGGGTTCCCTCTGCAGTTTTTCGGTAAGCGCTATAGCTTGCCAAATAAAAAGGGACTCGAACAAATTCGCTCATCTCTACTTGTAGATCACACACTAAATAATAGCATGCAATGTCAATCAGCAGCTTCTAAGGTCAGCCTTGTTATGTATTAAAAGAGGCAGGAAGGTAATTCTACCATGTTACAAAGCATTAGTGCATGTAATTCAGTTCTGGGCACCAGTTCATTGACAGTATGCCGGATACTTGTATAAATGTATAAAATTCATGTTCTGAATGTGGATTCAAATAACTAACACTTGGGATCTGAAGGTAAAATCTTGCTCTTTTGGGTAGACTGGATCATGCAATGTGAATACACCTATACCCTATTCCTATTATCATGTCCGATCTCTCGGTTGAATTTGATGGACGTGTTTTTTTAGCAACTGTCCTAATGATGTAACTATGATGTACACACAGCAATTATTAAAAAGACAGTTCCATGGCACAATGTTGTTAGCATAGCACACCCACATATTTGTCTAGCACACTTCTCATTCAAACTGAAAAAGAATAGCTATGTTAAACTAATAGTGCAGATCACCATTATGATGACCATCTTATTGATGCTGGTTGACCATCTTATTGATGCTGGTTACATCTGTATGTCCAATTTTGGCCAATCTGTTGGTTTGGCATTGATTAGCTTCTGGAAAAAATTAGATCGTCCAGCAATTATTGTTCTCCTATCAGTAAATACAAATGTAAAATACTTTATTAATTTTGTAACTCTGAATAGATCGTGTCCAGTCTAAACATAGGCCCAGGTCTTTGGAGCATTTTTATGAGACGTGATCCTACGAAAGCCTATCAAACTGCATGACAACAGTACATAATCTTGCAATCGGGACATAACTTCATGATTTTTAATGCTTGACATCAAGCTACAATTTTGATACAAAGTGGCAAAATGTTTAGGATCACTTCTAATTACAGTATGTGTACCAGATCTTTGTATACAAGACAAAGAACAAGGGTGTCCATGGCATGACTCAGGACAAATGTTATTCTCTGGAAATAAATATTAAAGGGACATTTTAATAGCTATACATAGGTCTTGAAAACCACACAGGAAAAATCGTGGGACAGGGTACAAAAACACTACAGTACAACATTGATATAATGGAAAGTTGTCAAAACAGCACAAGGTTACATACGGTACATCTGCTTCAAAAAGAAGCCATATTGAGTGTATCTGCTTTACAGACAGCTCACTTGTCAGATTCATGGGAACTATTGATCCAGGTTAATTAAAATCTATGTTCATTGACAGGAACTAACTCAAAACATGGCCTGCGATGCAAAGCCTGCAAAATGAGCATTCATCACAGATGTGCAGAAACAATTGGCTCACAGCGCTGCATGGGAAAACTGGTAAGTCAACAAATGTACCCTGACTTAGGCTCTTTCTGTGAATATAAAATAGCTCAAATTATCCTTATCTTTCATGAAAACACTGTAACCAGGCTATAAATCTCAGCACGACTGTGGAACTAATTATTTGTAAAGGGAGACATTTAAAAGAATGAGGTGCAAAATGTTACACAAAATAGGACAAATTATCTTGAAATTGCTTGCTGAATGAATGTATAATTATTATTGATAACCCTTTATAGACAGGCCTAATTTAGCCTTAATGATCAAACAGTTTTCTTATTTATTTTCATTTTTTATAATAGCATTTCAGGAGTCATAATATATATTTTTTCATTAAAATAGCTGTTACTTGCAGGACAGATTGTATTTCCCTGTGACACCATTTTTGGGTATATATGGTACACACTGTAAAACACATACCTTTTTAGGTAACAAGCGGAAAATGTAGATTTCATTGCTATTTGTTTAATTACACATTATTTTCATTTTTAAGCACCATTCATGATTAAAAGGGAATTTGTCACTAAATTTAACCTATTGACAACTATTAATATGGGCATACAGGTTATAGACTGCTGAAAAAGTCATCCCTGTATGTCTCATATCAGATGCCTTGTTGTTGAGAAATCATCTTTTATCACTTTATATGAATGACCTCTTCCAGGCTCTGAGAAGGATGGTACCTGGAAGATAACTCTGCCTCCAGAGATTATTTTACATGAATGGGGAGTTACCAGTGTGATGTGTAATGGTCGCTCTCTGCTCTCTTGATCTCATCTTTTCAGAGCGGTGTGGTTATAAGTGACACATCTGCAGGTTCCTCTCAGCTTCAGCTTCCATCTCACAGGCATATAAGATTGAAATATTGTTGCAAAATGGCAGAGCTCAGAGAAAGGCAAAAAATGCTTTCAAGAAGACAATTTCAGTTCTCTGGTTCTGTGTTAGTTACTTGTCTCACACTTGTAACTTCCAATTCATGTAAAATATGCTCTTGAGGCAGAGTTATCTTCCAGGAAACATCCTCAGCATAGCCTGGAAGATCTCATTTACATAAAGTGATAAAAGATGATTTCTCATCAAAAAGGCATCTGAATAGACATACATTGATAACAGCAGTCTAAAATGTAGTGATAAACTCCCTTTAAGTCTAATTGATATGCTAATTTTTCTCTGCAAGACAATATGATAATGACAATCCCACATTTTGCAGATTGTTTATGCTTACATCTAAAATATATATTTATATAGTCACTAGATGGTGGCCCGATTCTAACGCATCGGGTATTCTAGAATATGTATGCGTAGTGTATAGCACAGCCCACGCAGTACATTGCGCAGCCCACACAGTACACGTTGTATATTGCGCAGCCCACATAGTATATTGCGCAGCCCACGTAGTATATTGCGCATCCCACGTTGTATATTGCGCAGCCCACGTTGTATATTGCGCAGCCCACGTTGTATATTGCGCAGCCCACGTAGTATATTGCCCAGCCCACATTGTATATTGCGCAGCCCACATTGTATATTGCGCAGCCCACGTAGTATATTGCCCAGCCCACATTGTATATTGCCCAGCCCACATTGTATATTGCCCAGCCCATGCTGTATATTGCGCAGCCCACATTGTATATTGCGCAGCCCACATAGTACATTGCGCAGCCCACGTAGTATATTGCGCAGCCCATGTTTTATATTGCGCAGCCCACGTAGTATATTGCACAGGCCACGTAGTATATTGTCCAGCCACATACTATATTGCGCAGCCCACATGGTATATTGCCAAGCCACATAGTATATTGCCCAGCCACATAGTATATTGCCCAGTGACGTAGTATATTGCCCAGTCACGTAGTATATTGCACAGCCCACGTAGTATATTGCCCAGCCATGTACCATATTGCACAGCCCACATAGTATATTGCCCAGCCACATAGTATATTGCCCAGCCACATAGTATATTGCCCAGTGACATAGTATATTGCTCAGCCACATAGTATATTGCCCAGCCATGTAGTATATTGCACAGCCCATATAGTATATTGTCCAGCCACGTAGTATATTGCCCAGCCACATAGTATATTGCCCAGTCACGTAGTATATTGCCCAGCCACATAGTATATTGCCCAGTCACGTAGTATATTGCCCAGTGACGTAGTATATTGCCCAGTCACGTAGTACATTGCCCAGGCACGTAGTATATTGCCCAGGCACATAGTATATTGCCCAGGCACATAGTATATTGCCCAGTCACGTAGTATATTTCCCAGCCACGTAGTATACTGCCCAGTCACATAGTATATTGGCCAGTCACGTAGTATGCACCATATCCCTGTTAAAAAAAAAAGAATTAAAATAAAAATTAGTTACATACTCACCTTCTGGAGCCTACGGATCGAAGCGTCCGATTACCGATGCTCCTCGCTTGCTCCGGTCTGAAGATTGCATTGTGGTCTCGCGAGATGATGACGTAGCGGTCTCGTGAGACCACACGTCATCATCTCACGAGACCGCACTGCATGCAGTGGTCACCGGGGCATCACGAGGTGCATCGGTAACCGGCTGCTTCGATCCGGGGGCCACCGGAGGGTGAGTATGTAACTATTTTTTATTATTTTTAACATTACATATTTTTACTATTCATGCTGCATAGGCAGCATCAATAGTAAAAAGTTGGTCACACAGGGTTAATAGCAGCATTAACCTAGTGCGTTACACCGCGGTCAATGCTGCCATTAACCCTGTATGAGCACTGACCAGAAGGGAGTACAGAGCGGGCGCTGTGACCAGAGGGGAGTACGGAGCGGGCGCTGTGACTGGAGGGGAGTACGGAGTGGGCACTGTGACCGGTGGGGAGTACGGAGTACGGAGTGTGCGCTGTGACTGGAGGGGAGTACGGAGCGGGCGCTGTCACCGGAGGGGAGTACGGAGCAGGCGCTGTGATTGGAGGGGAGTACGGAGTGGGCCCTGACTGCAGGGAGGAAGGAGTGGCCATTTTCTTCCAGACTGTGCCCGTCGCTGATTGGTCGAGGCTGTTTTGCCACGACTAATCAGCGATTTGGATTTCCATGACTGACAGAGGCCCCGACCAATGAATATCCATGACAGACAGACAGACAGAAGGACAGACAGACGGAAGTGACCCTTAGACAATTATATAGTAGACTAGATTGTGGCCCGATTCTAACGCATCGGGTATTCTAGAATATGCATGTCCCCGTAGTATATGGACAATGATGATTCCAGAATTCACGGCAGACTGTGCCCGTCGCTGATTGGTCGAGGCAACCTTTATGACATCATCGTCGCCATGGCAACCATTATGACATCTACGTCGATACTGTGCCCGTCGCTGATTGGTCGAGGCCAATTCTCGGCAGACTGTGCCCGTCGCTGATTGGTCGAGGCAACCTTTATGACATCATCATCGCCATGCTGTGCCCATCACTGATTGGTCGAGGCCTGGTGGCCTCAACCAATCAGCAAATAAATAAACGGGATAGACAGACAGACAGACAGAAAAACCCTTAGACGATTATATATATAGATGCCACCCTTGAAATGTTTACAGAAAGTGAAGTATTTCTTCCAGAAAATTAATGCAATTACTGTAAACATGTTTTGTTCTAAACATGTTTCTTCCCTTTGTGTGTATTGGAAAAGCATAAAACAAACAGAGCAAAATGTCAAACTGGACAGAATTTCATACAAAATCCCAAAAATGAGCAAAAAATGTAACCTTTCCAAAATTGTAGGTAAACAACTTTGTTTCACACTGGGAGCATGGAATGAGCATGGAATGCTTCCAAGCATGAAATGCGTGTTGAAACTCAGCTATGTCAAGTAACACAAGTGGGCAATAATGAAAATCACACCTGAAACCAGATACAAAGGGGAGAAGTTATCTTAATCTTTGCATTTTGTGTCTGTGTGTGCCAGACTAAGCATAGAGCGAGAGAGAGAGAGAGAGAGAGAGAGAGAGAGAGAGAGGAGAAGAGAACTGTCTAAAGATTGAGAACCAAAATTGTTAAACAATATCAACAATCTCAAGGTTACAAGTCCATCTTCAGAGATTCTTTGTCCATGTCGCGTAACATAATCAAGAAGTTTACAAACCAGGGCACTGTAGCTAATCTCTCTGAGTGTGGAAGGCAGAAACACATTAATGAAAGGTTTCAATGCAGTAAAGTCCAGATGGTGGATAAGAAGCCACAATGACGTTCCAAAGATATTCAAGCTGTCCTGCAGGCTCAGGTTGTATCAGCATGAACTACCGTATCCATTAACATTTGAATTAAATAAAATGCTATGGCTGGAGACTCAGGATGACACAGAGACACAAAAGAGCTAGACAGAAGTTTTCCAAAATATGTGAAAAAAAAGAAAAAAGTATTCAGCTCACCCAACAAGAGTCCAAATGCAATGGGAAAATCCGAGCAGGGAAAAAACGTCCAGCCAGCAACGTCATGGATACAAGAAAAACTAGAAAATCCAGCTCCAGGAAAGAGAAATAGTCTGGATATAAAATCCAAGATAGCTTTATTGAAATAATAAAATTAAAAATGTGGACTCCAATAACAAGCGGCTGACTAAAGAATCACATATCAGGCTGTGTTCTTAATCATCAGTATGCAGAGCGAAGTTTAACAGATCCTTATGAAGGGAGTAAAACAGGTGGGTGAATAATTAACATATGGGAACAAAAAAAAAAAAAATCACACCAAGAAAGAATCAAACCAGGTGAAAAAATACACCAAAATACAATAAATGCGATAAATAGTATGAAAGATACAAAAAACAATATAGAATATAGAAAAACAATGAAATAATTTACAATAAAAACAATAATATTTCCAATGTAATACAATAAATGGTAGAAATTAGTAATGCAACATCATCTCCTTTCTGAGGTTCAAACCGCAAGGTGCTCGAGTAGTAAGGCATAAAATCCAGTAAGCTTCTCTATCGCGTAAGACTCTTTCTCTGTTGCCACCCCGTATGTTCCTGTGAATACGTTCAATTGCATAAACTTTCAGAGATGAAGTATTTCTGTCATGAAATTGAATAAAATGGTTAGAGGCACTAGAAACATGTCTAATGGTAGGGTGCACAACATCATATAAGGGTATGTTTCCACGGTCAGTAAACGCTGCTTGTTTGACGCTGCAGCGTCAAACAAGCAGCGTCCAGATGTTCCAGCATAGTGGAGGGGATTTTATGAAATCCCGTCTCCACTATGCGTGGAAACCCGCACGCGGCGGCCCTGCGACTCCGGACATGCTGCGTGTCTTTTCAGAACGCAGCATGTCCGTACACCTTGCGGGGACGCAGCGTCCCCGCAAGGCATATCACAGGGCCCTATGGCGAGGGGTGCGATGATCCCGGATGTGTACTGTACACATCCGGCACCATCGCGTCCCATTAAGGGGGCGGGGCTTAGCGCCGAGCGGCTTCGCCGCTGCGGCGATACCGCCGCGTAGCCTTAACGTGGAGACATAGCCTAAATGTTCACAAAATCTGTCTTTTAACCTGCGTATGGTGGATCCAACATAACGCAAATTGCAAGATACACATTCTATGACATAAATTACATTGTCTGAGTTGCAATTGATAAAATCCTTTATGTTATATATTTTATGTTGATTTGTACCAACGAAAGTTGCAGTTTTTTTGTGTATAAACACGTTTTGCAAGGAAAAGAACCGCATTTGAAAAAACCCTTAGTGAATAGCCAGCTGGCTTTATTTTTAGAAACTTCCGACTGAATGAAGCTGGGAAAAAGTAAAGTGCCTAGGGTGGGGGCTTTCCTTCAGACTACTTTTATGCCATCCTGTAAAATAAGATCTATCGTGGGACCATCTCGAAGAATATTTAAGTTGCGGCGCACAATATTGGAAATTAAATTAAAATGTGCGCTGCAAGTAAGTATTAATATTGGCTGTTTCTGATAGGCATGTTTTACAATTGATTGTTTGTTATTTTTAGAAATATCAGTTTTCGAAGCCGGAAAACCCACAAGTTCTGATCTAGTTTTTCTGTTGGCCAAATTAAAGGCTCTATCAATAGCCCAGACAGGATATTTACGCTTGCTAAGTCTTTGTCGGATGTCATTTGTTTCTTTTTGCAGAGAGGTCTCATCACTGCAGTTTTGTCTGGCTCTTATAGCTTCTCCCACGGGGACAGATTTTATAGTATGAAAAGGATGAAAACTTTTTGCATGTAATATTGTGTTACCTGCGGTAGATTTGCGAAAAGTCTGTGTTTTTATTACCTGTTGTGGTATACCTGAAAGAGTTAAATCGAGAAAATTAATATGTTGAGAATGCCAATGATATGTAAATTTTAAATTAAATGGGTTATTATTGATGTAGGTATTAAAAGTAATAACCGAAGACATATCCCCCCTCCAAACTAATAATAGGTCATCAATAAATCTAGAATACCATTGAATTTGTGTGAAAAATGGATTATCTACATTGAATATATAATTTTCCTCCCACCACGACATGACCAAATTTGCCACTGAAGGGGAAATTTTCGCACCCATCGAGACTCCACCCAGTTGTAAATTTTTTTTTTATCAAATAAAAAATAATTATGGGATATTAAAAAAGACAAAACTGAAACTATATACATCTGAAGATTACTGGAATAATTGCTGTACTTAAAAAGATGAAATTGTACAGCATGCAAGGCTACTTTGTGTGGAATTGATGAATATAAAGCAATGACATCAAATGTCAGCCAAGACCAATTAGGATCCCAGATTACGTCATGGAAAGTACTAAGAATATCCCGTGAATCCTTAATGTACCCGGTACCCGTTGAACCAAGGGTTGTAACATAGAGTCCACCCATTCTCCCAAATGTTCGGAGTAAGAACCCAGACCGGAAATAATAGGCCGCATGGGGGGGGGGAAATCTCCTTATGCGTTTTAGGTAAAGTGTGTAATATCGGAATTTTAGGAGAAGCAACACAAATATAATCCATTTGTTGCTGGGAGAATATGCCCAAAGACATACCTTCATTGACAATATCTTTCAACAGGGAAGAAAATTCAGCAGTAGGATTAGATTGCAAGGACATATAACTTTCATTATTGTTAAGCATCTCATTAATGATATTGAAATAATCAGATTTATTTAAAATAACTACTGAACCCCCCTTATCTGACATTCTAATGACTATGTCATGATTATTTTTGATCTTCTCAATAGAGTCACGTTCCGATTTAGTTAAATTGAAATTACACTGTTGATAATTTGATTGCAAAGTAAGCTGATGTATTTCTTTTTCTATCATTTCTTGGAAGCGATCCATAGTGTCAGTTCGGGCTTGAACAGGATAAAAAAAAGGATTCTTTGTTTTAAAGATGGGTCCGGTGTCTGTTGATGTCAAAAAATGCGGATCAGTGTCCAGATCCATCTTCAGATGTATATAGTTTCAGTTTTGTCTTTTTTAATATCCCATAATTATTTTTTATTTGATAAAAAATTTTTTTTACAAATGGGTGGAGTCTCGATGGGTGCAAAATTTTCCCCTTCAGTGGCAAATTTGGTCATGTCGTGGTGGGAGGAAAATTATATATTCAATGTAGATAATCCATTTTTCACACAAATTCAATGGTATTCTAGATTTATTGATGACCTATTATTAGTTTGGAGGGGGGATATGTCTTCGGTTATTACTTTTATTACCTACATCAATAATAATCTATTTCATTTAAAATTTACATATCATTGGCATTCTCAACATATTAGTTTTCTCGATTTAACTCTTTCAGGTATACCACAACAAGTAATAAAAACACAGACTTTTGCAAATCTACCGCAGGTAACACAATATTACATGCAAAAAGTTTTCATCCTTTTCATACTATAAAATCTGTCCCCGTGGGAGAAGCTATAAGAGCCAGACGAAACTGCAGTGATGAGACCTCTCTGCAAAAAGAAACAAATGACATCCGACAAAGACTTAGCAAGCGTAAATATCCTGTCTGTGCTATTGATAGAGCCTTTAATTTGGCCAACAGAAAAACTAGATCAGAACTTGTGGGTTTTCCGGCTTCGAAAACTGATATTTCTAAAAATAACAAACAATCAATTGTAAAACATGCCTATCAGAAACAGCCAAAATTAATACTTACTTACAGCGCACATTTTAATTTAATTTCCAATATTGTGCGCCGTAACTTAAATATTCTTCGAGATGATCCCATGATAGATCTTATTTTACAGGATGGCATAAAAGTAGTCTGAAGGAAAGCCCCCACCCTAGGCACTTTACTTTCTCCCAGCTTCATTCAGTCGGAAGTTTCTAAAAATAAAGCCAGCTGGCTATTCACTAAGGGTTTTTTCAAATGCGGTTCTTTTCCGTGCAAAATGTGTTTATACACAAAAAAAACGCAACTTTTGTTGGTACAAATAAACATAAAATATATAACATAAAGGATTTTATCAATTGCAACTCAGACAATGTAATTTATGTCATAGAATGTGTATCTTGCAATTTACGTTATGTTGGATCCACCATACGCAGGTTAAAAGACAGATTTTGTGAACATTTACCGTATATGATGTTGTGCACCCTACCATTAGACATGTTTCTAGTGCCTCTAACCATTTTATTCAATTTCATGACAGAAATACTTCATCTCTGAAAGTTTATGCAATTGAACGTATTCACAGGAACATACGGGGTGGCAACAGAGAAAGAGTCTTACGTGATAGAGAAGCTTACTGGATTTTATGCCTTACTACTCGAGCACCTTGCGGTTTGAACCTCAGAAAGGAGATGATGTTGCATTACTAATTTTCACCATTTATTGTATTACATTGGAAATATTATTGTTTTTATTGTAAATTATTTCATTGTTTTTCTATATTCTATATTGTTTTTTTGTATCTTTCATACTATTTATCGCATTTATTGTATTTTGGTGTATTTTTTCACCTGGTTTGATTCTTTCTTGGTGTGATTTTTGTTGTTGTTGTTGTTCCCATATGTTAATTATTCACCCACCTGTTTTAATCCCTTTATAAGGATCTGTTAAACTTCGCTCTGCATACTGATGATTAAGAACACAGCCGTGTTCGAAACGCGTTCAGTGCAGTGAGAGCTGATATGTGATTCTTTAGTCAGCCGCTTGTTATTGGAGTCCACATTTTTAATTTTATTATTTCAATAAAGCTATCTTGGATTTTATATACAGACTATTTCTCTTTCCTGGAGCTGGAGTTTCTAGTTTTTCTAGTTTTCCAAAATAGACATGAGTAAGCCAAAATCCTTCTGGTAAAGCATCTTGTGGATAGATGAGACCAAGAATGAACTTTTTTATTAAACATAACTTTCTACTGTTTATCTAAAATGGAATGAAGCTTACAATATGGTTGAATATGGTTGAAGCTCAAAGATGTTTTGGGGTTGTTTTGCTGCTTCTGGCACAAGGTGCTTTGACTGTGTTCAAAGCATCATGAAATCTGAAGACTACCAAAGCATTTTTGGTCGCAATGTAGTGCCCAGTGTAAGTAAGCTGGTTTTGCATCCGAGGTCATGGGTCTTCTAGCAGGACAATGACCCTAAACATACTTCAATAATCATCCAGAAATCAATAGAAACAAAGCGCTGGAGAGTTCTGAAGTGGCCAACAATGAGTCTGGATTTAAATACCATTGAACACCTGTGGAGAGATCTTAAAAATGCTGTTCGGAGAAGACACCCTTCAAATATGAAAGACCTGGAGTAGTTTGCAAAAGAAGATTGCAGTTATTTATTCCAAAGGGTGTGCAACCAAATATCAAGTTGAGGGTGCCAACAATATTGTCCTTCCCATTTTTAGGGTTTTCTGTGAAATTATTTCAATTTTGCTATTTTTCTCAGGGTTTTTTTGTGCTGTTCTGATACACAAAAAGGAAATACACTTCTGTATAACAAAACCTGTAATTGAAATAGCTTTATTGAGAAATACTTTACTTTCTGTAACAATTTCAAGGGTGACAACACTCTCAGCCACGACTGTGTGTATATACAGTGTATATATATATATATATATATATATATATATATATATATATATATATACACACACACACACATGTTTTTTTTCTGTAAACAAAGTTGTGCCTGACTTTATTGGTGGGACAAGCTATAGTTTTTATTATTGCTCTTTTTCAGTACATTTGACTCCTTCGTCACTTTTCATTAAATTCTTTGAGTCAGATGAAAAAAAAAAAGCAGCAATTCTAATACGTTTTTTATTTTTCCCTCACCATGCTGGAAACACAATGGTATCTTTTTATAGTACGAGTTAATACAATCGTGATACTCAATTCATATTGATTTTTTAAGGTTTCCATAAAAGAAAATCACGTTTTAAAGAAAATGTAATATTTTTTCATTGTCTTTTTAAGATAAGCAGATCTGACAGTTCAAATTTGTCAAATTGGGCAAATTTTCCCAGAAAATTCAATTTGTAGCAAAGTTATTCATCACAAATTGAATGTTCCTTATTATTCTCTAGCTTCTCTCTAGACCATAGAGCATGTAAAATAAGCAAAAAAGGAAGTACCTCACCGCTCAACTGTCCAGTCCTCAGCACCATCTCTTCTTTCCCCTGTTGCTAGTCATATCTTGCAGCCTGTTTACTCACGATGTCACTGATATGCAACATTGTTGTGAATTTGGATTCTGGGCTCCCCCGGTGGCCGCTTGTGGAATTGGACTTGTCATCCTCTTTCCTGTTTCACCTGGTTCCATCAGTAGTGGGTGTCGCTATTTAAGCTCATTTCTCTGGTGGTTTCTTGCCGGTCAACAATGTTATCTGATGCCTCTCAGTGCTTGTTCCTGCTTCTAGACAACTACTAGATAAGTTGGACTTTTGTCCATGTTTCGTTTTGCCTATTTGTTCCAGTTCACAGCTGAAGTTTTGTTACTGTGTCTGGAAAGCTCTCGTTGATCAGGGATTGCTACTCTGGCGTTATGAGTTAATGCCAGAGTTTAAGGTAATCTCTGGATGGTGTTTTGTTAGTGTTTTTCTGCTGACCATGAAAGTATACTATCTGTCTTCTGCTGTCTAGTAAGCGGACCTCAAATTTGCTAAGACTATTTTCCTGCTGCGTTTGTTGTTTCATCTGAACTCACCGTCATTATATGTGGGGGGCTACTGTCTTCTTTGGAATATTTCTCTAGAGGTGAGCCAGGTCTTATATTTCCCTCTGCTAGCTATTTAGGTCTTAGGCCAGAGCTGGGCATCTAGCGATAAATAGGAAATGCTACCTGGCTATTTCTAGTTGCGCGGCAGGCTTAGTTCATGGTCAGTATAGTTCCATCTTCCGAGAGCTTGTCCCTCTATAGGCTTGCTATGATCTCTGCCTGCAGAGATCATGACAGTTTGACCGGCCAGTAAAGTGTTAAAGACCCAGGTTGAGAAAGGAGAGTTATAAGAAGTCTGCTGGAAATTTTTTTTTTTTTTTTTTTTTCCCTCCAGTCTGCCTTGCTGCAGTCTTTTTTCTCTCTCTCCTCCTAATCTCTGTATGGCTCTGTGTGCACCTGACAATAATGGATCTCCAGAGTGTAACTGCGGGTTTGAATAATCTCATCACGAAAGTACAAAATTTACAAGATTTTGTGGTACATGCTCCGGTATCTGACCCGAGAATTCCTTTGCCGGAGTTCTTCACAGGGAATAGAGCTAGCTTCCAGAATTTCCGAAATAATTGTAAGCTTTATTTGTCCCTGAAGTCTCGTTCAGCTGGAGACCCTGCTCAGCAGGTTAGGATTGTGATTTCCTTGCTCAGGGGTGACCCTCAAGATTGGGCCTTCTCATTGCCAGCAGGGGATCCTGCGTTACGCGATGTGGATGCGTTTTTTCTGGCCTTGGGCTTGCTTTATGAGGAACCTCATTTGGAACTTCAGGCAGAAAAAACTTTGATGGCACTATCTCAGGGGCAAGACGAAGCTGAAGTTTTCTGCCAAAAATTCCGTAAATGGTCTGTGCTTACTCAGTGGAATGAGTGCGCCTTGGCGGCAACTTTCAGAGAAGGTCTCTCTGATGCCGTTAAGGATGTTATGGTGGGGTTCCCTGTGCCTGCAGGTCTGAATGAGTCCATGACAATGGCTATTCAGATTGATAGGCGTCTGCGGGAGCGCAAACCGGTGCACCATCTGGCGGTGTCTATGGAAAAGACGCCAGAAAGTATGCAGTGTGATAGAATTCTGTCCAGGAGCGAGCGACAGAATTTTAGACGGAAGAATGGATTGTGTTTCTATTGTGGGGATTCTACTCATGTTATATCAGCATGCTCTAGGCGTACAAAGAAGCTTGATAAGTCTGTTTCCATTGGCACCATTCAGTCTAAGTTTATTTTGTCTGTAACCCTGATTTGCTCTTTGTCATCCATTGCCACGGACGCCTATGTTGACTCTGGCGCCGCTCTGAGTCTTATGGATTGGTCCTTTGCCAATCGTTGTGGTTTTGATTTAGAGCCTTTGGAGACTCTTATTCCTCTGAAGGGGATTGACTCCACCCCATTGGCTAATAATAAACCACAATACTGGACACAAGTAACCATGCGTATCAATCCGGATCACCAGGAGATTATTCGTTTCCTGGTGCTGTATAATTTACATGACGATTTGGTACTGGGATTGCCATGGTTGCAGTCTCACAACCCAGTCTTGGACTGGAGAGCAATGTCTGTGTTGAGCTGGGGATGTAAGGGTATTCATGGGGACTTACCTTTGGTTTCTATTTCGTCGTCCATTCCCTCTGAAGTCCCTGAGTTCCTCTCTGATTATCAAGACGTCTTTGACGAACCCAAGCTTGGGTCGTTACCTCCGCACCGTGAGTGCGATTGTGCCATAGATTTGATACCGGGTTGTAAATATCCAAAGGGTCGTTTGTTTAATCTGTCTGTGCCGGAACATGCTGCTATGCGGGAATATATAAAGGAGTCTTTGGAAAAGGGACATATTCGTCCATCTTCTTCTCCCTTGGGAGCTGGGTTTTTCTTTGTCTCAAAAAAAGACGGCTCTTTGAGACCATGTATTGATTATCGGCTTCTGAATAAGATCACTGTTAAGTATCAATACCCATTGCCATTGCTTACTGATTTGTTTGCTCGTATAGAGGGTGCTAAGTGGTTCTCTAAAATTGATCTTCGTGGGGCGTATAATTTGGTGCGGATCAGGCAGGGGGATGAGTGGAAGACCGCATTTAATACGCCCGAGGGCCACTTTGAGTATTTGGTCATGCCTTTTGGTCTTTCTAATGCCCCTTCAGTTTTCCAGTCTTTTATGCATGATATTTTCCGCGATTTTCTGGATAAATTTATGATAATATATCTGGATGATATTCTGATTTTTTCTGATGACTGGGACTCTCATGTCCAGCAGGTCAGGAGAGTTTTTCAGGTTCTGCGGTCTAATTCTTTATGTGTGAAGGGGTCTAAGTGCGTTTTTGGGGTCCAGAAAATTTCCTTTTTGGGGTATATTTTTTCTCCCTCTTCCATTGAGATGGATCCCGTCAAGGTGCAAGCTATTTGTGACTGGACTCAGCCCTCCTCTCTTAAGGGTCTTCAGAGATTTTTGGGCTTTGCCAACTTTTACCGCCGATTTATTGCTGGTTTTTCGGATGTCGTTAAACCACTGACTGATTTGACCAGACAAGGCGCTGATGTTGCTAATTGGTCCCCTCATGCTGTAGAGGCCTTTCAGGAGCTTAAGCGCCGTTTTGCCTCTGCCCCTGTGTTGCGTCAGCCTGATGTGAATCTGCCTTTTCAGGTTGAGGTTGACGCTTCGGAGATCGGAGCTGGGGCAGTGTTGTCGCAGAAAGGTTCCGACTGCTCCGTCATTAGGCCTTGTGCCTTCTTTTCTCGCAAATTTTCGCCCGCAGAGCGGAATTATGATGTTGGGAATCGGGAGCTTTTGGCCATGAAGTGGGCGTTTGAGGAGTGGCGCCATTGGCTCGAGGGGGCTAGGCATCAGGTGGTGGTATTGACTGACCACAAGAATTTGATTTATCTTGAGACTGCCAGACGCCTGAATCCTAGACAGGCGCGCTGGTCTTTATTTTTTTCTCGCTTTAATTTTGTGGTGTCATACCTACCGGGTTCTAAGAATGTTAAGGCAGATGCCCTTTCTAGGAGTTTTGACCCGGACTCTCCTGGTAATTCTGAACCCACAGGTATCCTTAGGGAGGGAGTAATTTTGTCGGCCGTTTCTCCTGATCTGCGGCGGTCCTTGCAAGAGTTTCAGGCGGATAGACCGGATCGTTGTCCGCCTGATAGACTGTTTGTTCCGGATGATTGGACCAGCAGAGTCATCTCTGAGGTACATTCTTCTGCATTGGCAGGTCATCCCGGAATTTTTGGTACCAGGGATTTGGTGGCAAGATCCTTCTGGTGGCCTTCCCTGTCACGAGATGTGCGAGTCTTTGTGCAGTCATGTGACGTTTGTGCTCGGGCCAAGTCTTGTAGTTCTCGGGCTAGTGGACTGCTGTTGCCCTTGCCTATTCCTAAGAGGCCTTGGACACACATCTCGATGGATTTTATTTCAGATCTGCCTGTTTCCCAGAAGATGTCTGTCATCTGGGTGGTCTGTGACCGTTTCTCTAAAATGGTCCATTTGGTTCCTCTGCCCAAGTTGCCTTCTTCTTCTGAGTTGGTTCCTCTGTTTTTTCAGAATGTTGTCCGATTGCACGGTATTCCTGAGAATATTGTTTCTGACAGAGGTACCCAATTTGTGTCTAGATTTTGGCGGGCATTCTGTGCTAGGATGGGCATAGATTTGTCTTTTTCATCTGCTTTTCACCCTCAGACTAATGGCCAGACCGAGCGGACTAATCAGACCCTGGAGACATATCTGAGGTGTTTTGTCTCTGCTGACCAGGATGATTGGGTTGCTTTTTTGCCATTGGCAGAGTTCGCCCTCAATAATCGGGCCAGCTCTTCCACCTTGGTGTCCCCGTTTTTCTGTAATTCGGGGTTTCACCCTCGATTTTCCTCCGGTCAGGTGGAATCCTCGGATTGTCCTGGAGTGGATGCGGTGGTGGAGAGATTGCATCACATCTGGGGGCAGGTTATGGACAATTTGAAGTTGTCCCAGGAGAAGACTCAGCGTTTTGCCAACCGTCATCGTCGTGTTGGTTCTCGGCTTTGTGTTGGAGATTTGGTGTGGTTGTCTTCTCGTTTTGTCCCTATGAGGGTCTCTTCTCCTAAGTTTAAACCTCGGTTCATCGGCCCTTATAGAATATTGGAGATTCTTAATCCTGTTTCTTTCCGTTTGGACCTCCCTGCGTCTTTTTCCATTCATAACGTTTTTCATCGGTCGTTATTGCGCAGGTATGAGGTACCTGTTGTGCCTTCAGTTGAGCCTCCTGCTCCGGTGTTGGTTGAGGGTGAGTTGGAGTACGTTGTGGAGAAAATTTTGGACTCTCGTGTTTCCAGACGGAGACTCCAGTATCTGGTCAACTGGAAGGGTTACGGCCAGGAGGATAATTCTTGGGTCAATGCATCTGATGTTCATGCTTCTGATCTTGTTCGTGCCTTCCATAGGGCTCATCCTGGTCGCCCTGGTGGATCTGGTGAGGGTTCGGTGCCCCCTCCTTGAGGGGGGGGTACTGTTGTGAATTTGGATTCTGGGCTCCCCCGGTGGCCGCTTGTGGAATTGGACTTGTCATCCTCTTTCCTGTTTCACCTGGTTCCATCAGTAGTGGGTGTCGCTATTTAAGCTCATTTCTCTGGTGGTTTCTTGCCGGTCAACAATGTTATCTGATGCCTCTCAGTGCTTGTTCCTGCTTCTAGACAACTACTAGATAAGTTGGACTTTTGTCCATGTTTCGTTTTGCCTATTTGTTCCAGTTCACAGCTGAAGTTTTGTTACTGTGTCTGGAAAGCTCTCGTTGATCAGGGATTGCTACTCTGGCGTTATGAGTTAATGCCAGAGTTTAAGGTAATCTCTGGATGGTGTTTTGTTAGTGTTTTTCTGCTGACCATGAAAGTATACTATCTGTCTTCTGCTGTCTAGTAAGCGGACCTCAAATTTGCTAAGACTATTTTCCTGCTGCGTTTGTTGTTTCATCTGAACTCACCGTCATTATATGTGGGGGGCTACTGTCTTCTTTGGAATATTTCTCTAGAGGTGAGCCAGGTCTTATATTTCCCTCTGCTAGCTATTTAGGTCTTAGGCCAGAGCTGGGCATCTAGCGATAAATAGGAAATGCTACCTGGCTATTTCTAGTTGCGCGGCAGGCTTAGTTCATGGTCAGTATAGTTCCATCTTCCGAGAGCTTGTCCCTCTATAGGCTTGCTATGATCTCTGCCTGCAGAGATCATGACACAACATGCAATGAACTTTGAGGCCTAGTTGACTCAAGGAGAACTGGAGATCAGACGGCAGAAAAAAAGAGGCCCTGGGGATGGGATGGTGGACAGGGAGCAATGCTGCACACCAACCAGTTCTATTCTTTCCACTATTGCATCTTCCATTTTTTTTCACTCTTGGCTGGTATTTTAGGCCACGACTAGGCTTCGGAGGTCACTGCATGTCATACATCTGTGATGACTATTTAAGGCTGGGTCACTGCAGGAAGTCCCAGACTAGAGCGATCAGGCCGGATAATACAGCTAGCGATAGGGCAAAGAAGAGACTACTTTATGGACTGGAAGATAGGCAGCGAACAGCGGTGTGGCTGGACAGCAAAGCAGTGAGGTGATTATACTTTTTTTGTTTTGTTTTGTAAACTTTCTCCAACCCCCTATAGTTCAGCCAAATGGGGTTAGATGAATCATTGCAAATCGAATTTACAAAAATCTAAATTCTCAAATAATTTGGATTTTTGTATATGCGAGTAGAATTCAAATCCATTCAAATAAATTTACTCATCTCCGTCATATTCTGAAATCCATAAAATTTTAATTTTTCACTTTATAGATCTGTTTGAGGGTATGTTTTTTGGCAAAGCAAACTGTTGTTTCTTACTGGTACTATTTTGGGATATACATTACTTTTTGATCACTTTTTATTTCATTTTTTTGTGATGAATAAAAACAGCAATTCCGGCATTGTTTTTCCTGTTTTGTGCAGTTCACCGGGATATTTGGTGTTATTTTACAGGTTTTTTAAACACTTTAAAATATCTTTTAGAATATTTATTAGTCACCCAATGGTACTTAAGCATCCAATCCTTTGATTGCATAGGTAACGGCTTATATCATGCGGTGTATTACCCAATCCTCTCAGTGTTATGCTAACAATAAGCCTATTAGATGTCACTTTAGGCATTATGCAACAGACATTCCTATGTGTCAGACACAGAGGCTGCAAGACATTGCTATTTCGCAATCAGACTTTGTGTGGGGCAATGGGCTGACAGAGGGAGCTCTTTCTCTTTGCCAAAATTCTAATGTGCACCTGTCACCATTGACAGTGGCATATGAGAGGTTAAACTCATCCATTGATGAGGACATTCATTCTAGCAGTTAATGCTGTGTGCATTAGTTTGCCTCCTGTAGTTGGACGCACAGGTATAGGAGAAGCACTCTTGCATCACCACGATACATGTACTATGCCCATCATGGAGTGTTAATTTACCAAGACTCATGATGGGTATATATATATATATATATATAAAACTTTTTGTTTCTTCAGCGATCAGTCCAATGATAGAGTAAAATATACCTTTTATTTATCCATTAAAAAGTTCCAGACTTCTTCACTCAGATCCTGGACCTGGAGGAAGACATATGGTGTCAAAACATGTCGTCCATAAGGGATTGAATGTATGCAATATTGTAGCTGAAGAAATCTGGAACTTTTTAATGGATAAATAAAAGGTATATTTTACTCTACCACTGGACTGAGCGCTGAAGAAACAAAAAGTTTTTTCTTTACATGTGTGGATCTGTCCCCATTTGTTTTCCGTGCGAACTGTAACCACAGGTTGGATGTATTCCGGTATCTTCAAAGCGGTAAGCTGGCTTTGCCAAAAACTATTATATATATATATATATATATATATATATATATATATATATACAGTATATACAGTAAAGAGCAAAAGGGTAACAATGTTTTGAACTTTTTAATTTCAGGCTCCATATCTCAATGATCTTGGCTATCTCATACATAACTTTGGCTTGCAACTGTTCAGCATACGATTAGTTATGCAGATTCTTGTCATGTTACTGCATTGTTACAGTTTTCCTCCTTTGGGTGGAAAAATATTTTTCTTCCTGAATACTTCAAAATACAATCTTTTCTCACATTCCTTAATAGCTCATTGTATTATTAGGTTGATTCCCAAATGAAAGGCTATTGGTTCGAATCGAGGAGCAGCCATGAAGACGATTTCCCAAGAAAAGAGAAACAGCATCATCCAGCTCATCGATAGCATTCTCTTGGCCAAGACAATTGCCAAACTGCATCATATGAGTGCCATGACAGTTGGAAGCATACGATATGAAGTCCGTCCATCCATTCAGAAGCCAAAAGGTGGACATCCAGGCAAAATATCGGCGTCAACAAGTCAGCTCTTTCCAAGGTATATCAGTTCTGGTGCTACAAACATGGCAGTGGAGGTGGCTTGTATGCTTCATGATAGTGAGATCGCAGACATCAATGGAAGCACCATGCGATGCACATTACACAAGTCTAGAATGGTGTCCTGAAAAAAGTTGAAGAAGCTTCAACTTCAATATTGTCAGAAGAAGTGTCGGTTCGAGTTTGCAAACAAGTATGAAAAGTGAACATTTAAAGATTTGAAACGGGTGATTTGGAGCGATGACACAAAAGTCAATAGACTAGGCTTTGATAGGTACAAATAAATCTGAAAGAAACAAGGGAAAAATTGACTAATTAATTGAGAAATTTCATTTCGGTGGAGGAATGATGATATGGGGTTGTTTCACAGCCAAAGGCATTGGATACATGACCAGGATCAATGGTGTTCTCAATGCTGAGCTATATGTAAATATCCTATAAGATGATAAGATTATTTCGTACATTCAAGTATTATGGATATGAACAGGACGACAGTATTCCAAGAGGACCACAACACAATGCATACGTTGAGATTGGCAAAGAAATGATTCAATGACAATGAAGTAGAGGTGTTGGACTGGCCCCCACAGTCCCCAGACCTCAACCCAATCAAACACTTATGGGTAGAATTGAAGAAAAAAACGGTATACATACCCAAATAATTTGACCAGTATGCACAAGCTTTGGGAGCATGTAGAAGAGACCTGAGATGAAATTTGGGTTGACACAAGTTTGAATCTGATCGAGAGCATGCCCAAAAGAATTCAGGCGGTGCTGAAAGCCGAAGGTGGATTTACAAAATACTAAAAAAATCGTAAAAATTAAAATTTAGATCTTTAGGAGCAAAACAGTAACAATTCAGTAACATGACAAGAATCTACATAACTAATCATATACTAAATAGTTGCAAGTCAAACTTAAGTATGAGATAGCCAAGATGATTTTCTATAAAATGATGGCAGTCTCAAATTCAAAGCAAAAGTGGATAATGAGATATCGAGCCTGAAAGTCAAAAGTTCAAAACACTGTTACCATTTTGGCCTTCACTATACAAATATATATGATGATGTTCAGTCACTCTGAGCAGTGTGCTCGCTGTAAGGATTCTCTGGTGTCAGGAACAGTGAAACATACGACCGCAATTGTGCAATTTGCTGACTAGAGGTGTGTGACTTTGTTCAGTTCAAGTCAACTGAGTGAGGCCTCGTACGTATAGTCAAAATGTGGCCACAACTATACAAATCACATACTTGTGACTACCAGTTCCAGGTGCACTGTGAGGATTCATAAGTTTGAAGCTATGTACAGTGACTGCAAACTTAAAGGGAACCTGTCACCCCGTTTTTTCGGTATGAGATAAAAATACCGTTAAATAGGGCCTGAGCTGTGCATTACAATAGTGTATTTTGTGGACCCCGATTCCCCACCTATGCTGCCGAAATACGTTACCGAAGTAGTCGTTTTCGCCTGTCAATCAGGCTGGTCAGGTCAAAAGGGTGTGGTGTCCTCCCCCAGATCTTGTGTAGTGTTCCGTTGGTGGCGTAGCGGTGTGCGCATGCCCAAGGTCCCGAATCCTCTGCCAGGGGTGTGAAAACAACAGCGATGTCCGTTATTCCATTGGTGGTCGGTGGGCGCGGCCATCTTGCTTTGGCCGCAGAATCGGCGCTCTGCTGGCCGCGGCTTCAGGAAAATGGCCGCGGGCATCCGCGCGTGCGCAGATGGCTATCGCGGCGGCCATTTTCGTGAAGCCGCGGCCAGCAGAGCGCCGATTCTGCGGCCAAAGCAAGATGGCTGCGCCCACCGACCACCAATGGAATAACGGACATCGCTGTTGTTTTCACACCCCTGGCAGAGGATTCGGGACCTTGGGCATGCGCACACCACTACGCCACCAATGGAACACTACGCAAGATCTGGGGGAGGACACCACACCCTTTTGACCTGACCAGCCTGATTGACAGGCGAAAACGACTACTTCGGTAACGTATTTCGGCAGCATAGGTGGGGAATCGGGGTCCACAAAATACACTATTGTAATGCACAGCTCAGGCCCTATTTAACGGTATTTTTATCTCATACCGAAAAAATGGGGTGACAGGTGCCCTTTAAGCCTTAAGTCTAGACAACCCTTTTAAGTGGAATACATTTCCTAACTTTTTTGTCGTTGGTCTTGCTGAGTCTTATTGTTCCACATGTCTGTAACTCCCGATTTAAGCAATCCGTTACACCATAACCTGTAAAATAGATTTTAGGTTTAGGTTATCAAACTGATTTTATTGTCATATTTAATAGACGTGATGAATAAAAGGCTTGACAAACATTGGGAATTTAAAAGCTGAACATCTGTCTTAGGTTTCTCAGTTTCAGTGTCTACTCAGGAATCTATAATAAACATAATGGCGTAAAGTTTTTTTTTACTTTACATTTTTAGTATGCTTTGTTTTTATTATGAAGTAAGTCTTTATTTACGTTTCATTTTCCTCTCTTTCTTTAATTTCTGCCCTGTATATGGATATATTCAGCCAAAAGGTTTTCGACGTTACTATAGCTCTCCGTTGCTTATACATGAGCAGTTTGGATGCATCAAAGAAGTAATGCCTATTGGTGAGTAAAACTGTTAATCTAAAACTGTGATAAACTAAAATATTTTTGCTTAGTACTGTGCTGATACCGAAAAATAGGATTAGCAAGCAAGTACTTGCAGATACAGTGCTTGCTGAAGATGCCTTGTAGAGGCCTAACTCTCTGTCTAGTAACACAGTGCTAACCTTTTGTTAAAATTGCAGTTATGTTACATTTTATATTAACACTATTGAAATGAATGGACACTCCAAGGGAAAAAGTTTCATTTCTTGCTGCCAGGGTTTACTTGGTTTGTTATGCTGGTATTTCTACTGTACATTACACCTCCCAAGTATCTTCATTTCAGAGCATTTCAGGGAAACACTTCAAGTGACCCAAATCCATTTACCTCTCTCTCCTAATGAGAGGACAAATTTAGACCCAACTATAGATTTTCATTATACCATGTTAGGTCTAAACTTCAAATTAAAATCCTTTCTGTATGTGCTATTACATCATATTACATGTTTACCACTGTAAGAAAGCAGGAGTTAAGGTCCTGAATGGCAGAAATGTGCCACCAAGGTGGTTGGCCTAGGTAATGAAATATTTTGCATCAGTAACATTAGATTACTGAGAGGGTTCATTTTACTGGACTTTGGGTCTGGGATTAAATTGCAACTAGTGATGGGCAAACATGCCTGTTTGTTACGCAATCCTCACATGTGTTGAGTCTGTGTAACAGCCCCAAATCAAGCAGCTGCAGAGACTCAAACATAATATACAAGCAAGCCAAGATTCTCGTATAGCATTTGAGCGTGTGTAGGGAGGAGAGCCAAGCTAATGGTCCCTCTTGCGTGTCTGGGCCAGAACTGTCTGGGGCTGTCACCATTGTTTCAGGGGGAAGAGATTTCTGCCTGGAGCAGTTCAGGACACCTGACTGATGGGGGTGGGTCCGACATAAATAGCAGTCTGAGAGGGAAGATGGGACACTTGGCAGGGAACGAGCTTGTGAGCAGAGAGACGGTTGACTCCCTCTTGACAGACCCATGCCAGCTAGCTGTGCTTTCACTCCCAGCTAGCAAAACTGATAAGACATGCTACTCACAGCCCAGAGAGACATCTGCACCTTATAGTGATCAGTGCAGAGTGCATAGCATTGTTTTTCTTACCACCGCGGAGGTACTGCTAAGCCATATCCCTGCGGTGCCCACTGAGAACCGGCCTGCTCCTGAGGCTGTGATCGCTGGACAATGTTCTTCTGCGGCCTTTTCTACTGAACTGTTTGCTTCATCTGCTGTGCTGCAGACCTACATTTCTTCAACATCTTGTGCCCGTACCAGGAGACCACGTGCCGAAGGACCTGGAGGATTCATCACAGCAAGGAGACAGTGCATCACCTTTTTGTGAGACTGGATCAGAGACATCTCGTGTCGCCTACGGCACCACCGAGGGATATTCAAGCCACCTTCCAACAGTGCACAGAGACTGATGAGTTAACCCTTTGTTACCTGCTGTACTTGTCTTATCCCCATCTGCAAAGTTATTTCCTTTACCCCCTGCTTATTACATCACTGTTTTTACATAAAGACCCTTGCTCTGTCTTCTGTGTGTCACTGCATCCTATGCACCTGCTAGCATCCTACACTTGGCGTAGTCAGCAGGATGCAGTCCAATAGCATGCAGGTGGTAGACCAAGCAGCTGGGGGTGACCCCAGGACCAGCTTTTCCCTGGGGGCCATGCTGAGTAATTTGCCCAAATTTACGGGGAGCAACACTATGCTGTGGAGCTGGACTGAGCGCCTTAGAGGCATGATGAGAATGCACCCCATGACCCCTGCACAGGAGGCTGAGGTGGCTATTATGGCACTCGATGGAGAAGCCAGGGATTCAGTGATGTTATGGACCCCCGAGACCAAGATGCCTATAATAAGGTGTTACAGATCTTGGAGAAAACTCACGGAGACCCCACACACGTAGGGGAACTGAGAACACGTCTTTTTAGTAGAATGCAGAGGGTGGGGGAGACTGTAACCCAATATATGAATGCATTGCAAGAGCTACACACTGCGATTATTAGAAAAGACGGCATGGGAGTAGGACCCACAGACATAATGCTGTGGGACCTCCTAATAACTGGTTTGTGAGACGTGCTGACAAAACAAATCGTGTATGGGTAAACACCCAAATGACTTTCCCTGAATTAGGGAGTGAGGCACGCATGCGTGAACAGGAGCAAGGGGTGACAGTCCTGATGAGGAAGGTCCACAGCATGGGTGTGTCTGTAAATGCCATTGCTGAACCCCAATGGGTGGAAGAAATGAGGTGAGAACTTGTGAGTGTGAAAGTGGAACTGGCTGACATAAAGAAGAAAACATAGGCCATCAGTAATTCTTCAGAGAGCAGGGAAGGCCCAGACCCCCGCCGTGACTCCTGAATGTTTCGCCGGCTGAGGCTCATCACTTGTTACAACTGAGGAGAGAGTGGACACATTGCACGGGAGTGCACCCGCCAAGGAAGATTGATGTCTCGCCGCTGGAGCCAGAACAGGTGAGGAAGAGTAGTGGAAGTCCCACAAGTTTAGTGTCAAGATGTCCCCTGGTATGGGCAGAAATGGAAGGACATGCAGTGCGATGCCTGGTGGATACGGGCTCGCAGGTGACAACAATGCCAGAAGCTTATTTCCGGTGGCATTTTCCTTGAGCTGAAACCCTGCAACTTATGCAAAGCCTTGAAAATGTATTCATAACCCATGAACTTTTCCACATTCTTACATGTTACGCCCACAAATTTAAATGTATTTTATTGTGATTTTATGTGATATACCAACATAAAGTAGCAAATAGTGTTGAGCATTCCGATACCGCAAGTATCGGGTATCGGCCGATACTTGCGGTATCGGAATTCCGATACCGAGTTCCGATATTTTTGTGGTATCGGAAATCGGAATTGGAAGTTCCCAGTGTATGGTTCCCAGGGTCTGGAGGAGAGGAGACTCTCCTTCAGGCCCTGGGATCCATATTCATGTAAAAAATAAAGGATTAAAATAACAAATATGGATATACTCACCCGTCCGGCGGCCCCTGGACCTTACCGATTGTAACCGGCAGCCTCCATTCCTAAGAATGAGGGGTTTAGGACCCTCGATGACGTCGCGGCTTGTGATTGGTCGCGTGCCGCTCATGTGACCGCTCACGCGACCAATCACAAGCCGCAACGTCATCGCAGGTCCTAAACTCCTCATTGAGGATGGTGATGGCAGCATAAAGCTGTGGGGATTCTTTTCTTCTGTAGGAACAGGGAAGCTGATCAGAATTCAGGGGTAGATGGATGTAGCTAAATACAAGGCAATCCTGGAGGAAAAACTATTAGAGACTGAAAAAGACTTGAGACTGGGGAATAGATCCATCTTGCAAGTAGAATAACAACCCTAAAAATACTGCCAGACAATGGAATGGTTTAGATCACAGTAGATTCATGTGTTTGAAAGGCCCAGTCAAAGTCCAGACCTAAATCCCACTGAGAATCTGTGGCAAGACTTACAAATTGTTAAAGAATAGGCAAACATTTCAGCCTCTATGTGCAAAGCTGGTAGAGACATACCCCTTAAGATTTGCAGCAGTAATTGCAATGAAAGGTAATCCTACAAAATATTAACTCAGTGGGGGCAAATTGATACAAATGCACATCACAATTTTCAGATTTATATTGTTTTCCTTTACAGTTAACAAATACTTGCTAATTTGTGTTGTTATAGCAGATAAAATCCAAATATAAAACATTTAACTTTGTGAAAAAACGTGGAAAAGTCAATACTTTTTCAAAGCACTATATAAATTCCTATATTTAGATCAATATCTCGGGAAATGCGCACATTGACATTTACTCCTATTGACATGCATGTTTTGGATTAGAAATACAGTATTTGTGTCCATTTTCAACCATAGGTTGGAAGGAATGTCTTCCCTTCTGTATAAATACATGTAAGATATGGGAACATAAGCTAGCCAAACATATTCAGATAGCTGTCAGACATATAATTATTCGACCAACATATATGTCTCTCGACTTTTTCCTGAATACCCAAATAACAGTATAAAAATTTTGCCACATCAAGCTGCATACAGTATGCCAAATCTTCCTTGTCCTTGAAGTTGTGTCTTCACAATAGACAATTATAACTTTGGTTTCGCATTTGTTATGGAAAATCCTAGTCGAAAGCACAACCAGCTACACGTACAGTCAACCCGAAGTTTATGTCTTTCTGCACATTTCACTCTGAAATTCATGTAAAAACACCCACAAACTGCATTGTTATAAATGGGAGATATATTCTGCTGTTCAAGCTGCTGATGCACTTTTTACTTCCACTAAAGTGCAACTTTTATGTCACTTATGCAGTTTCTAATCTAATTCTGCCCTGAAACAGTTGTGGGTAACAACATGAGGTTTTGTGCCATTAAATAGGGCTAATTTGCATGAACACTAGTGGCAGTTTAAACTGCAGACCTGTGGCAGAAACCAAAAGGTAAACCTTGGATGTGTGCCACATATTGTCCAGAAAATACCAGAAAAGTCTTGTATGAAAACATCATGTGAGTGTGCCCGAAGGAATAATTTGCAAGTTAGCAGGTATACTTTTTCATGATTGTCAAGCTTCCCTAATAATGACACACCTGTCCAGTCTCACTGAAGGAAGGCATTATGGTAATAGAGTCCAAATAGTTAAACAAATCCCATCAAAATACAGTCAGATGTCAGAAACTGTTGTTTTAAGTAGACTTAAAGGGATTGACAAGTAAAAAAAAAATCAGTGACAGCTTTAAAATAATCACCAACTATAACCCCCATGAATACAGAGAACACTGCTCCGATGTTTGGGGTTGGGACAGGAGGAGATGAAGTCATATTCTTCACCTGACAACTGAGGTCTGTGATCGGTCTAGTCAAGGCAACGGCACATAATCAGAGACACATCAAATGAGCGTTATTCCAGTCAATTAGAATAGACCTTAGTGGTCAGTTGAAAGAAGAATGGGATGTCATCACTTATGGTCCAAACGTAGAGCACTATAGTGGCCTGCACTGGATCCACAGTAACAGCAGGTGAGTATGGCTCAGTTTTAGGCTTGGACTGGCCCACTGGAGAACAGGAGAATCCTCCGGTGGGCCCCTGTTTCATATTGGCCGCCACCCTCTAAGTCTATGTTCACATTAGCGTTCGGCGCCGCAGTGTCAGGCGCCGCAGCGTCGCCGCATGCCTCATGTGCCCCTATATTTAACATGGGGGCGCATGGACATGCGTTGTGCTGCGTTTTGCGACGCATGCGTTTTTTTGTCCGCAAGCGTTGGGCGCAGAGAACGCAGCAAGTTGCATTTTTTTGCGTCCAACTTTCGGCGAAAAAGGACGCATGCGTCGCAAAACGCAGCGTTTTAGCATGCGTTTTGTTGCGTTTTTGTTTGCGTTGTGCGTTGCGTTGCCGACGCAGCGGCGCACAACGCAAATGTGAACGTAGCCTTATATGAGCAGTACTTGGCACAATATACATGAATCACTATGTACAGACAAAGGCAGCAGCTTATTCATTTAACAATCTACCCAGCTCATTGTTATATCAATTTGTGATTGAGGATAATGTCACATTTGCCTGTAGCTGAATTATGGGGCCCTGGAGTTGATTACTTTTGGGCCCTTGGCACCACAGTCTGACACTACTCAGTTTAATCTTTTAAAAGCATCTCTTTTGTTAGCTAGTTATTTGTTACCGTGCTGGGCAAATTGTTTAACTGTATTGCATGATTTTGTTTTTCAATTTATGGTGTTAGAAGTCACATAAACATACAGTATTTTAAATTAAGGAAGAATAAAACTATATTGTGTTTTACAGCTTGTGGAAACAAAGTAGATCCTGTCTATGAAACCCTCCGATTCGGAACCTCTTTGGCACAGAAAAACAAGAAGAGCAGCTCTGGAAGTGGGTCCGACTCGCCCAATAGGAGCTCTGTAATAGTTTGTCTTCATTAATGTTACTATTTTTCGCACACTATTTTGCCTCCTATCTTTTAATGAATTGATTAGCATTTTAGATAACACATTTAGGAAATCAGTTTTCTATGCTGTTTTGTACTTCATCTTTACCATTTGGGGTACATTCTATATTTGCTAACTATACTGATGTTAGGATTCTTATTAAAGTGTCATTTGTCTTGGCCTATGAGGATTTATTTTTCAAACAGCCAGTGTTAAAGAGCTTGTCTACTATTGGACAACTCATGCTAAACTGCTATAGTGCCTCAGATAAAATAGAAAAACATACTCGCCTCCCGGATTGGGGCCATTCCTGCGATGTTGGTGCTGTGTCTCCCATAACAATGGCACGTGACTGCTGCAGATCAGCGGTGGCTGATCAACTGCAGCCTGTACTGTTCAGGGAGAGTGAATGTCTTCTCTGGCAGCATACTGAAAGTGTTCAACCAATCAGCGGCCACTGATAGGCAGCAGTGACATGTGACCTAACAAAGTCACATGTCCACCGGTAGAGACAGCACCGACAGTGCTTGGGGGGTAAGTATGTTTATTTTGTTTTATCTGGGGCAATTTTAACAGGTTTTTTATATGTAATCTAAGAGCAGAAGGATGTAGAGGCTGAGGGCCTGATTCCAGTGTTGTGTCACTTACTGGGCAGAATGTTGCTCTTTCAATAAAATAACTGTTTTATCAATAGAAGATTATCACGAGAGGACTAGTTATCTTGTGCCTCCTGCTCTGTGTAACCATTGCCCCTGCACTGATTAGAAGCTTTATGCCAATGTACTGCACGCAGACCAGCATGTGTTACATCAATAGAATCAGTCTCAGCCTCTACATACTGCTGCTCTCAGATTGCATAGCAAAAATGTGTCAATTTTTCTATGTAATCTGAGAGCAGCAGGGCACAGATGCTGAGACTCTTAATCCAGTGATGTGTCACTTGCTGTTCTGCATGGTGTCATTTTGATACAATCATTGCTTTCTCTGCTGCAGATCTAGCAGTGCTCAAAATGCTGAGCCTTGTATAACCCCACCCACACTGTACAATGGCATGGAGTTGCTAATTAGTGGTGCGGCAATGGTTACACAGAATGGCACAAGACAACCAGTCCTCTGGTCTAGTCTACTGATAAACTAGTTGTTATATTGAAACAGCAATACACAGCCCAGTAAGTAACACATCACTGGAATTACATTCTCAGCCCCTACATCATGCGACTCAGATTACATAGCAAAAACCTACTGACAGATTCCCTTTAAGAAGACGTTGTCTACTAGAGAACAAATCATTTAAGGAAAACTCATCTCAATGGAGCTAAGCGGGTATTCTAGTCATGTAACAGAAGATTAAGTCTTACAATTGTTGCTTTGTGGATTTGTATATCCTGAATAAAATGCTAATTTAGTTTAAAGCATATTTGTATTCACTTACAATTCACACTCTTTTCTGTACCACTTTATATGTATGTCCATAGAAGTAAAAGTTACTCACCTACAGATCCATCCTTCAGTCCTGGGGTGAGACCCCTGTCTATCTGTCTAAGGCTTGGTTCACATAGCGCTTGCCATTACATTCAGTGGCTCCGTTGCCCCATGCAAAATTGGATTTAAGTGCATGTTCCGATGGAGCCATGGTCTATAATGATGCAGATGGAGTCACATTGTGCTCTGTGGTGCATCATTTTTGGCTGTGTATGCTTAGTTGAGGCAGGCAGCAACACGTAATTAACAACGCCTTTCTGCCCAACTCCAATTAGCGTGCACCATTATAGAAAATGACCCTGTCAGCACAATCACCTGTATACCATTTCATACGTAAACTCCGACGGAGCCACTGAATGTAGCGGCAAACACCATGTAAACCCAGACTAAGCCATCATTGAAAAGATTGTGCCTTGTGGTATGTAAATTTTCTGTATATCAACAAGAAAAATGCATAGTAATGAAATAATAACATTATACCAAGTGAATAAAGTTTCCATCTTTCTTATACCCAGAAGGTACGGCAGGACTGGGTTCCATTATATCACGCACTCATTTCCGGGAGTGATATTTAAAGAGTTGTCCCATGAAGACAACAGTATTTTAACATAGGTGCAGCTACCAGATGGTGGCATTTTTTCTTTATCTATAGAGATATTTTTATTCCTGGTGGAGGGAAGCCCAGGTAATATAAGAATGACCACAGATAAGCTGACTGCAGCTCTATAGCATGTCGGTGAAGACATATTTATATACAGGTGCACAGAGGATGAGACACATTATCATATACAGATCTGGCAAAAATTAAGAGACCACTGCAAAATGTTCAGTTTGTCTGATTTTTCTCTTCATAGGTATATTTTTGAATAAAATGTAAATTGTTCTTTTATTCTATAAACTACTGACAACATGTCTATGAATTTCCAAGCAATACATTTTGTATTTATTTTCTGAAAATGAGAAATGGTCAAAATAAAAAAAAATCCAGTGCTTGCAGACCTCAAATAATGTAAAAAAAAAAGTTCATAATCTAGATAATAATTTAGAAACAACAATACTAATGTTTTAACTCAGGAAGAGATCAGAAATCAATATTTTGTGGAATAACCATGATTTTCAATCACAGCTTTCATGCATCTTGGCTTGCTTTCTGCCAGTCTTTCACACTGCTTTTGGGTGGCCTTATGCCACTCCTGGTACAAAAATGTAAGCAACTTCTTTGTTTGATGGCTTGTGACTATCCATCTTCCTCTTGATTACATTCCAGAGGTTTTGAATGGGGTTTAGGTCTGGAGATTGGGCTGGCCATGACAGGGATTTGATGTGCTGGTCCTTCATCCACACCTTGATTGATCTAGCTGTGTGGCATGGCGCATTGTCCTGCTGGAACAACCAATCCATAGAGTTGGGGAACATTGCCAGAGCAGAAGGAATCAACCGTTTTTCCAGGATAACCTTGTATGCAGCTTGATTCATGTGTCCTTCGCAAAGATTAACCTGCCCAATTCCAGCCTTGCTGAAGCATCCCCAGATCATCACCGATCCTCCACCAGATTTCACAGTGGGTGCAAGACACTGTGGCTTGTACACCTCTCCCGGTCTCCGTCTAACCATTAGACAACCAGGTGTTGGGCAAAGCTGAAAATTAGACTCATCAGAGAAGATTACCTTACTCCAGTCCTCTATGGCCCAATCCTTATGGTCTCTGGCAAACTTCAACCTGGCTCTCCTTTGCTTCTCCTTCATGAAAGGCTTTTTTCTAGATTTACATGACTTCAGTCCTGCCTCTAGGAGCCTGTTACAAACTGTTCTTGCCGTGCACTTCACCCCAGCTGCCATTTGACATTACTTTTGTAGGTCATTTGATGTCATCCTGCGGTTGCTGAGTGACATTCGAATAAGATGACAGTCATCCCGGTCAGTGGAGAGCCATTTTCACCCTCTGCTGGTCTGTAGCTTTGTTGTCCCCAATATCTGCTGCTTGACCTTGTTGTAATTGACTGCTGTCTTAGAAATTTTAAGGATGGAGGCAACATGACGTTCACTGTGTCCCTCTGCTAGTAAAGCAAGAATTGAGGCCTTCTTTCCGTCACTCAAGACTATTCTTTTCAACTCCTTTAGCATGGTTAAAAGTTATTTTTTCATTCCAATTACTTTTGGGATATTACTAGCACTTGTTTTGCCATCCAGCTTGTCCTATTGCAAGAGGATAGTGAACACCACAGCATTGTTTTTTATACTTTCTTTTGTTAAATAAGATTTGGTTCAGATGATCACCTAATCAGAAGCACATTAAGTAGAATGTGGTGTACTGTGGTTGGAATTCAACTGACACTGGAATGGAATGGCTGTAAGACATGTAGAGAAGCTGATTTTTATAAAACTGTACAGTGGTTTCTTAATTTTTGCCAGAGCTGTATATTACAACCCCTGGCAAAAATTATGGAATCACCGGCCTTGGAGGATGTTCATTCTGTTGTTTAATTTTGTAGAAAAAAAGCAGATCACAGACATGGCACAAAACTAAAGTCATTTCAAATGGCAACTTTCTGGCTTTAAGAAACACTAAAAGAAATCAAGAATAAAAAATGTGGTAGTCAGTAATGGTTACTTTTTTAACCAAGCATAGGGAAAAAAATTATGGAATCACTCAATTCTGAGGAAAAAAATTATGGAATCATGAAAAACTAACTAGCAAAGAAACACTCCAAAACATAACTAGTATTTTGTTGCACCACCTCTGGCTTTTATAACAGCTTGCAGTTTCTGAGGCATGGACTTAATGAGTGTCAAACAGTACTCTTCATCAATCTGGTTCCAACTTTCTCTGATTGCTGTTGCCAGATCAGCTTTGCAGGTTGGAGCCTTGTCATGGACCATTTTCTTCAACTTCCACCAAAGATTTTCAATTGGATTGGGATCCAGACTATTTGCAGGCCATGACATTGACCTTATGTGTCTTTTTTCAAGGAATGTTTTTACAGTTTTTGCTCTATGGTAGGATGCATTATCATCTTGAAAAATGATTTCATCATCCCCAAACATCCTTTCAATTGACGGGATAAGAAAAGTGTCCAAAATATTAACATAAACTTGTGCATTTATTGAAGATGTAATGACAGCCATCTCCCCAGTGCCTTTACCTGACATGCAGCCCCATATCATCAATGACTGTGGAAATTTGCGTGTCCTCTTCAGGCAATCATCTTTATAAATCTCATTGGAACGACACCAAACAAAAGTTCCAGCATCATCACCTTGCCCAATGCAGATTCGCAATTCATCACTGAATATGACTTTCATCCAGTCATCCACAGTCCACGATTGCTTTTCCTTAACCCACTGTAACCTTGTTTTTTTCTGTTTAGGTGTTAATGATGGCTTTCGTTTAGCTTTTATGTATGTAAATCTCATTTCCTTTAGGTGGTTTCTTACAGTTCGGTCACAGACATTGACTCCAGTTTCCACCCATTTGTTCCTCATTTGTTTTGTTGTGCATTTCCTGTTTTGGAGACATATTGCTTTAAGTTTCTGGTCTTGACGATTTGATGTCTTCCTTGGTCTATAATTCACAGCATAGCCAGCCGAAAATATCTACACTAAAACTTAACTTTTAATAATATGTTAAAAAGTCTAAGACAAACATAGAAACATTCCACGATATAAGTGCTCATGGGTACCAGTGCTCAAATAAAAAGATATGGTCCAATCTCACCAATATAGGCTCTCTTTCTTGTTTTCCAGACCTATTTAATGGAACTAAACAACCTGAGCGGAAGGCTAGAAAAGGAGGGGATTTAGGGGTCTATTTCTCCTTGTCATGGCCCGTTGAAGCTCCCGCCCTGACAAGGGCAGTACCCATGTATGAACCTGCTTATAAGGCGCCCATAAACAGTATAGCCTCCCCGAAAAATATGTCCCCCCAACGTTTTTCCTCCCCTATTCAGGGGATTCATCAAGGGAATTTGAGTAAGCTCACTAGGTTACTTGCAGTGGCAAGTTCAACCTGGCTACATCAACTGTTGTCAATGCCTCTATATGGGAATAAATGGTCTCTCTTCCTTGGTCTACCAGTATGTTTGCCTTTAACAACCTTCCCATGTTGTTTGTATATTTGGTCCAGATTTTAGACACAGCTGACTGTGAACAACCAACATCTTTTGCAACATTTCGTGATGATTTACCCTCTTTTAAGAGATTGATAATCCTCTCCTTTGCTTCAATTGACATCTCTCGTGTTGGAACCATGTTTCATGTCAGTCCACTTCGTGCAACAGCTCTCCAACATGTGATCACTCTTTTTTAGATGCAGACTAACGAGCAGATCTAATTTGATGCAGGTGTTATTTTTAGGTATGAAAATTTACAGGGTGATTCCATAATTGTTTCCTCAGAATTGAGTGATTCCATAATTTTTTCCCTATGCTTGGTTAAAAGAAGCAACAATTACTGACTATCACAATTTTTGTTCTCGATTTCATTTTGTGTTTCTTAAAGCCCAAAAGTTGCCACTTGAAATGACTTTAGTTTTGTGTCATGTCTGTTATCTGCTTTTTTTCTACAAAATTAAAAACTGAATGAACATCCTCCAAGGCCGGTGATTCCATAATTTTTGCCAGGGGTTGTACATCCCAATGTGCCTTGAGCTGAGTGTGTGAGACTGCAGCTGTATAATATTGCTGTACACATTCATACAGAACAGTCTGTGAAAACTCAACAGCAAAGGGGTGTATGAAAAAGGCAGCATACTGGTTTATTCATTGAGGCGAGGTGCAGCATGGCTGCATTATAGTGAGTGCAGATTAACTGAAATACCACAAACACACTGCAGACAGTTGTGGAGCTGTTTTTGGAAGAAAGGAGCCATAATTTTATCAGCTTACAAATTCGACATGATCTCATGTGTTATTCCAGAGAAATCCGCATTTTTCTAATATGTAAATGACCTCTTTAAGGCTATGGGGAGAATGTTGCCTGGAGGATAACTGCCTCCAGAGCTTGTTTTATATACAAGGGGACTTTACAGGTGTGACACAAGTAGCAAACACAGAACATTAGAAATGAGCTTTGTCTTGTTGCAAGCACATTTTTTGCAAATCTCTGAGATCTGCTGTGTTGCAACACTGTTACAATACTGCTTTCCTCTGAGATGGAAGCTGAGAGGAACCTGTCAATGTGTTAGTTATAATCACACACAGCTCTGCAGTGAGCAGTCATCACACATCACACTGATTCTCAGGGAGATCAGTGTCCGGCCCATAGCCTGGAAAGCTCATTTACATATAAGAAATAAGTGGATTTCTCTGGAATAAGACATCCGTTCGCAGATATCAAGGTATCATTTTATTCAGTTTCCTATCACCTGCACTCCCGTATAGATGACTTAGGATAGGAGGTACAGTCCTATAGTCAGATTCCTTTGTTAGTCTAGGACAGACCAGAAACTTATGATCAGTGTTTAAGACTTGCTGCACTCTTGTGTAATCACGCCCTATCTTTCATATCTTTGTAGCATGATCCCCCTAGACTTCATTATGTGAAAACATAGTGGAAAGAAACCTAAAGATTTAGATAATAGGTAGTGTTGAGCATTCCGATACCGCAAGTATCGGGTATCAGCCGATACTTGCGGGTATCGGAATTCCGATACCGAGATCCGATACTTTTGTAGTATCGGGTATCGGTATCGAAACAACATTAATGTGTAAAATAAAGAATTAAAATAAAAAATATTGCTATACTCACCTCTCCGACGCAGCCTGCACCTTACCGAGGGAACCGGCAGCGTTGTTTGCTTAAAATTCGCGCTTTAACTTCCTTACGCGAAGTCCCGGCTTGTGATTGGTCGCGCGCCGCCCATGTGACCGCGACGCAACCAATCACAGCAAGCCGTGACGTAATTTCAGGTCCTTCAGGATTTTAAAATTACGTTCCGGCGTTGTGATTGGTCGCGTCGCAGTCACATGGGCGACGCGACCAATCACAAGCCGTGACGTCACGGGAGGCAGGAGATGCGCGCATTTTAAAATGCGCGCGTGTCCAGCCTCCCGTGACGTCAAGGCTTGTGATTGGTCGCGTCGCCCATGTGACTGCGACGCAACCAATCACAACGCCGGAACGTAATTTTAAAATCCTGAAGGACCTGAAATTACGTCACGGCTTGCTGTGATTGGTTGCGTCGCGGTCACATGGGCGGCGCGCGACCAATCACAAGCCGGGACTTCGCGTAAGGAAGTTAAAGCGCGAATTTTAAGCAAACAACGCTGCCGGTTCCCTCGGTAAGGTGCAGGCTGCGTCGGAGAGGTGAATATAGCAATATTTTTTATTTTAATTCTTTATTTTACACATTAATATGGTTCCCAGGGCCTGAAGGAGAGTTTCCTCTCCTTCAGACCCTGGGAACCATCAGGGATACCGTCCGATACATGAGTCCCATTGACTTGTATTGGTATCGGGTATCGGTATCGGATTAGATCCGATACTTTGCCGGTATCGGCCGATACTTTCCGATACCGATACTTTCAAGTATCGGACGGTATCGCTCAACACTAATAATAGGTAATTGCGGTTCCTCTATGAAGTAATGCATTGTGATTTTCTATAAGAGTGAAGTTGTACTATCTAGAACCTATTTTAAATAGTGTGAAAACCACATATAATGGGCAGTAATATACAGTTTGCTCCAATTTTCATGGCTATTAGTAATAAGACTGTATATAAAACAGCACTGTTCAATTAGTTAGGTGGATATTTCAGACCTCTGAATATATATTCTGCGGTAAATACTGTAGCTCACTTTGTAATTGGAGAAAAACTCCTGACTTCTATAATGCACTTAGATCCAGTACTCTTTAAAAGTGTGTCTAAAATGTAAAATATACAACTTACTTCTATGCACTACTGTCAATAATACATTTCAAATGATTACTTTGAAGCTCCCGAAGCTCCACTTTTGCTTGGACTTGACGTAGACGGGCCAGTAACTTTCTCTGTCATGTAGCCTATGCTGTGTATGTGTGTGTGTGGAGCAGCTCTCCGACTGGCTCCTCTTAGATTCAAAGCTGACCCCCTTTAATGAGCCATCCAGCCAGCTCCATTTATAAACAGCTATGGTCCCATGATGACAAAGTAAGCTCTCTCTTCATGTATCAAACCTAAAACAGAAGTGAAGCTGGGTCCCAGGAAAGGCGCTGACTGCTGAATATTGTGACCAATTGATAATGGCAATATATCAGTAAGTACTATATATTTTATCTTTAAACACATATATAGCAATGTTATTTTAGCAGGACAACTACTTCTGTTGGCCAAGTCCCTTAACTATGTGAAATGGTCAGAAAAGTTGACTAATGAATAATCATGAGGAAACTACAGTATTTTTTCATAGCTCAGCTATTTAGATGAGATTCAGGACGATCTAAGTGTAAAATATTTATGGAAGTTTACTTTTACAAAGTATAGAGCATAATTACCTATAAAGCACATATCATCGACATACTGTATATGCAAATGAAGACATCTTCATAAAATATTTTTAGAGAGTATTTATTTTCTTCCGTGCGTGATATAATCAGATTTATAATGCCTAAATGATTATGCAAAATTAGCATTGATGAACTTTTAAGGGGTTATCTGTTACTAGGACCACCCCTTCTTGATCTAAATGTTTGTCCACGATAAAATAAAAAAGCCTATACTCATCTCCTGTGCCCGTGCCCTCCCAACAGTGTCAGCACTCACTCTCCCTGGGGCTCCCGTGCTGTTGTTGTGACACATAGGCCCAGCACCCAATCAGGGCTGGCGTCACTGTCCCCTCCTTTCATTACATTTTTGTTTTATGGGGGCCAAGTGAGGAGTATGACAAGGAGTTGTCCAAGTAGTGGACAACCTCTTTAACACCAATCTAAGGCAATGTTGCAACTGCTAACCCTGCTTCTGCTAGTTTTGCCCTAGGAAATATCATATAGTCCTATATTACTAAAATAAAGACTCTTGATTTATACTGTATTCTGCAGCATGGAGTTTACAGAATTATTAATCGACTGGTGTGGTTAAACCATCAAGACTTCCTTATGTAATTTATTATTATAAGTAATGCTAGAACATTATTCATCATTGTTCTGTGTTTTGTGGATTTTTAATTTATACTATGCACAGCATAAATGAGTACACCCCCTTTGAAAAGTAAGATTTTTATCGATATTTAACTGTACAATTTCCACATTTTTTACAAGACTGAGTTTCATGGTACATTTTTTAACCCATAAAATGAAAGTAAGTTTTTTTTATATAACTTTCATTACAAAATTTTAATATGTATGCAAATTAGTTGATGCAAGATGAATAAACCACACATCAAAAACAGCTACATCTAGTATTTTGTATGACCTGCTTGGTTTTCAAAGACTATACTAAGACCTCTAGGCTTACAATAAACAAGTTGGCGACAAATTGCAACACTTTTTTTTCCATTCTTTAAGAACTACTTTTTTTCTAGCCTGGATGCTGGATGGAGAGTGATGCTCAACTTGTCTCTTCAGAATTCCCTGCAGGTGTTCTCTTGGGTTCAGATACTTCGCCACTGAACCACTTTCATCTTGTTATTTTTCAGAAAAGCAACAGATGTCTCTTTTGGATCATTCTCATGTTGGAAACGTTCATGGATTCTTAGAGTACAGAATGATGATAGCATCTTCTCTTTTAATATAGAACAGTGCATCTGTGAATTCATAAAGTGTAGCTCCCTGACACCAGCAGCACTCATGCAACCCCCCAAAAGGACACTGCCACCACCATATTTCACTGTAGGCACCGTGCATTTCACCTTTGCGATGCCATGCAGTTTTTAAGCCATCAGTTCCAAAATCATTTAGCATATTCTCATCACTCCAGAGTGTAGAGTCTCAATAGTCTTCACACTTTTCAGCATGAGCCCTGACAAATTGTAGGTGAGCAATTTTGTGCATGGACTTTAAGAGAGGCGTCCTTCATGGACAAGCCAAATTT
This sequence comes from Ranitomeya variabilis, assembly GCF_051348905.1. Classification (NCBI taxonomy): domain Eukaryota; kingdom Metazoa; phylum Chordata; class Amphibia; order Anura; family Dendrobatidae; genus Ranitomeya; species Ranitomeya variabilis. The sequence continues at coordinate 188,828,425 of NC_135237.1, forward strand.
CTCTGCAGTGTATGCCATATTGTGCTATGGGAAACACCCGGTTTGTCTTTCTTCACCTGTAGCTAACTGCAATGAACTTGATGTCGATTTTTCTTCAACAATTTTGTGGAGACACGAGGGTCAATGGGTGCGCTCATCTGCTGGCCTAGTGGTCTTTAGAAAGAGACCAGGGCTCAGTCCATTGAATGCCCGTACTCCTTTATCTAGGGCAGAATAGTACTCAGACAACACAGGGTGAGGGTAACACAGTGTGGCAATGCTTTATTGTTCCACCATTAGACAATAACATATAGTAAAGATCCAACAAGTACATAAGATGGAGCAAATGACAGAGTCTCAACCTTCCACTGGCTCACCAAATGGAATTAGAACATCTGCAACTTCAAGCTTCCAGGGCCAAGTACCCCAACTAGTGGCACCTTTTGGCAAGACCCCACAGAAAGGCGGTAGTGCCAAGCTTAGCAAGGTGACAGAGTACATTGAGGAATGAGGCCAGGTCACCTGATTGTCCTAACCTAGATTCTCCACACATTTTAGAGGGTTCAGTTATGGTCTATGGAGCAGATCTGTATTCCTCCAGCTGGGGCCATGGTCCTTTAAGCTGACGTTCTGTAGAGTGTAAAATCTATAATCCTCTGGTTGGAGCCACAGTGCCCTAGCTACTGTCATGTAGAGTTCTGGAAAACAGAGGCATATCTTACTTTTATAATTCACAGCTCTTGTTCAGGTATTTTTCCACTGGATTGCGGGAAGGTGTGAGATGTTTCATTGTTCGAATGTTCAAATAACATGCATAACATGTCTTTCAATATGTGCAGTACAACAAGCCACATGAACTGATGCAATGAGTAATCAACATATTAACAAATATCAATTGTTCAATTATCCTGTGCCTTTGTTTCCCAAGGATGGTAGGACAATAAGCTGCAAGGACTGATAAAATAGGTAAACAGCAGCTATTCAAAAAGTCACAAACATCAATTCTATCTACAACAAGAGTCAACATTCAGACTCATATGAACCCTGAGCCTAATAAATATATATCTGGCATAATTAATACAAAATTCTGTGTCATCACACTTTCTCATCAGAAGACACTCCTGTTTAGGAATGAACTTCAGTGGTCAGCCTGAATACCTCTGTGAGATTGTTGCAGTTCCATCTTTTGTTAATTTTTTGTATCACTTTTGCAAAAGTATTTTGACTGATAAGTAAAGCTAAGCTAATACACTTGTAGCCTTAGGTTTAGGCTTCACCTTTCTTGTGTAAAGAAATTTTCTTTCTCAGGACGTGTGACATTTTTTTTCCAGGTGGTGTCATTGCTGACAGCATAAAAAATGAAGGGGTTTCTTTCTTAACCCCTTCCCGACCTTTGACGCCACGTAGGCGTCATGAAAGTCGGTGCCAATCCGACCCATGACGCCTATGTGGCGTCATGGAATGATCGCATCCCTGCAGATCAGGTGAAAGGGTTAACTCCTATTTTACCCGATCTGCAGGGAGAGGGGGAGTTGTACTTCAGCCCAGGGGGGGTGGCTTTGCCCCCACGTGGCTACGATCGCTCTGATTGGCTGTTGAAAGTGCAACAGCCAATCAGAGCAATTTGCAATATTTCACCTATGAAAATGGTGAAATATTGCAATCCAGCCATGGCCGATGCTGCAATAGCATCTGCCATGGCTGGAAATCATGTTCTGCCCCCCCCCCACCGCCCCCGATCTCCTCCCCAGTCCTCCGTTCTCTCCGGTATCCCCCTCCGTCCCCCTGTCCGCTCCCCCGTGCTCCTGTCCGCTCCCCCGTGCTCCTGTCTGCTCCCCCGGTCCTCCGATCCCCCCCCTGTGCTCCGATCCACCCCCCCACCACCCCTCATACTTACCGAGCCTCCCGAAGTCGGTCCGTCTTCTCCATGGGCGCCGCCATCTTCCAAAATGGCGAGCGCATGCGCAGTGCGCCCGCCGCATCTGCCGGCCGGCAAAGTACATTTTGATCGCTGTGGTAGGTTCTATCACAGCGATCAAAATAAAAAAATAATAAATAAACCCCCCCCTTTATCACCCCCATAGGTAGGGACAATAATAAAATAAAGAAAATATATATATATTTTTTTTCCACTAGGGTTAGGGTTAGAACTAGGGTTAGAACTAGAACTAGGGGTAGGGTTAGGGTTAGGGGTAGGGTTAGGGTTATGGCATGTGCACACAGTGCGGATTTGGCCGTGGATCCGCAGCGGATCGGCCGCGGATCCGCAGCGGATACACAGCGGATCCGCAGCGGATCGGCAGCGGATACACAGCGGATCCGCAGCGGATCGGCAGCGGATCCGCAGCGGATCGGCCGCGGATCCGCAGCGGATCTGCAGCGGATCGGCCGCGGATCGGCAGCGGATACACAGCGGATCCGCAGCGGATCCGCAGCGGATCGGCCGCGGATCCGCAGCGGATCCGCAGCGGATCGGCAGCGGATCGGCCGCGGATCCGCAGCGGATCGGCAGCGGATCCGCAGCGGATCCGCAGCGGATCCGCAGCGGATTGGCAGCGGATTGGCCGCGGATCCGCAGCGGATTGGCAGCGGATTGGCCGCGGATCCGCAGCGGATTGGCAGTGGATCCGCAGCGGATTGGCCGCTGCGAATTCGAAGCAGTTTTCCATCAGGTTTACAGTACCATGTACACCTAAGGAAAGCCAAATCCGCTGTGCCCATGGTGCGGAAAATTCCGTGCAGAAACGCTGCGTTGTATTTTCCGCAGCATGTCAATTCTTTGTGCGGATTCCGCAGCATTTTACACCTGTCCCTCAATAGGAATCCGCAGGTGAAATCCGCACAAAAAAACACTGGAAATCTGCTGTAAATCCGCAGGTAAAACGCAGTGCCTTTTACCTGCAGATTTTTCAAAAATCGTGCGGAAAAATCTCACACGAATCCGCAACGTGGGCACATAGCCTTAGGGTTAGGGTTGGAATTAGAGTTAGGGTTGGAATTAGGGCTAGGGTTTGAAATAGGGTTAAGATTAGGCTTGTGGTTAGGGTTATGGATAGGGTTAGGGGTGTGTTGGGGTTACAGTTGTGGTTAGGGTTGGGATTAGGGTTACGGTTGGGATTAGGGTTAGGATTAGGGTTGGAATTAGGGTTACAGGTGTGTTGCGGTTAGGGTTGTGGTTAGGGGTGTGTTGGGGTTAGGGTTGTGATTAGGGTTATGGCTACAGTTGGGATTAGGATTAGGGGTGTGTTGGGGTTAGTGTTGAAGTTAGAATTGAGGGGTTTCCACTGTTTAGGCACATCAGGGGTCTCGAAATGCAACATGGCGCCACCATTGATTCCAGCCAATCTTGCGTTCAAAAAGTCAAATGGTGCTCCCGCCCTTCCAAGCCCCGACGTGCGCCCAAACAGTGGTTTACCCCCACATTTGGGGTACCAGCGTACTCAGGACAAACTGGGCAACAATTGTTGGGGTCCAATTTCTCCTGTTACCCTTGCAAAAATAAAAAATTACTTGCTAAAACATAATTTTTGAGGAAAGAACAATTATTTTTTATTTTCACGGCTCTGCGTTATAAACTTCTGTGAAGCACTCGGGGGTTGAAAGTGCTCACCACACATCTAGATAAGTTCCTTCGGGGGTCTAGTTTCCAAAATGGGGTCACTTGTGGGGAGTTCCTACTGTTTAGGCACATCAGGGGCTCTGCAAACGCAACCTGATGCCCGCAGAGCATTCCATCAAAGTCTGCATTTAAAACGTCACTACTTCCCTTCCGAACCCCGACGTGTGCCAAAACAGTGGTTTACCCCCACATATGGGGTATCAGCGTACTTAGGAGAAACTGGACAACAACTTTTGGGGTCCAATTTCTCCTGTTACTCTTGCAAAAATAAAAAATTCTGGGCTAAAAAAATATTTTTGAGGAAAGGAAACACATTTATTATTTTCACGGCTCTGCGTTATAAACTTCTGTGAAGCACTTGGAGGGTTCAAAGTGCTCACCACACATCTAGATAAGTTCCCTTGGGGGTCTAGTTTCCAAAATGGAGTCACTTGTGGGGAGTTCCTACTGTTTAGGCACACAGGGGCTCTCCAAACGCGACATGGTGTCCGCTAATGATTGGAGCTAATTTTCCATTCAAAAAGCCAAATGGCGTGCCTTCCCTTCCGAGCCCTGCCGTGCGCCCAAACAGTGGTTTACCCCCACATATGGGGTATCATCGTACTCAGGACAAACTGGACAACAACATTTGGGGTCCAATTTCTCCTATTACCCTTGGGAAAATAAAAAATTCTGGGCTAAAATCATTTTTGAGGAAAGAAAAATTATTTTTTTATTTTCACGGCTCTGCGTTATAAACTTCTGTGAAGCACCTGGGGGTTATAAGTGCTCACTATGCATCTAGATAAGTTCCTTGGGGGGTCTAGTTTCCAAAATGGGGTCACTTGTAGGGGAGCTCCAATGTTTAGGCACACAGGGGCTCTCCAAACGCGACATGGTGTCCGCTAACGATTGGAGCTAATTTTCCATTCAAAAAGTCAAATGGCACGCCTCCCCTTCCGAGCCTTGCCGTGCACCCAAACAGTGGTTTACCCCCACATATGAGGTATCGGCATACTCAGGAGAAATTGCCCAACAAATTTTAGGATCCATTTTATCCTGTTGCCCATGTGAAAATGAAAGAATTGAGGCTAAAAGAAATGTTGTGTGAAAAAAAAGTACTTTTTCATTTTTGTGGATCAATTTGTGAAGCACCTGGGGGTTTAAAGTGCTCACTATGCCTCTAGATGAGTTCCTTGGGGGGTCTAGTTTCCAAAATGGGGTCACTTGTGGAGGAGCTCCAATGTTTAGGCACACAGGGGCTTTCCAAACGCGGCATGGTGTCCGCTAACGATGGAGATAATTTTTCATTCAAAAAGTCAAATGGCGCTCCATCCCTTCCGAGCCTTACCATGTGCCCAAACAGTGGTTTACCCCCACATGTGAGGTATTGGTGTACTCAGGAGAAATTGCCCAACAAAATTTAGGATCCATTTTATCCTGTTGCCCATGTGAAAATGAAAACATTGAGGCTAAAATAATTTTTTTGTGAAAAAAAAGTACTTTTTCATTTTTACGGATCAATTTGTGAAGCACCTGGGGGTTTAAAGTGCTCACTATGCTTCTAGATAAGTTCCTTGGGGGGTCTAGTTTCCAAAATGTGGTCACTTGTGGGGGAGCTCCAATGTTTAGGCACACGGGGGCTCTCCAAATGCGACATGGTGTCCGCTAAAGATTGGAGCCAATTTTTCATTCAAAAAGTCAAATGGCGCTCCTTCCCTTCCGAGCCCTGCCGTGCGCCCAAACAGTGGTTTACCCCCACATATGAGGTATCAGCGTACTCAGGACAAATTGGACAACAACGTTCCTGGTCCAGTTTCTCCTTTTACCCTTGGGAAAATAAAAAAATTGTTGCTAAAAGATCATTTTTGTGACTAAAAAGTTAAATGTTCATTTTTTACCTCCATGTTGCTTCTGCTGCTGTGAAACACCTGAAGGGTTAATAAACTTCTTGAATGTGGTTTTGAGCACCTTGAGGGGTGCAGTTTTTAGAATGGTGTCACTTTTGGGTATTTTCAGCCATATAGAACCCTCAAAATGACTTCAAATGTGAGGTGGTCCCTAAAAAAAATGGTTTTGTAAATTTTGTTGTAAAAATGAGAAATCACTGGTCAAATTTTAACCCTTATAACTTCCTAGCAAAAAAAAAAATTGTTTCCAAAATTGTGCTGATGTAAAGTAGACATGTGGGAAACGTTATTTATTAACTATTTTGTGTCACATAACTCTCTGGTTTAACAGAATAAAAATTCAAAATGTGAAAATTGCGAAATTTTCAAATTTTTTGCCAAATTTCCGTTTTTTTCACAAATAAACTCAAAAATTATCGACCTAAATTTACCACTAACATGAAGCCCAATATGTCACGAAAAAACAGTCTCAGAATCGCTAGGATCCGTTGAAGCGTTCCTGAGTTATTACCTCATAAAGGGACACTGGTCAGAATTTCAAAAAACGGCAAGGTCATTAAGGCCAAAATAGGCTGGGTCATGAAGGGGTTAAGTAAAGCATTTTAATGGTCAAATGTCTGTTAGATACCTTTTTAGTGGATTATTAGACTTACCTGTGGTTGGATTTTTGTTAAGTAGAATTCTGTAATCTAAACTTTAGCTTTGTTCCAAAACTTTCATTGGAGTGTACTAATGTTTGCAACATATTGTTTGAAAATTTCCTTTTTTTGTGAGCAAAATAACCAAATCTTTTTTGCAATCAATGGGCAACATTTTTGGAAGCATTTTATGGCATGGTATCCCATAGGAAATGTTGATTCTCAAAAGAGACTAAAGGTTTAATGGTCATAATTTTTTATGATAATTTAATTTTTTTATTTTTAGAAATATGCAATTATACAATATATATGCACATTTGCAACTTGTTTTATTTCCAAGAAACCTCCTGTACCTTTTATGTGCTTGTATTCTTTGAAACACTATCAATATTCACTGACTTAATGTGCTTTATATCGTACTGTATATATTCTGCATGCTCCAAAATAAAAAAAAAATTTGCTGAAAGCATAAGTGTATGTTGATAATGAAAAAATAATCCTAATAGTGCAATATTGATAAACTGTACATTTATCAGTTTTGGATTAATGAACAGTTAAAACAAATCCCCAGGATCCCCTTTCATGGACAAATACAACTTTTCGCCCCTCCCACCTCCCCCTCCCTCCATAGGCTTAGGGGCTCAAATGCAACCCCTGCAAAAAGACTATAGATACCGTAAATTGGTTCATAATGTAGATATTTTCTGAGATCGTGCTGGGTTAATGCTTACATACTGCAGCCAATCAGAAAAATCAGAGTTGCAGTGTAAAACATGTATGATCATGTTTCCATTATGCCATTTACTTGGTGATAAACAAAAATGTGACGTGACAGAATAGTGCCATACAAAAGAAATGGAGCTATTCCAATTTCTAAGAACCATTCATGACTGCACAAAATGGGAGAAGTGACAGTAGCATATTGGCAAAAAACAATAACTGTTCAGCTGAATGTCTTATACATTTTGAAGGTATGTGTGTATGAAAATCCATTTTACAACACATCTAATCTAAAGTCACTGGTCATATTTGAAAATTAAAGTAATAATATCCAGAATGACTGGACACATTGCAAGCTGACATTGCAGGAACGCCACCAGTCACAAAGTTATTTCTCTTTTTTATTTTGTTTTGTGCTGAAGAGTTGTTAAAGGGGAGATGAGAGACCACTAGTGGACAACACATTTCACCTCTTGCCTAAGAAACAGAATCAGAGCAGCGTAGCTACCCAAAAATGATATCAATAAAGATGTTTAGCTTGCCACATAAAAACTAAGCCCTCATACAGCCTGGAAAACCTCATGGGTCTCAGAAAAATGACAACGCAAACCATTTTTACAGTTTTAGAATTATTTTTCACCACTCAAATAAAAAAAAACTATACAAGATCCATGTTGATTTAATCAAACTAACCTGTAGAATCATATTTCCAGGTCATTTTAGCCACACAATAAATGCTGTAACAGCAAAACTCAAAAACTATGGATTTATTGCAGGTTGAGGTTCACAATTTCACAGCACTTGGACCTTTTTTTCCATTTTTTCAGTGCAGATTATGTTAAAATTAAAGGTGTCATTCAAAATTACAAGTCATTCCACAAAAAACAAGCCCTCAAAAGATATGGTTCTGAAAAGAAGGGGAGGAAAAAAGTGCAAAAATGAAAAATTATCTAGTTTTAAAGAGGTTAAACCTTTTGTGAGTTAATCATGCAGCGTTATTGAAAGTGTACTAATGGCGTGATACAAGAAAAGCATCCAGAGAAAGGGGATCCTGTGAACAACTTTTTGACAGAAGGAGACCGAGGGGGGTTGTCAATAATCATTCTGATGAACAAGCAGCACAGAGTCACACAATTTGCTGCTGTATACAATGCACTTCTCATTCCTTAGCGCGTATGTGCTATGACACCAGTTGGCCAGTTTTTGTCCCTTCATTATGTATAGGAAACAGCAAGATAAGACTCCAGTGGTGAAAAAAAATGGATCACTGAGAAGTAGAAATATATCGACTGGTCAGTTGCATCCAGATTTCTGATGGAATGGTCAGAATTTCACAGCTGATGAGCTCTAGATGTCAGTTGGAAACCATTTAGGCTGGTGGAGGTGCAATAATAGCATGGGAAATATTTTCTTGACACACTCTGGGTTCTCTGATACTTGTGGATGGACATTTATAGTAGGGATTACCTAAGCAGTGTGACTGACCAATTCCTTTTTCTTCATGACAGCTGACTTGCATCAACTTTCGGCAGGACACTACACCATTTCACAAGGGTCACATAGTTGTGGATTGGTTCCTGAAACATGAACACAAGTTTTTCTTGCTTCCTTGGCCTTTACAATCTTTAGATCCTAAAGGAGCACTTAAGTTATTTTTTAATTTCCCCCTTTGTGAGCAATAATGTTTGCATGTGTAATTATCACAATAACATACTCAACTGTCAATGTCTTCTGCCATATCTAGTGCTGCTCCAGTCCACACAAGCATCACATGAGCGCATTTGTGACCTACCGAATCACACAGGTCACTTTGTGAAATTTCTCAATGTAAGTCTTTCCAGCCTTGTTCTGAGGTCATAGACTTACATTGAGAAAGTGAGTTCTGCTCCACACAGAAATGCTGTGTTTATTTGGCTGTTCAAAAATGCGATCATGTGACGCAGGAGTAGACCGGAGCACCAATGAAAATGGCAGAAGATGAGAACTGGGAGTATGTTACTGCACCCATTTCAAATACAAACATGATTGCTCATAAAGGTGGAAAAAAGAGCGGTCCTTTATAGAGTGTCTGTAGGATGCCATAGAATAGGCTGTTGAGAGCATGCATTACCTCTATCCAGTATATGGCAGTCAGATGAAGCTATCCAGTGAGCATGATTAAATATTCCTATAGAATGATTTGGATGCCTAGTTGAATCACTGACATGATGAATAGGACAAAAGAAGTTTGATGTGCTAGTAGATGTTTCTCTACTAGTTTGTCTCTGAGGGCTCACATGAGCGTAGAACACTGCTGAGTGCTATGTGAGAGAATCGGAGCAGAGTGCACTGACACTCGGCTCAAACTCTGACTTTGCATAATGAACTCCAATTTTCTCACACGAGAGAACATATGCTCATGTGACCCCAGACTAATGAAGTGGCTACTTAATCTATAATGGCAATTTCACACTGGATATTGTTTTAAAAAGGGATTTCATGTTAATTTAAATATTTGCTCACCGCAATGACGATTGATAAAATAACTTAATAATGTGTATTTCATTCACTCATGTATTCAAGACATTTGCATTGCTTTATCCTTGGTCTTCCCCAATATTAAGTTAAAAAACTAAACACAAAGTAACAAATGAAGTAGTAGGGGGGGAATACAGACAAACCAAACTTGGCAAAAATACCACTAACAAATATAAACATTCATTAGACAAGCATTAAAAATATTAGTTATGCCTCAATTACCAATAAAACATCATATGTGCCCCACAGTATATAATAAGAGTGCATAGATGCCAATAGCCATAAGATAGCTATGCGAGAAAGAGAGAAAAGGAGAGAGGATTACCACACTGCAGAGCATATAGGTATAACTCAATAAAGGTATGTGCACACGTTGCGGATTCCATTGTGGGTTTTTCCGCACAGATTCTGCAGAATCTGCAGGTAAAACACCCTGCATTTTACCTGTGGATTCACCGCGGATTTACTGCGGATTTTGTGCGGTTTTTATGCAGATTTCGCCTGCGTTTTTACACCTGCGGATTCGAATTCTGTGCACGCATAGGGGGCATGGGATTTCTTGAAATCCCATCCACTATGCTGTAACATCTGGCAGCTGCACAAGTACGTAATGTTCAACCCGTATTGTTTACTGACCATCTGCACCTACCCTTACTCCAGCTGAGGAAGAATGATTGGTATAGATAGTCCTCAATACAGTACAATGCAGGTCCCATATAGTACATATAGTAAAATGCACTCCCCATGGTCTTTCGTAGAGTATAATGCAGCCCCCTCAGAGTATACTGCAGCCCCCCTCAGAGTATAATGCAGCCCCCTCAGAGTATAATGCAGCTCCCCATACACAGTATAATGCAGCCCCCTCAGAGTATACTGCAGCCCCCTCAGAGTATAATGCAGCCCCACACACACAGTATAATGCAGGCCCTACTCCCACAAACACACAGTGCAATGCAGCCCCCCACACACATTATAATGCATCCCCACACACAGTATAATGCAGGCCCCACCCCCACACAGTATAATTCAGCCCCCCACAAACAAATACAGTATAGTGCAGCCCCCACACACAGTATAATGCAGCCCCCAGAGTATAAAGCAGCCCCTTCAGAGTATAATGCAGCCCTACACACAGTATAATGCAGTCTCCCCTCAAACACACACACAATATAGTGCAGCCCCCACAGTATAATGCATTCCCCATACAAACACACACAGTATAGTGCAGCCCCTCACACACAGTATAGTGCAGTTCCCCATTCACACTATCAAGCAGCAGACACACACACATGCTCTGTAAAGCAGACACACACACCCATACTATAACGCAGACACACACACACACAATACTTACCTCTCCTCCTTGTCCCCCTGCTGCTCTGGCTTCTGCAGAGCTTCTCAGCATCTCACCAGCTCCACTGCTGAAACACGATTAGTCACAGGCAGAGAGGGAGTGATGGGAGAGGGAGTGTCACATGACACTCTCTCCTCCATCACTAATTTCAACTTTATTGGCATCTCTGATGCTGATAAGTTGAATGCACGATGGGGGGAGGGGGCGGCACCAGGCCCCTCTTACTTAGGGGTCCCATAGCGGCCACTGGCTGGGGGCCTCTGAAGGAGCAAGGGCCATAGACAGCTGCCTTGTCTGCCTGCCCCTAACGCCGGCCCTGGTCCCTACTGGACCCTAAAACAAAATGCTCTTGCACAGAGGTGGTACCATAATTGAGATTTAGCTTTATATCTCCCATACAATGTTTTCTTCCTTATATCTCTCATACAATACTTTATCCCTTTTGTTTACCAGACATGAATGAATGTTTTGAAATGTAACTTTGACAGTTTTGCCACGTTATTTTTTTGTTTAATTTGATTTGCAGTGAATCAAAAGTACTGCAAAATCTAAAACTGCCATGAAATGTCCTGTATGACACTTGGGGGTCTCCTAGGACTGTAATCAACTGCTTTAAAGCACTTTCATGCAAACAACGTAATACTACTGACAAAGTAACTACAACATATCTAGCTTTGGGTAAACAGATGGTAACCATTTTACACTGCTGTACAGTCACACACTGTCTTTAATGTTTTTTCAGTGTTTTTTGGCTTTCTATCCCTATCTCTATGACTTAGATCTTCTTTATATGTCCGTGCTTCCAGTACATGTGGTATCTGTTTTTTTCACGTTTACCACACATACCCATTATAACCTATGCTGCTATGCACATGTCTATGTTTTTACATGGACAGTATGTCCATGCAGAATACACACAGAGACCAGTCATTTTTTTCCCGGCAGCATGGATGACAAGAACTACCGTAATACAAGTCTATAGGTCTGTGAAAAACACGTACAGCACAAGGATGTGCTGTACATGTGCTGCACTGTGTTTAACATTGCAAACTATAGGAGAAGCTTTGTCACTTAATTTTTTTTAACCGATACTGGACACAGTATAAAAACGGACACATGGATAGCACACTGATGACACACTGATGGAAAACACTGATGGCACCAGTATTGGTTTTTCACGTATGTGTTTAAACATGAGTGTCTGAATGAGGCCAAAATTGTTTACTACACAACATTTCCCCCCTCATACCTACCATAAAATGTGTTTTCCCCATTATCTACGTGGCATAAAATGTTTCCTTCCTACTATCTACCATACAGTGCTCTCTTCTGCAATTCCACCATCATGCAATGATTTCTCCCTTTAAAATCTTTTATGAAGTAATACAGACCTTTTATTTAGTTTTGAAAGATATAACCTTTGCATAAATGCAAAGAAAACAACAATAATGCTTAATAGATACACGTGGAGGAAGAAGTCAAGAGGTCAAGCCTAAATAATACATAAGACAATTTAAAATCAATTTTGTGTAATTTGCATTACAAAATCCCATGATTTGAACTATTATAATGCTTTACACAATATTAGTTCCTTGTCAGACAAGGTGACATGGCCTCTCTGCAAAAGGAGATGTTTTATTGGAAAAGGGGCGCTGTCTAATGTGCAGCATTGTGCTCCAAGAATGGTACAGAATTGTGGCACACATGTTTAGCACAAGGACAGCCAAGTAGGTGATGTGAGCTTAGACTTGATAGTTTTAACATTATACAGATTTATCAAACAGAATGATCCACTATGAGAAGTCTGGCGCATTTTAAGACAGTCTAGTCTAAGTTTGCCTTGTCAGAGAATTCGATAGTTTTGATAAATTGATAAATCTGCCCCAATATGATTACATACTTTACATACAGAAAAGTTAGGTAATTTTTTAGTATTGTAAAGGTATTTTATTGTTTTTAGTCATCACTATTTTCCAGTTATCAGCTCAGGGACTCAAAACATTTATTTGCAGTATATAGATTTAAAACCTTTTTCAGAGTCCTAATTGCACAGCGTTTTACAATTTTTCTGTATCGATCAGGGATCCACAACCTGTGACCTACAACACCACTGTGGTCCCAGATTTCTTTGTCTGCATTTTGTGGCTGCTATTATGTGTTGTCTATGTCAGAGAGAATTTCAGTGTGTAGCCATCTCTGGAGTCCCACAGAATGGGGGTTTCCTGATTAGTGTGGCACTCCAGGATGGAGTATATGAGGTGGAAAGGTGGCCATGCATGTAGTTGTATGGGGATAATGAAAATCAATTACTGTATCAGCAAAATAAAACACTTTATTATTATTATTATTATTATTATTAATATACATTTTTATAGCGCTATCTATTCCATGGTGCTTTACATGTGAAAAGGGGGCAAATATAGACAAATACATTAAACATGAGCAAAAAACAAGGCACTAACAGGTACAGAAGGAGGGAGGACCCTGCCCGCGAGAGCTCACAGTCTGCAGGGGATGGATGGGGATACACTAGGAGAGGGTAGAGCTGGTCATGCGGCGGTTCAGTTGATTGAGGATCACTGCAGTCTGTAGGCTTGTCGGAAGAGGTGAGTCTTAAGGTTCTTTTTGAAGGTTTCTATGGTAGGTGAGAGTCTGATGTGTTGGGGTAGAGAGTTCCAGAGTATGGGGGAAGCATGGGAGAGGTCTTGGATGAGGTTGTGGGAAGAAGAGATAAGAGGGGAGTAGAAAAGGAGATCTTGTAAGGATCGAAGGTTGCGTGTAGGTAAGTACCGGGAGACCATGTCGCAGTTGTATGGAGGAGACTGGTTGTGGATGGCTTTGTATGTCATAGTAAGAGTTTTGAACTGGAGTCTCTGGACGATAGGAAGCCAGGGAAAGGCTTGGCATAGGGGAGAGGCTGGGGAATAGCGGGGAGACAGGTAGATTAGTCGGGCAGCAGAGTGTAGGATGGATTGGAGTGGTGCCAGAGTGCTAGAAGGGAGGTCAGAGAGTAGGAGGTTGCAGTAGTCAAGGCGGGAGATGATAAGGGTGTGCACTAGTGTTTTTGTGGTTTCGTTGTCGAGGAATGCGCAGATCCGGGAAATATTTTTGAGTTTGAGATGGCAGGAGGAGGCAAGGGCTTGGATATGTGGCTTGAAAGAGAGGGCAGAGTCGAGGATCACCCCGAGGCACCGAGCATGTGGGACTGGGGAAACTGAGCAGCCATTGACATTGATGGATAGGTCTGGTGGAGGGGTAGAGTGAGATGGGGGAAAGATGATGAATTCTGTTTTGTCCATGTTCAGTTTTAGAAAGCGAGCAGAAAAGAAGGCCGAGATAGCAGACAGACAGTGTGGGATTTTGGTGAGTAAGGAGGTGAGGTCAGGTCCAGATAGGTAGATCTGCGTGTCATCAGCGTAGAGAAGATACTGTGAACCGTGGGATTCTATAAGCTGTCCCAGGCCGAAGGTGTAGATGGAGAAGAGTAGGGGTCCCAGAACTGAGCATTGAGGGACACCAACAGACAAGGGGCGAGGTGAGAGGTGGTGTGGGAGAGGGATACACTGAAAGTTCGGTCTGTTAGATATGATGAATCTGTAGCAGGAGGGAATGGTCCACAGTGTCAAAGGCAGAAGACAGGTCCAGGAGAAGGAGGACAGAGTAGTGTTGCTTACTCTTGGCGGTTAGTAGGTCATTGGTGACTTTAGTTAGGGCAGTTTCAGTTGAGTGATGGGGAGAGTTGTGTGCATGTATGGTCTCTTTCTGTTTTTAGTGAGAATGTGAAATAAGGGAATCTTCATTTTCTTTTTAGGTTGGAGTCATGGAATTGGAATCAGAAATCCAGACGAGTTAGGCATGCTAGGCTGACCAAAGCCTAAAGTGTATGTGCTCCTTTAGTTCAGGATGGATTAGAAAAAAATTAATTCACATATATGATTCAATTTAGACTGGTCCTGATGTCATACAAGCAGGGGTAGAGTGATAAATGAAAATGAAACATTTACTGTATCTACAGCTAGTATGCCAGTGTTATGAAAAGTTAGCTTTTTCATTAAAATAAGAGTCATAAGGAAGTGTCATCGATGTCCTTTACATTCATGAACAGCACCATCTGCCATACATTACCAGAATGACTTCATCTGGCAGAATTACTCATCATTAGTGTGTCAAAATGTAATTAATTTAAAAACACAAATATTCTCTCCCACCACATATGGCTAATAAGCAGGACTATGTATTTATATATACACATATAAGACATGTATATAAACACTAGTTGTTACATCTCAGGTGGGCACAACACTTATTATTACATTAGTAAGTATAATACTACCTAAAACAATAAATATTCTCCACTTTGTTTGCAACTACAAGAGTGTTTTACAAGTGTACAGTCTTTACATTACAGAAGAACAGTGACTTGCACTACAGATATAGTCCTCGCTTCATCAATACTGGTGTGCAAGTGGAGTGATTCATTAAGGAGTGCACACCTTCTAATGACTAAGGCAAAGTGGTGTTTGACTCTGTGTGCACGTCACCAAAAATTTTAATTAGATTCATGGCATGAGGAACTCCACCGCTTGTCATGAATATGACAAGCAGAGGTAGCCACATCCCATCACATCCCCATCATGCCCCAACTCTGTCCACATTGTCAGTGCTGGGTGAACATTTCGAGAAGATAGCAGGAGTTGCAAAATTCTTATGCAGCCTTGCATTGCACAAAATTGCTTTGACTTTTCAAAGCTTTTTATGCCAGTTTTCTGGTGTAAAAGTTTTGATGAATCGGGGGCCTATACTATAATGCATTAGCTCCACAATCACACTGATATATATAAAGAAAATATTGACAGTCTAAATAAAAAATGTAAAAAAGTTATCACGTGTGTACAGGCTTTGTTATATTAGGTAAAACAGGATAAAAAATACTTGTTTTTACCATTACTAATTGTAAGCAGGGTGTGACTAATAACTAAAATATAACTTTTAATAAATAGGTTTAAAAATGGAGTACCAACCCATATAAACACACAAAAACGGACTCACAAAAAGTCACATTCACTAGAATGTAAAACCACACAAATCCCTGAGATTCAACACCTCTATTTGATTTCATAAATCTCCTAGGGGAAAATAATACTCAAAAACATGAGAATTGCAGTGTAAAAAAGCATCAACCATCGCATGTCTCATATACCCAATACATATTTATGGGATGGAAACACAATAGTGGTGGTGATAAATGCTAATGGAACGATCTCACCTCCAACTTCTCTTCCTCTGAAAAAGGAAAGATCGCTCACTGTTGGCGCTGCATCCGGGAGGGGGGGCACATTCCGGCCACTCAATCATCCACCCACGCTGCCAGCAGGATTTTTGTTCAACCCCAGAATAAAGAAACCATTTCCCTATGCGTTTCGTCTATTCTAACTCATCAGGGGAAATTTTGCTCCACAAACGTGGTGGGCACTCAAAAGCAGGGGTATGAGGCAATCATTAGCAGACAATGTCCGGTGTTTTAAATAGCCCGCCCTGTATTCACACAGGTTCGCAGGCTAAATGATGTCATTTGCTATGCGCCCGGGTTGGAGCGCATAGCTGAACCGCAAGCGTCATTTCCGGTGATGCTAGGTGGTGTCATCTGCCATGCGCCCGGGTTGGAGCGCATAGCTGAACCGCAAGCGTCATTTCCGGTGATGCTAGGTGGTGTCATCTGCCATGCGCCCGGGTTGGAGCGCATAGCTGAACCGCAAGCGTCATTTCCGGTGACGCATGAAAGTTTTGTTTCCATAGCAACGCGCCATTAAGGCAGATCCTCCCAAGAGGCGTGCTGGTTGCTACGTGACTGTTGGAGTCCAGGTACATGCGCTGTCTAAAGCTGTAACAAGCTAGACCTTGCAGACAGCGTTACCAAAGAAAAAGGAAAAGATATGTTAACCCTTATTTCATTAGTGAAGCCCCGATTGGGGTACAGCAACCAATTATTGCTAGAGGGTTAATTCCCAATAATGAAAAAAGATCCTATCTACCTCCTGAATAGGAGGGAGGATCAAAAAGCGGACACATATCGGCTAAAGAACAAAAGGAAAAAAGAGGCACTGAGTCGAGTAAAAGCCATATATAATCCCCACAAAAATAGAACAATAATTCGTTCTTAAAGTCCAAATCGGGACACAAAATTTCCCCTGATGAGTTAGAATAGACGAAACGCGTAGGGAAATGGTTTCTTTATTCTGGGGTTGAACAAAAACCTGCTGGCAGCATGGGTGGATGATTGAGTGGCCGGAATGTGCCCCCCCTCCCGGATGCAGTGCCAACAGTGAGCGATCTTTCCTTTTTCAGAGGAAGAGAAGTTGGAGGTGAGATCGTTCCATTAGCATTTATCACCACCACTATTGTGTTTCCATCCCATAAATATGTATTGGGTATATGAGACATGCGATGGTTGATGCTTTTTTACACTGCAATTCTCATGTTTTTGAGTATTATTTTCCCCTAGGAGATTTATGAAATCAAATAGAGGTGTTGAATCTCAGGGATTTGTGTGGTTTTACATTCTAGTGAATGTGACTTTTTGTGAGTCCGTTTTTGTGTGTTTATATGGGTTGGTACTCCATTTTTAAACCTATTGATTAAAAGTTATATTTTAGTTATTAGTCACACCCTGCTTACAATTAGATTTTTTGACTGGTGGAATTACCTTGTTTATTTTTTACCATTACTGTCAATGTTTGTAAAAAAAATCACCCATACGCCATCCATAGACCTGCATTTCCATTTGCATGGACTAACTTTGGTAACAGTGTATGCATCTCTCTGTTGTACAGTACTTTTATCACACTGTGTCTGGACAAGAATACCTCCATAATGCTGCACATATCAGAACCTGTCATCAACCTGTCACGGATTGTGTGGAAAAAAGACTTTGGGGGCAATTCATCAAAGATTTTCCATCAGAAACTGACATATAATGCTTTGAAAAGTCACAAAACTTTTGTACAACTCAGATTAGCAAAAAAACTTTGTGGCTTTTGTCAATTTGATGTAGCTCCGCCAAAATGGGTGGGACTGAGGAGGAGGAGGTGGGGTGTGCTGCACCTTTCCATCAAACTCCACTAAAGTGCCAGTATTTTTTATGCCTGAAATGCTGCTGTGATGCTAGTCACTTCTCATGGCCAAGCTGTGAATCAGAGTGGTCAAGGACTCCAAGGTCAGAAGCCAGGAGGGTACATCATAAATAGAAGGAAGAGACAAAAGCGTAGTCAGGAAATGCTCCGATGCTCCGAAGCATACAGAACTCAAGGCACAGGGAGCACAAACCTCACTTGTTGATTGTATGTCTGGCAGTAGTCTGGGAGAAGCTGCTCAGTTAAGTAGGCATGGCAATCACCCAGGATAATGAACATTTGGAGACAGCCGACGCCTCACAGTCACAGACTGGCTAGTCGAGCTGTCAATCAACACAATGACAGCTCAGCACACCCTGAACCAGATTGGAAGGCCGAGCTGTCAGTTACTGCATCCCAGACACCCGTGGAACTGTGACAGCTACTTCATTCATTGACTAGAATGGCCTCTGAAAAGATGTGTGGAACTCATTAAGTGGCATTAAATGCTTCATGAATTTGGTGCATTGTATTCCAGCGACCCCTTCATTAAGACTGGCATGATGCCAGTCTTAATGAAATGTCTCTTAATGTATTTTTTCTTTTGTCTTGTTATTACCCATTACTATGTATTTGTACTTGTTCAATATACAGGTGATAGATAGATAGATAGATAGATAGATAGATAGATAGATAGATAGATAGATACAGTCATGACCAAACATTTTGGCACCCTTGAAATCATTCTAAAAAATTAAATATTTCTCCCAGAAAATTATTGTAATTACAAATGTTTTGTTATAAATATGTTTATTTCCTTTGTGTGGATTGGAACAACACAAAAAAATGAATAAAAAAGGCAAAGTGGACATAATTTCACACAAAGCTCTCAAAATAGGCAAGACACCTTTTTAAAAATTGTGGATAAACAGCATTGTTTCAAGCATGTAATGCTTATTTAAACTCACCTGTGGCAAGTAAAAGGTATGAAAATATGAAAATCACACATGAAACCAGATAAAAAGGGGAACATTTAACTAAATCTTTGCATTGTGTGTCTCTGTTTGCCACACTTAGCATGGAGAACAGAAAGAGGAGAAGAGAACTGTTTGAGGACTTGAGAATCAAAATTGTTAAAAAATGTCAACAATCTCAAGGTTACAATACCATCTCCAGGGTTCTGATGTTCCTTTGTCCACAGTGCTCAACATTATCACGATGCTTACAACCCATGGCACTGTAGCTAGTCATCTTGGATGTGAGCAGCAAAGAAAAATTGATAAAAGGTTACAACAGAGGATAGGCTGGATGGTGGATAAGCATCCTAAATCAATTTCCAAAGAAGTTCAAGATGTCCTGAAGGCTCAGAGTGTAAGTGCAAACTATCCATTATTATTTGAATGAAATTAAATGCTATAGCAGAAGACCCATGAGGACCACACTGCTGACATAGAGACATAAAAAGCTAGACTGCAGCATAGCAAAACTTAGGTGAGTAAGCCAAAATCCTTCTAGGGAAGTGTCTTGTGGACAGATGAGACCAAGATAGAGCTTTTTGGTAAATAACATCATTCTACTATTTACTGAAAATGGGATGAGGCCTAGAAAGAAAACAACACAGTACCTACAGTCACATATGGTGGAGGTTGAAAGATATTTTGGGGTTGTTTTGCTGCCTCTGGCACCGGGTGCCTTGACTGTGTGTAACCCATCATGAAATCTGAAGATTACCAAAGGATTCTGGTTGCAATGTAGTGACCAGTGTCAGAAAGCTAGTTTTTCATCCTAGGTCATGGGTCTTCCAGCAGGACAATGACCCCAAACATTCTTAAATGAGCACACAAAAATGGATGGAAACAAAGGCCTGGAGAGTTTTGAAGTGGCCAGAAATGAGTCCAGCTCTAAATCCCCTTGAATACCTGTGAAGAGATCTTAAAATTTATATTGGGAGAAGACACCTTCAAATATGAGAGCTGTAATAAGCTTGTTGGCAATTATAGGAAGTGATTGATAGCAAATATTTATTCCAAAGGGTGTGTTACCAAATATTAAATCATTAAATCATATCAGTCATTTTGTGAAAGGCCAGAGCCCCTTGCAGTTCCATGGTTTCCTGTGCGGTGGACTCAGGGAAAATGGCCACTGAAGGTGGTGCACTCAACACAAAAGAAAAGAATATGCACACAGTGGGATCAACCTGATATGATAAATTTTATTTTATTATAGAATGACACCTCACTACACATAATGGCAAAACAGGAAGGACCATACATTTAAAAACATCTAAAAACCAGACAGACCTACCCTCAACCCCCCACAAATACAATTTAGGGCCTGTAAATGAAAAAAATGCATGTACACATACCGTAGAGAGCATAACATACAAATGAACAAATGAGAAACAATAGAAGTATATAAATATTAACTTTCTAATATAGCCAATTGGCGCAATGCCCCTACACAGACAGTTATATAAACAGAACCCTAAACAATAACCCTACCTCCCAGTCCTGTTCCAGGCCTGTGGTGAAAACACAATACCATATGCCAGGTAGATACCTGGTGTAGCCACAGCCTGTCCTAAATCTAACACCCCAGGTCATACAGTACCAAGCTAAATGTGAAGTATCTTGCCGCCAAAAAATGACAATGTGTCTAAATCCAAGAATTTGCCTATGGGGCAAGAACACAACACGCTGGTGGAGGTGTATATACCTAAGTGCGGCTGGGGTAGATGAAAAAGTCCAGGACCGGATCCAAAGCAGCATAAAGGAGGAGGGAGGGGGGAGGGGGACAAAGGCCCCACGCGTATCGACGCTGCTAGAGCGTCTTCGTCAGGGGAAGGTAATGAAGCAGATCCCCCTGACCTGCCTTTTATGTGCAAACAGAAATAGAAGCTGATTAGTATCACCTGTTAGGCCGCTGACGGTGTTTCCATTCTCACTTTAGTGCGGAGTGTCTGGTGATTAGTTCCGGACCTGCGCACACTCCCCCTGCAAATACACACAGGAGCAATAGCCAATCAGCTCCCCTGTATCAGACTCCATTCCGCAAGAGCGAATCTGATTGGTCCGAGGAACACATGGGGTCTGTGTGTAAACACAGGGAGTTACTACCAGGGAATCTGATCTATTTTAATGTTGCGCATGGGGGTTCTACAAGGGGTCTGAGGGTTATGGGGCTTGAGGGGGTCAAGCCTGATATCAGGGGTGGCAACATGGTGCTGGACTTGCTTAGGAGAGAATCCAAATGGATATATAATCTCAATAGCCGGGCCCCAGTGGGGATCAACGAAGAATTATTGTTTACCGGCTTTTATAAGCAGGTTTAGAGCCTGAGGGTACGGACCTGGGGACTGGTTGATTTAGGGGCATTTAGTCCCATGAGTCCAGTTCCCACTAGGGCAGTTTGGATTCGGAAGACAGAACGGAACCAAGGGTAGGGACATCGTGCCCTCACTTTAAGAGCCAAGCCTATTCCGGGGCTGCTTTTTTCCGTCTCTGTTTCTCTCTCTTCCCCCCCCCTTTCCTCTTCCCTCTTCCTTTCTTTCCTTGTTCTTTCCCTCCCCTCCCCTCCCCTTTGGAGATTGATGAGTTATTCTGGGAGGGTTTAAGTTGCTAGACCTACGGGTAACGCTGGACCTTTTGGTACAATTTGTGTATGTAGTTTGGTATCATTGTGGTGTGGTTTCATACCGTCTAATGATAACATCTACATACATATATAAAAAGTATTCCTTTACCAACATGAAGTATATATAATCCCTTTTTTTTTTTTTTTTTTTTTTTTTTTCCCCTCCCCCTTCTTTCCCCCCTCTTCCCCCCCCCCTTTGGGAGCAGCATTTTTCGCCTTCTGTGCATTGTCCTTTTCTTTCGGTGGGGCAGTCACCCTCGTTAGATTCATACATGTATCCAACCACCCCCATAGTTTTGATGTCTTAGATGGACTTATTCCTTGGATTGCCTATTCCCGCAAACTTCAAAATATGCCTATTTGAACCTGGGCATTTGCACATGAGATTTGTTAAATGGGTGTGTGTGTTATGTATGTGGTACCAGACTGCCTGTGAAATGAGTGATATTATATAGCATGAGCATACTTGTGGAGGTGTTGGGAATTTGGCCAGAGTTGTAGTACACATGGCCTGCTATCACCCTTGCACTAATTGGTGTGCGAGTGTGTGGTGTCTTGTTTATATTGCGCATGCGAGGTTGCTGTTTCTATGGCAACTTGGAGGTGTGCGGCATGGCCTTTGACACTTGTGCGCAGATGAACAGCTCTTACTGTGCGGTCTGTGCACATTACGCTTATGTGGAAAATCTCCACAGCTACCCGGTGAAGCGCAACATTAAAATAGATCAGATTCCCTGGTAGTAACTCCCTGTGTTTACACACAGACCCCATGTGTTCCTCGGACCAATCAGATTCGCTCTTGCGGAATGGAGTCTGATACAGGGGAGCTGATTGGCTATTGCTCTTGTGTGTATTTGCAGGGGGAGTGTGCGCAGGTCCGGAACTAATCACCAGACACTCCGCACTAAAGTGAGAATGGAAACACCGTCAGCGGCCTAACAGGTGATACTAATCAGCTTCTATTTCTGTTTGCACATAAAAGGCAGGTCAGGGGGATCTGCTTCATTACCTTCCCCTGACGAAGACGCTCTAGCAGCGTCGATACGCGTGGGGCCTTTGTCCCCCTCCCCCCTCCCTCCTCCTTTATGCTGCTTTGGATCCGGTCCTGGACTTTTTCATCTACCCCAGCCGCACTTAGGTATATACACCTCCACCAGCGTGTTGTGTTCTTGCCCCATAGGCAAATTCTTGGATTTAGACACATTGTCATTTTTTGGCGGCAAGATACTTCACATTTAGCTTGGTAATGTATGACCTGGGGTGTTAGATTTAGGACAGGCTGTGGCTACACCAGGTATCTACCTGGCATATGGTATTGTGTTTTCACCACAGGCCTGGAACAGGACTGGGAGGTAGGGTTATTGTTTAGGGTTCTGTTTATATAACTGTCTGTGTAGGGGCATTGCGCCAATTGGCTATATTAGAAAGTTAATATTTATATACTTCTATTGTTTCTCATTTGTTCATTTGTATGTTATGCTCTCTACGGTATGTGTACATGCATTTTTTTCATTTACAGGCCCTAAATTGTATTTGTGGGGGGTTGAGGGTAGGTCTGTCTGGTTTTTAGATGTTTTTAAATGTATGGTCCTTCCTGTTTTGCCATTATGTGTAGTGAGGTGTCATTCTATAATAAAATAAAATTTATCATATCAGGTTGATCCCACTGTGTGCATATTCTTTTCTTTTGTGTTGAGTGTATACATTATATATGCACGTGGTTGATCCCTGGAGCTTGTATATTCTTTGTGCGGTGCCCGCCTTTCTTTGGTTCTTAACACTGAAGGTGGTGCATGCGCACATGGAGATCTCGGCACCAAGATCTCGGGAGATGAGATCTCAGCGTGGCCTGCAGCAACGGTACCGGTAAGGTATATCTGCATTATAAGACACACTCCCATTTTCCCCTAAATGTAGGTGTACTTCATTTTCTATAAGAATTTCACTGGTGCCAACACTCACAGCCATGACTGTAGATAGATAGATAGATAATCCTTATTGACACAAGTTGTGTGCCAAGTACCTGAATTTTAAAAGTATATTCCATATAGCCGTAATGCACTAAGTATACTTGTACTTGTATTACATTATTTAGTGAATAGTTTATCTTGCATTTTTTCTTGCAGACTACAGATTTACTGGAAGTTCCTGAAGAAGGGGATAATTCTTATTTATTGGATATAGGCAGACAGCGTAGTGATAGTGGTGAGTTTTTTCTTTTCTGACACGTTTCAAATCACTTCCAAAAAATCCGTACACAAACGTCTGGAAGTAATATTGGATAGCAGCTGTTTCTCACCTTGGAAACCAGCTATTAATATCGGACATGAGCTGTTGATCCAAATTAACTGCTTTTCAGTTTAATTAATTATCTTGATATAAGTGTAGCCTTAATGAAAGGCAATTATTTATGTACATTTATGTCAGGATGCCCAAGAGGTTAAAGAGTAGTGACTATGTCAATATTTTTTATTCTTATTTTAAGCATCAGGAATTCAAAATTCTTCTCATCCTAGTAGTTATTCAACACCTCCATAGATATCAAGCAAATGATATGGAAAAACAATTATTCTCATAATTTCACCAGCCTTAAAAGAGTTGTCCCAATTCAGTAAGTTCTGGTCCTAGGAAAAACAAGCCATGCTTTCCTCACCGTCTCCTTATACCTCACTGTGCCTTTGCCACTGCTCCCCTTATCTGGTGTCTCAAATGGGAAGTTGAAAGTGAGCTCAGCGGCCGTCCATGGGGACAAAGAGAATCTGAGCTCACTGATTGGCTGTTGCACTGTAAACACGATGCCAGCGCTGCAGACAATATCAAGCAATATAGGAAATCTCAGTGCTGGACCCAGGGACAGTGAGTAATACCAGTTTGCTTCTTTCAAATCAAACTGCGTCCAGAGATCAGTATTTTCAGAAAGTGGACAACCCCTTAATGTCTTCCTAATCCAAGTCATGCTCTCTCGGTGTAACCACTGCTGTATATCATTTCAGATCATTTTAGTATCCGTGCCCTCTCCATCCCTCTGAAGGATGCTGCACTTGGCAAGCGAGTTATGTTAATGATTTTTCCATTCACAAGTTTCACACAAGGATCTAGAATCTACTTACTCTTGTGTCAGTATGAGTCTTGTTTGCCAGGAAAATTTCTTATTTCCATTACAAACAGTCTCCCACCTTAATGCTAAATTTGGCAGTTTGTCAAGATAGCATGCCAAAATAAAAAGATTAAAGAGGTAAGATGCTGACTGCACACATGACTATGATACAATTTGTTACTGTCACATTTTTCTAAATGAGGACAGAGTATTGAATGATGCGTGCGCCGCGCGGTATAGTAAATTACAATTATGAACTGCACACTATATTATCAGTCATTATTTGTCAAAAGTTTCAAAATTCAATGTTTTAACAAATGTAATGTTAATTTTCTCCAAAGTTTTGCCTGACAGCTGCTTATTTAAAGATGAATGGAAATCCTAAAATAAGTTAGTACATTAGTTCACAGGTTGTATGGGGTTAGTCAGTCCATCCAAGTAGGAAAGCCTTCAATTGGTATAACAGTCAAAGCTTTACTGCTGACAAACTCACCTAATGATGGCTACCAACTGTCACCACAAGGAGCCATGATGCTTCACGTGTGCAAATCTGGTATTCTTCATGTCACATTAGTGTAATGGCACACATCCCAATTAATGGTTCCATAGGAGAGGGATGTAAGAAAACTAAGTATGTGATATTGGCCTTAGATGATACATCAAGATTTTACAATTCCCCTTTATTTTTATTTTGTTTTAGACTTTCTTTAGGATATTGTCAAAGAAGGAAGGTCAATCGACATAACACAGACTTCAGGTTCCCTGATTATTTGCCATATTGGGCCCAGATACTTTTTTATGATAGTCCGGAATATAAATAGACACTCTTATACCATTTTAAAAGCAAAAAATACAGCATAATAAAATGGGCAGTCTATATATTTAAAAGCAGGCTCTTTGATTGGTTAATGGCTTCTTATAGTCTACATGAGATATATTACGGCAGCATAGAGAATATTTTGCTGAGAAAGAAATAATTATTCCGTATTTATAGGTATCAACAAACTGTTACTGTTCATCTACTTAGCTAATAGCAGTTATCTTTTTTTTCAGTTTTTAGCTACTTAGAAAATGGTACAGAAAGTGTAAATGAAGAACAACAGCAAAGAGGAATCAACTCAACGGTACTCATTATTTTCTAACATTTATTAATTGCAAGGCAGTTTCAGAATACTGCTACAGTGAAAAATCAACAATTATGCAAAATACGTTCTTTTAGGCCAAAACTGAGAGAATTCAGTTCTAGTTTTTGAGCAAAACCTTCTGGTTGCTATCAGTAATAATGGGAAGATTTATTCAAACTATTCAAATGGAAGCATTGTGCATAAAAAATCTATCGAATTGAGGCCATTGAAATCTGTTAGCGTACAGTATTGTATCTATTTGTAATTTTTGTTATAGGGTATCATAATGAAATCAAATGTTTTATTAAACCAAAGAAGAATTTTCCTGCAGAAAAAGAACAAATTTGTTTCATAATTTATACCTCTGGTGAGTTTAATTTTCTCCACAACTAGACCAGCTATGAGATACACCTTAACAATATGCCACTATTTCTTAATACTTGTAGGTTTTTTAAAGAAAAAAAATGATCTTGTATAGTTTTGCCTTTTCTTATAACCTTGAAAGAACTAAACTATCGGGCTCCGATCTGGTCTATATTCCCACTTATTTGTGCTTCGGCGAAAAGCAGTAAACAGCTAATTTAAAAAGCACTCTTCTTCTTGATATTCTTTTCAGGATGGAAGAGATCTGTGCCCTGTACAGCAATATATGACTTGTTTGATTTAGAGCATAAAAGTATACTGAATAGATTGCACTCTAAATGGCAGTTAAATTCGACTTGCACATGACTGTGAGACCTAGCAATCTAAAAATTGTCTGAGAAGTTGTGTAAAATTCCTCATTTTATACAACTTTAATCCAATAAATACATTTATTTATGTAAAAACAAAAATAAACATAAAAAGTACACATATTTAGAATGACCCGACCTATAAAACTGTCCCACTAGTTAACCCCTTCAATGAACACCTTAAAAAAAAGAAACAAGTGGAATAAATTGCAATAAAAAAGACAAAAGTAAATAAAAAATGGTACCTTTGAAAACGTTCTCTTGTCCAATAAAAAAACAAGCCGCTATATAGCTCTGTAAGCATAAAAATAAAAAAGTTATAGCTCTTGGAATAAAGCAATGCAGAAAAAATGTTTTTCTTTAAAATACTTTTACTGTGTAAAATCGCTAAAACATAAAAAAATATAAATGTGGTATCACTGTAATCGTACAATCAAAGAATAAAGGTGTCATCAATTTTAAAACATGCAGAACTGCATAAAAAAAATAAAAATAAAAAATTCCCGAATCGCTGGCTTTTGTTCATTCTGCCTTCTAAAAACCAAAATCGAAAGCGATCAAAAAATGTAATGTGCCCGAAAATGGTACCAATAAAAACATCAACTTGTCCCGCAAAACACAAGTCTTTACATGACTCTGTCATCCGAAATATGGAAAAATGATTGCTATCTAAATATGGGGATGCAAAACCCTGTTTGTGCAATAAAAAGCGTCTTGTATGCCCCCTTCACATGACCATTTTTCATTTTCCTTGTGGGGTATAGCAAAAATGGGGTCACTTGCTGGGGGGTTTCCACTGTTTAGGCACATCACGGGTTCTCCAAATGTGACATGACACCTGCAGACCATTTCATTACAATCTGCATAATGAAATCCAAAAATGTCACTTCTTACTTTCTTTCCGTGCACCCAAATAATATTTTCCCCCACATATAGGGTATCTGCGCACTTAGGAGAAATTGCACAACAAATTTTGGTTATCATTTTCTACTGTTACCCTTTTGAAAATAAAAAATTTGAGGCAAAAGAACATTTTTGTTGGAAAAATGTGATTTTTTTTTTATTTTTACGACTCAAAGTTATAAACTTCTGTGAAGCACCTGGGGGTTCAAGGTGCTCACCACACATCTAAATAAATTCCTTGAGGGGTCTATCTTCCAAAGTGGGGTCACTTGTATGAGAATTCCATTATTTAGGTGTGAGCGGGTTGCAGGATGCAGCAAAGGGCAGTTAAATATTGAGGTGAAAGGAAATTTGAATGCGAGAAAACAATATGCAAAGTCAATGAAGAACAACAAAGGGTATTATGATAGTAGTTCTTGCTGAATCCACATAGCCTGTCAATCACCTTGCAGGCTGCAGAAATCTCTGGGCAGGTGGTGATGGCAAAGACGACTGGCACAGTGCTTGTCTGATGTAAGCTTGAGGGTAACGATGATCTGGTACCTTCCCCTGGGCCCCTAGTCCATTTACTCATGTGGCTGAGAGGGGGGCAAACTGCAGCTCTGTCTGAGCCCAACGTGGCCCGGCAGATCTGCACCAGGGGGTTGGGGCACAGATAATGGTCCTGCACCCAGTCTCTCTTTGACGGCACGCCTGCATCACTTGCAGACCTGGAGCACTGGGCACCTGGGTTCGTATTGGTCAACAGACGCGCCGTACGTCTCTCCTCGTGGAACTGGATGTCGGCTATGAGGAAACTTAGGCTCGGGCCTGCGCTGCAACCATGCTCGAGGACCAAAGCAGAGTCTTCTCACTGCGAGCTGTCTCTTCCCACTGAATCTGACCACTTCCGCGCGCGCTCCTACTGCCAAGCTCTAGCCACCCCCACTGCTCCCGGATACCAAGAATGGTCCAGTCCCGTAGACATTACCCCGGACAACAGAGGTGACAGCCCCGACAGTTCCGGACCCGACACAGAACAGGTACTTTTATCAAACTCACCCTACAGCCAGGTTTGGTTTGATAGGCATCGCTCTCTTGGTTCAATTCCTCCTCTCTTCTTGTAATCACTGTCTTCCATCTTGCCTCATATGGATAACACATCCTATGTCATCCACCCAGTGTCCTTCATCCGCACATCTGTCTGCTTTGTTGAGGGCAGCGCAAAGTATTATAGAGCGCATGTGCTGGCGCTCTTTGCCCTTTCTCAGCACATGTGCATTAAAGTATTTTGCTCTGCCCTCGGCACTGCAAGAGAAAATTGTACTTGAGCAGGAGTGCGATGGGGCATATTGAATGGATAACGTGGGACACGTCATTCAAATGAGGCAAGAAGGAGGAAGGCAATTGTAAGTAAAGAGGAGGTGTCAGATCAAGACCGGGGATGCCATTTGGACAAGACCGCCTTGTAGGTGAGTATTATAAAAGCTATTGTTTTTGTTATGCAAAGCGCATTCGGGACTTGCATACAGCATTTTAGAATGCTTTATATGAGGGTGTGCAGTACTTTACATGTGAAAAACCTGGTGACAGTTTCCCTTTAATACCTTTCTGAAGTTGAGTGTAATAGTATGCAAATGTCAGACTCCCCCTGCTTGGTGCGGGCCCCGGCATGGAGCCCACAGCTTTCCGGGCATATGTCAGCTGATCTATACAGCTGACATGTGGCCACAACAGCCGCTGGTGGAATTTCTGACAGCAGCATTTAACTCACACTTACCGGAAGCGTGTCCTTTATCCCACCCATCAGTGACCCTTTCACATGATCGCTGGCCACCTATGGGTCGGCATTACAACCAGAGGTCTCCAGCAGACCTCTATGGTTGTCCTGGCCAGATTGCTATGAGCGCCGCCCGGTGGACGGCACTCATAGCAAGTGAACATTTCTGCAACACACAGGCAACACAATGATGTAGTGACCGACTTGTACTATGGAGATTTGCCATGGCAATACATATCACTCCAACACTCTCTATGCATTCCAAAACCACCAGTCTGGACACCACTAGTCTGGATAACATTTTTTTTATAAATTCAGATTTAATTTGAGGCTCGAAAAAGATGACATATCCAACCATGCAGGCCATCACAAAATTAACCTGCAGCTCATATAGTCTAGAATTATTACAGCATTGTACAATGAGTCTGATGGCTGTGCAAATATGAGTTTAAAAAATAATTCTATTTGACTTTGAAGCTGAAATGCATGTCACATCACAGTGCCACTTGACAGACCAACCTTAAATCAGGCATCATATCAGGAATTTAGACAAGGACAACATGGAAAGTAGTCAGTCCTAATAAACCACGGAGAGAACTGATGTGTTTGGACATTCCCCTGTAGAGATAAAAAATAGACACTTTGGTTGAAATCAGCCAAACACCTGGTATCCTGAGCTAATTACTATCATTAGTGCATTTGTCATGTATTTTATGCCCTAAATGATTTTCATATGACTAAAGATTTAGCAATAATTTTCAGCATTATGATTATATTTTAAAAAATTTTTGTGTTTTGCAAATTAAGTATAAACATGGTATATTCTATGCCATATGCATCTACATTTAGGCAATAATATCCCTTAGAAAGTATAGTATATAATGCAGACTAACACATAACACTTGTACAATTCTCATCCTAGAAGCAGAATAATATATTAGTGTCCTTCGCTGTGAATCCCTCCCATTATAGGTACATGTAATGCCGACATAATGGGGTCACAATGCATGATAAAAGTAGTCCAAAGGATATTACAATGTCAATATATCAGAGTCCTTTAGGGGAAAGGGAAATGTACCGTATCATGCCTTCTTCACCAAACTGGAAGCAAAATGTGACAAAATTTGTCTCAAGTGGTATTTTGCCATTTTGCTTAGACCCAAGGCTTTGTTAAAAAGTAGGTGGGTCTTAGCAAAAGAGGTTTGACTTATTTTCACAGAACAAAATTGCTATAATATATGCCACTTTGAACATGAAACATATTCTAACTCATGGCTGATGTAGATTTCATTTTCTACCATACGTAGAGCCCAAAAGATGCACAGACTGTTAATTCAAGACATAATATGCTAGCCTTGATAAATTGCCACCTTTGGCAGCATATCAAAATTATCAGTGCTGTCCCTTAAATGGCCCCCATTGTGTTTACACAACAGAAGACATAGGAACCCCATAACAAAATTAGTTCTGTGTAACAGAGCGACCTACATTAATTCCACCAAAGGAACACTACCTATGTCCTCTTAATGACAGTCACAGCACTCCCATAATGACACCCACAAATGC
Source organism: Ranitomeya variabilis (assembly GCF_051348905.1). Lineage (NCBI taxonomy): Eukaryota > Metazoa > Chordata > Amphibia > Anura > Dendrobatidae > Ranitomeya > Ranitomeya variabilis. The sequence goes on from NC_135237.1 coordinate 188,859,063, forward strand.
AAATTAGATCACATGTAGATAATAGTGCATAACAAAACCAGCTATAGTAAATAGGGAAAAAACTAGAGCAGCACAGCCCCACTGGACACAGAGATGCAGCGGCGTGGAGTATTCAAGAGGCACCAGAACATGCGGCAAAGACCGGAGGTGCTAGCGTGGGGAAATAAGATCCATAACTGAAACAGGAGTGAAGAAAACGCCAAAGCACTCACCAATCTTGCAGTTCAACGAATCTTTATTGCTTCATACAAACAAATCTTCACGGCACGGGGGAAGGTGGAACAGAGTGCAAGAGTGCAACGGACGAGACATATATACATGTTTTTTTCCATTGTGTGTATTGAAACAACACAAAAAACAGAGAAAAAAAGGCAAATTGGACATAATTTCACGCAAAACATAAAAAATGGTATGGACAATATTGTTGGCAACCTCCACTTAATATTTGGTTGCACAGCCTTTGGAGTAAATAACTGCAATCAATCATTTCCTGTTACCATCAATAAGCTTTTTACACCTTTCAATTGGAATTGTGGACCATAGGGTTGAGCGAAACGGATCGAACAAATTCAAAAATCACCGACTTTCGGCAAAGTCGGGTTTCATGAAACCCGACCCTAGTGTGGGATCGGCCATGCGGTCGGCGATCTGCGCGCCAAAGTCGCGTTTCGTATGATGTGTTCAGCGCCATTTCTCAGCCAATGAAGGAGGACGCAGAGTGTGGGCAGCGTGAGGACATAGGTCTCGGTCCCCACCATCTTAGAGAAGGGCATGAAAGTGATTGGCTTGCTTTCTGTGGCGTCACAGGGGCTATAATGGGGCATGAACGCCGACTGCCATCTTACTTCTGCTGATCTTAGCATAGGAAGAGGTTGCTGCAGCTTCGTCAGAAGAAGGGACATAGTTAGGGAGGGAAGATTAACCCCCAAACCGCTTGTGCTGTAGCGATTTCCACTGTCCAACACCACCTTTGTTTTGCAGGGACAGTGGAGGCTATATCTTTGTGCATCGGCTCTGTAGCTAATTAGGCTACCTTATAAGGCTCCCTGATAGCTGCATTGCTGTTTGCACCGCTGCTGTGCAAACCAAATGCTTTTTTAAAAGCAAAAATCCTGTTGCTCCTTTCTGCACAGTTATCTTGTTTATTTGTCCACACTTTTGTGTGCAGCAGTCCTTTTTATTGCTGCCATACTTGTCCTGATATCATTGTAGGGAGATTGAAATTGTACTACAGTCCTTGTATTTTTTCATACATCAGCCATCCACTTGCTGCCACTTACATTGCGTTGTTTTATACACTGTGCCTGAGTTTGGGTTCAGTCTCCCCCCAAAAAAGTGAGATATAAATTCTCCTAAAGTGGATATACCTCAGTCCTCTTAGTTTGTCGTATATCAGCCAGCCACTTGCTGCCACTCACACTGCGTTGTTTTATACACTGGGCCTGAGTTTGGGTTCAGTCTCCCCCCAAAAAAGTGAGATATAAATTCTCCTAAAGTGGATATACCTCAGTCCTCTTAGTTTGTCGTATATCAGCCAGCCACTTGCTGCCACTCACACTGCGTTGTTTTATACACTGGGCCTGAGTTTGGGTTCAGTCTCCCCCCCAAAAAAAGTGAGATTCAAATTCTCACAAAGTGGATATACCTTAGTCCTCTTAGTTTGTCGTGTATCAGCCAGCCACTTGCTGCCACTCACATTGCATTGTTTTATACACTGGGCCTGAGTTTGGCTTCAGTCTCCCCCCCAAAAAAAGTGAGATTCAAATTCTCACAAATTGGGTATACCTCAGTCCTCTTAGTTTGTCGTATATCAGCCAGCCACTTGCTGCCACTCACATTGCGTTGTTTTATACACTGGGCCTGAGTTTGGGTTCAGTCTCCCCCCCAAAAAAAGTGAGATTCAAATTCTCCCAAAGTGGATATACCTCAGTCCTTTTAGTTTGTCATATGTCAACCAGCCACTTGCTGCCACTCACATTGCATTGTTTTATACACTGGGCCTGAGTTTGGGTTCAGTCTCCCCCCAAAAAAAGTGAGATTCAGATTCTCACAAAGTGGATATACCTCAGTCCTCTTAGTTTGTCGTGTATCAGCCAGCCACTTGCTGCCACTCACATTGCGTTGTTTTATACACTGGGCCTGAGTTTGGGTTCAGTCTCCCCCCAAATAAAGTGAGATTCAGATTCTCACAAAGTGGATATACCTTAGTCCTCTTAGTTTGTCGTGTATCAGCCAGCCACTTGCTGCCACTCACATAGCGTTGTTTTATACACTGGGCCTGAGTTTGGGTTCAGTATCCCCCCCAAAAAAAGTGAGATTCAGATTCTCACAAAGTGGATATACCTCAGTTCTCTTAGTTTGTCGTATATCAGCCAGCAACTTGCTGCCACTCACATTGCATTGTTTTATACACTGGGCCTGAGTTTGGGTTCAGTCTCCCCCCAAAAAAGTGAGACTCAAATTCTCCCAAAGTGGATATACCTCAGTCCTCTTAGTTTGCCGTATATCAGCCAGCCACTTGCTGCCACTCACAATGCGTTGTTTTATACACTGGGCCTGAGTTTGGGTTCAGTATCCCCCCAAAAAAGTGAGATTCAAATTCTCCCATAGTGGATATACCTCAGTACTCTTAGTTTGTCGTATGTCAGCCAGAAACTTGTTGCCACTCACATTGCATTGTTTTATACACTGGGCCTGAGTTTGGGTTCAGTATCCCCCCAAAATAGTGAGATTCAAATTCTCCCATAGTGGATATACCTCAGTGCTCTTAGTTTGCCGTATATCAGCCAGACACTTTCTGCCACTCACATTGTGTTGTTTTATACACTGGGCCTGAGTTTGGGTTCAGTCTCCCCCCAACAAAAGGGAGATTCAAATTCTCCCATAATGGATATACCTCAGTCCTCTTAGTTTGTAGTATATTAGCCAGCCAGTTGCTGCCACTCACATTGCGTTGTTTTGTACACTGGGCCTGAGTTTGAGTTCGGTCTCCCCCCCAAAAAAAGTGAGATTCAAATTCTCCCAAAGTGGATATAACTCAGTCCTCTTAGTTTTTCGTATATCAGCCAGCCACTTGCTGCCACTCACATTGCGTTGTTTTATACACTGGGCCTGAGTTTGGGTTTGGTCTCCCCCGAAAAAAAGTGAGATCCAAATTCTCACAAAGTGGATATAACTCAGTCCTCTTAGTTTGTTGTATATCAGCCAGCCACTTGCTGCCACTCACATTGCATTGTTTTATACACTTGTCCTGAGTTTGGGTTCAGTCTCCCCCTCAAAAAAGTGAGATTCAAATTCTCACAAAGTGGATATACCTCAGTCCTCTTAGTTTGTCGTATATCAGCCAGCCACTTGCTGCCACTCACATTGCATTGTTTTATACACTTGTCCTGAGTTTGGGTTCAGTCTCCCCCCCAAAAAGTGAGATTCAAATTCTCACAAAGTGGATATACCTCAGTCCTCCTAGTTTGTCGTATATCAGCCAGCCACTTGCTGCCACTCACATTGCGTTGTTTTATACACTGGGCCTGAGTTTGGGATCAGTCGCCCCCTCAAAATGTGAGATTCAAATTCTCACAAAGTGGATATAACTCAGTCCTCTTAGTTTGTTGTGTATCAGCCAGCCACTTGCTGCCGCTCACATTGCATTGTTTTATACACTGGGCCTGAGTTTGGCTTTTGTCTCCCCCCCAAAAAAGTGAGATTCAAATTCTCACAAAGTGGATATACCTCAGTCCTCTTAGTTTGTCGTATATCAGCCAGCCACTTGCTGCCACTCACTTTGCGATGTTTTATACACTGGGCCTGAGTTTGGGTTCAGTCTCCCCCCCAAAAAAGTGAGATTCAAATTCTCACAAAGTGGATATACCTCAGTCCTCTTAGTTTGTCGTATTTCAGCCAGCCACTTGCTGGCACTCACATTGGGAAGTTTTATACACTGGGCCTGAATTTGGGTTCAGTCTCCCCCACAAAAGAGTGAGATTCAAATTCTGACAAAGTGGATATACCTCAGTCCTCTTAGTTTGTCGTATGTCAGCCAGCCACTTGCTGCCACTCACATTGTGTTGTTTTATACACTGGGCCTGAGTTTGGGTTCAGTCTCCTGTTATGGCCCTGGTGGTTAGGAGCACCCGGAATGACCTGATGAGTAAACTCAAAATCGGGACTAGCTCTGGGGTAGTGGGAACTCTGCTGACCGCAAACCCTACTCCTGTCACACACACTAGAAATAGCCGTGGAGCGTACCTAACTCTCCCTAGACGCCTCTTCACAGCCTAAGAGCTAACTACACCTAAAGATTGAAATAGAAGCCTTACCTTGCCTCAGAGAAATTCCCCAAAGGTAAAGGCAGACCCCCACATATATTGACTGTGCATTAAGAGTAAAGTCACAAACACAGGAATGAAACAGGTTTTAGCAAAGGAGGCCAGACTTCACTAAATAGTCAGAGGATAGAACAGGGAACTATGCGGTCAGCACAAAAGACTACAAAAAACCACGCAGAGTAAGCAAAAAGACTCCCCACATCGACTCACGGTGTGGAGGTGCCACTCTGCACCCCCAGAACTTCCAGCTAGCAAGGGAATATCATGATAGCAAGCTGGACTAGAAATTAGCAGTACTAAGAAATATATTCAGAAAGCAGTAACAGCAAATTAACTAGCAAAGACTTAGCTTCTGCTGGAGTAGACAGGTCCTCAGAGAAGTCCAAAAGAGATCTGAACCAATACTGAAACATTGACAGCTGGCATGAAGTAACGATCTGAGTGGAGTTAAATAGGGAAGCCAGCACAGCAATAAACGAGAGCAGCTGATAAAGCCAACCTCAGTGACCAGCAGTTCCGCTTGAAGCCACCAGAGGGAGTCCAAGAGCAGAACCAACCAAAGTACCATTCATGACCACAGGAGGGAGTCCGAGAACGGAATTCACAACAGTACCCCCCCCTTGAGGAGGGGTCACCGAACCCTCACCAGGGCCCCCAGGTTGATCAGGACGAGCCAAATGAAAGGCACGAACTAAATCGGCAGCATGGACATCGGAGGCAACAACCCAGGAATTATCCTCCTGACCATAGCCCTTCCACTTAACCAGGTACTGAAGCTTCCGTCTCGAAATACGAGAATCCAAAATTTTTTCCACCACATACTCCAACTCCCCCTCAACCAACACCAGAGCAGGAGGATCAACGGAGGGAACCATACGCGCCACGTACCTCCGCAACAACGACCTATGGAACACATTATGGATGGCAAAAGAAGCTGGAAGGACCAAACAAAATCACACAGGGTTGAGAATTTCAGAAATCTTATAAGGACCAATGAAACGAGGCTTAAACGTAGGAGAAGAAACCTTCATAGGAACATAACGAGAAGACAACCAAACCAAATCCCCAACACGAAGTCGGGGACCAACACAATGACGGCGGTTAGCGAAACGTTGAGCCTTCTCCTGGGACAACGTCAGATTGTCCACTACGTGAGTCCAAATTTGCTGCAACCTGTCCACCACAGAATCCACACCAGGACAGTCAGAAGGCTCAACCTGCCCCGAAAAAAAACGAGGATGAAAACCAGAATTGCAAAAAAAAGGCGAAACCAAAGTAGCCGAACTAGCCCGATTATTAAGGGCGAACTCAGCCAATGGCAAGAAGGTCACTTAATCATCCTGATCAGCAGAAACAAAGCATCTCAGATAGGTTTCCAAAGTCTGGTTGGTTCGTTCGGTTTGGCCATTTGTTTGAGGATGGAAAGCCGAAGAAAAAGACAAATCAATGCCCATCTTAGCACAAAAGGACCGCCAAAACCTAGAGACAAACTGGGAACCTCTGTCCGACACAATGTTCTCCGGAATGCCATGCAAACGAACCACATGTTGAAAAAACAATGGCACCAAATCAGAGGAGGAAGGTAATTTAGGCAAGGGTACCAAATGGACCATCTTAGAAAAGCGATCACAAACCACCCAGATGACAGACATCCTTTGAGAGACAGGAAGATCTGAAATAAAATCCATGGAAACATGCGTCCAAGGCCTTTTCGGGACTGGCAAGGGCAAAAGCAACCCACTGGCATGAGAACAGCAGGGCTTAGCCCGAGCAAAAGTCCCACAGGACTGCACAAAAGAACGCACATCCCGTGACAAGGAAGGCCACCAAAAGGACCTAGCCACCAAATCTCTGGTACCAAAAATCCCAGGATGACCAGCCAACACCGAGCAATGAACCTCAGAAATAACTCTGCTAGTCCATCTATCAGGGACAAACAGTTTCTCCGCTGGACAACGGTCAGGTCTATCAGCCTGAAACTCCTACAGCACCCGCCGCAAATCAGGGGAGATGGCAGACAGAATTACCCCCTCTTTGAGAATACCAGCCGGCTCAGGGACTCCTGGAGAATCAGGCACAAAACTCCTAGAAAGGGCATCCGCCTTCACATTCTTAGAACCTGGAAGGTATGAGACCACAA